>NC_091165.1:13002939-13015382 GCF_040958095.1 Procambarus clarkii
GTACTATACACACACTATGGTGGGTACTACACACACTATGGTGGGTACTATACACACACAATATGGTGGGTACTACACACACACACACACACACACTATGGTGGGTACGATACACACACTATGGTGGGTACTATACACACACTATGGTGGGTACTATACACACACAATGGTGGGTACTATACACACACTATGGTGGGTACTACACACACTATGGTGGGTACTATACACACACAATATGGTGGGTACTACACACACACACACACACACTATGGTGGGTACTACACACACACACACTATGGTGGGTACTACACACACACACAATATGGTGGGTACTACACACACACACACAATATGGTGGGTACTACACACACACACACACACACTATGGTGGGTACTACACACACACACTATGGTGGGTACTACACACACACACACTATGGTGGGTACTACACACACACACACACACACTATGGTGGGTACTACACACACACACACTATGGTGGGTACTACACACACACACACACACACACACACTATGGTGGGTACTACACACACACACACTATGGTGGGTACTACACACACACACTATGGTGGGTACTACACACACACACACACTATGGTGGGTACTACACACACACACACACACAATATGGTGGGTACTACACACACACACACACACACTATGGTGGGTACTACACACACACACTATGGTGGGTACTACACACACACACACACTATGGTGGGTACTACACACACACACACACACACACTATGGTGGGTACTACACACACACACACACACACACTATGGTGGGTACTACACACACACACACACTATGGTGGGTACTACACACACACACACTATGGTGGGTACTACACACACACACAATATGGTGGGTACTACACACACACACACTATGGTGGGTACTACACACACACACAATATGGTGGGTACTACACACACACACACTATGGTGGGTACTACACACACACACACACACTATGGTGGGTACTACACACACACACACACTATGGTGGGTACTACACACACACACACACTATGGTGGGTACTACACACACACACACACTATGGTGGGTACTACACACACACACTATGGTGGGTACTACAAACACACACTATGGTGGGTACTACACACACACACATTATGGTGGGTACTACACACGCACACTATGGTGGGGTACTACACACACACACACTATGGGGGGTACTACACACACACACTATGGTGGGTACTACAAAGACACACTATGGTGGGTACTACAAACACACACTATGGTGGGTACTACAAACACACACTATGGTGGGTACTACACACACACACTATGGTGGGTACTACACACACACACATTATGGTGGGTACTACACACACTATGGTGGGTACTACATACACTATGGTGGGTACTACACACACACACACACACACTATGGTGGGTACTACACACACACACATTATGGTGGGTACTACACACACACACACATTATGGTGGGTACTACACACACACACACTATGGTGGGTACCACACACACACACACATTATGGTGGGTACTACACACACACACACACACACACTATGGTGGGTACTACACACACACTATGGTGGGTACTACACACACACTATGGTGGGTACTACACACACACACACACACACTATGTGGGGTACTACCTACACACACACACACACACACTATGGTGGCCACTAAAACAAAAAATCGGGTTATGGTAATGGGATCTCGTAGTAGCAGGATGAATTGTGAGAGCCAGTCCACACCTGATACCAGACAGGAAGGGCCGCCCTCTCCACAGGTGTGGGGGACGGCTGTCTCCAAACCTGTATATAGTCTTACGTGAATCAGTTCCCTCACCCACCCATCTTCAGGGTAAAACCTGCTCCTACTTAACTAAAAGAAAGCAAGACGTACTCTAACATGGAAGTTCTTTTACCCCCACAATTGTTCACTTCCCAATACATTATTTTAAGACAGTTTGTGAGATTGTTCCATCCAGGGAGGTTCCAGGTAGCCGGTCGGCCGAGCGGGCAGCACGCTGGACTTGTGATCCTGTAGTCCTGGGTTTGATCCCAGGCGCCGGCGAGAAACAATGGGCAGAGTTTCTTTCACCCTATGCCCCTGTTACCTAGCAGTAAAATAGGTACCTGGGTGTTAGTCAGCTGTCACGGGCTGCTTCCTGGGGGTGGAGGCCTGGTCGAGGACCGGGCCGCGGGGACACTAAAGCCCCGAAATCATCTCAAGATAACCCAGAAAAATCTCTATTACCGCTGCCAGACTAAACTTACATTCTCTCCAGAGCTAAATTTTTAGCGAGGTGAAGGGTGTTGTGTTGACGGGTGTTGTGTGTTGACGGCTGTTAAATGATGAGTAGTGTGATGACAGGTGTTGAGCACGATGGGGAACCAGGCTGGGGTAACTGAGAAAGCACTGAACTAGATAAGGGAGTATCTGAAGGTCGGAAAGCAGAGTGACGGTCAGAGAGGAGGCTTCAGGCAGGAGGAATGTAGTAAGAGGGGGTCCCACAAGGCTCGGTAGTAGTGCAGTGGTCCCAGGACAGCCTTGTGGGACCCCGCTTGTTACACACCTCCTGCGTATAACCTCCTCTCTGACTGTGACGCTTTGCTTTCTGTCCTTCAGATACTCCCTTATCCAGTTCAGTGCTTTCTCAGTTATCCCAGCCTGGTTCTCCATCCTGCTCGACGGTCTTTCATGGGGAGCAGTATCAAATGCTTTATGACAATCTAGGAAAATACAGTCTACCTTGCCTTCATTTTACTGTCATATTTTATTAACCTAGTCATAAAATTCAGTCAAGCACCGAGGCACGACTTTCCATGTCTAAAGTCATGTTGATTGTGTCACATAGTTGGTGAGAGCATAAAGTGGAGTGATGTGTGGTGTCGGGTTTGAGCGGAAGGAGGTATTGTCCATGTACTCAAAGACAATAACTGTCGTCAGATACGATGATAAGATCTCTTGGATTATCAGACTTATTTTGAAGTCCCGTGTATTACATACACTACTCTTTAGAACAGGTGGTTGCCAGGCTGTGCAACACACGGAAGCATTCGCCTCTACTCTTCTAATTCCAGGTATACGTTGATAAATCCTGGGAACAGAATTTTAACCGTGTCTCCTCGGATAGTTGAGGTGACACTTGATTATCAGATATCTCATCTAATTTCAAGTTCCTCTCATAGCCTAAAGTCCATCCAAAGCCTTAATATTTAGAGATATATTGTTTTATTATTGATAAACAGATGGTTATAAGTTTGGGCTGGAGGCGTAGTGCCAATGCAAATACTGTAGTGGTAACTAGAGGAGCATCAGCCTCCGCCTGTAGCTGGGAGCGGAAGGTGCGTCGTAGTGGCGGTTGGTTGGGGGTATGGCGGCTGCCGGCCTCAGCTTACAACATATTTATTTATCAACAATTTTCGTCGTTTTCCAAAACTTTTCGTTTTTTGATAAAGCATATATCTCGATGAGTATTCATGAACAAGGTAAATAGTCTTGTATTTGAGTGTAAAGACAAAAGATAATATAGTGTTTGGTGTGTAGTGAAGTACTCGTGTGTCGTAACTCTTCTTAATAAGTCCCGATGCTACGATCAGTCATCACTAGCCTAAAAGAGCCTTACGTCAGCGCCTGTGGGAAGTGGCGCTAAATTCCCACCAGACCCGCTGGTTGACCACGGCTACAGTACACACTGGTTATAAGCGATACCCAGCTTGCTCACCACTTACAGCCCCGCTCCTGTGCCAAGTAAGTCCACTATGGGATCACCATAGCCTGTGCTACTTGCAACTTTTTGTTCCCAGTAGCTCAATCTAAACAACAACATGCTCACGACTCTACTCTGGTCTCTTCTACACTTTACTCTAAAAACATTGATTGTAACCATGATTGTGCTTGTTTAGACCTATTGTCTTGGTTATAACCCTCTGTCCTGCGTGACAGTGAATACCACCATTATCATCATTTTAATAAGACTTAATTGAAATCCTCAGATTAGGCAAAATTGTAATTCATTTTGTCAATAAAGATGTAATAATAATAATGGATTATATATATGTAATAAAATATAACAAATTTATAATAAACTGTACTCTGGCTCCATAGCATCCCCCCTCCCCTATGTTATTAAGGGCATTATAATCAATTGATCCTGCAATAGTTTCAATAATGTTAATCTGATTTCAGTAGATGAAAGTGGATTAACAAGGACAAAAAAGCTAGTATTCACTACATTCAAGGCTGAGGGTGGGAGATAGTGTAGCCCACGTCCAGTACTGTTGACTGTGGTAATGGGTAACACGACCACACTTGGACTTCAATGACCATAGAACTGGTAGAGGAAATGAGATAAGATTTAGGACAAAAATATGAATAAGAATACAAGGTGAAAGCGTGATAAAGAGTAGGGTCCGCTTTGGATTTGTAATCGAGTTTGATACTGTGAATTGTGTTAATATGTAATATATATTCTCTTCACTTTTCTAAATATTTAATTGCATGACCATGCAATTCTAAATATTTTAATTGCATGACCATGCAAAGGTTTAAATGTGTAGACAAACATTGAAGCCAAGCCAAATCCTAACTATATTTACATAGCTACTTAATAACTAAACCAGGAGGAAACGGGAAAAGCAAAAAATGGCTTCACACACTAGTCGGCCACCTCGAGGAACTTTTCCTGCTGGAGCAAAGCCTGTAGAGGTTACCTCCCAGGAGGATGACCCGGACAGGATGAGGCACAAGTATCTTGAGGAATTTTTTTAAAGCCGGAGTGAAATAGATCAAATCTACACTGATTGGTCTTCTAATCCTACCAATGGTAGGGCTGGTGCAGCATACGCTAATTAGGAATATTTTTCAAAACGGAAATGAAGAAAAACACGTATTGAGAACTATACCTCTTCAACGCAGAGCTGACTGCAATTGTTATGGCGTCAGAATTCCTTGAACAAAACACAAACAATGTAGTGATCTGCACTTATTCAAAAGCACCACTACAAAGCCTTAGTAAAAATCAGACATAAATCCTTGCGATAGTCGTTGAAATCAAGAGAGCTGTGAGAGTACTAACCAATCAAGGAAGAGTTGGAAAATTCCTGTGGATCCCCTCCCATATTGGAATCTGTGTAAATGAACGAGCGGATGCGCTGGCTGCTGAGGGCGCTGACGGAGACCATATTGAATAGTACTTCATACCCAGGACTCTTCTACAAATTAGAGGTATTATCAGGCAACATCGTGACAAGGTAACTGAGGAAAGAAGGTTATCTTGAGATGATTTCGGGGCTTTTTTAGTGTCCACGCGGCCCGGTCCTCGACCAGGCCTCCACCCCCAAGCAGCAGCCCGTGACAGCTGACTAACACCCAGGTACCTAATTTACTGCTAGGTAACAGGGGCATAGGGTGAAAGAAACTCTGCCCATTGTTTCTCGCCGGCGCCTGGGATCGAACCCAGGATCACAAGTCCCGCGTGCTGTCCGCTCAGCCGACCGGCTCCCCGGATAGGAGGATAGAAGAACAAATCGGTGAATCTGTACGCTGGTACAATATTGTTGAAGCTGGCAGTTCCAAGTCATTATGAACAAAAAGGAGGTGGCCGCGGGAGGGAATCAGTAATAGCAAGAATCCATCTTAGATACAAATAACCATGGAGATTCGGGATGGAAACAACAGTTGAGCAGCGGAGTTGCAGAATCTGTGGTGACCTTGACCACTACCTGAGAGAATGTGAACATCTAAGAGACATTAGAACTATGTATAGAATAATAAACCCCACATTGTTTGAGTTAGGAAAATACTGTTTGTTAAATATAGATACTGTTTAAAAAAAAAAAAAAAAAAAAATCCCCCATTTTTGGGGGATGCCCAATAAACTTGTCTCTGGGGTGAGTTTAAATTTCATAAGCGTAATTTAGAATATATAAAATGTTGATGCCATAATGTGACAACTGATTTTTGTTAACTTAGCCTATCGCAAAAAGACTAAATAAAATACCTTAGTATAGATGTAATTGGATTAGGGTAGATATTAATCCCTCTACCTCCCCCATCCTTTCCATTCCCTATGGACATCAAAGCAAGGTAGATATTAAATAATGCTAAACTAGTGCTAATTGTTTTCCTCTCTAAGGGTACCGTTCCTCATGTCATGCAGAAAGCACATTTTTACAACACTAAACGCTAATCTATATCACTAAATGTTAGTAAAATTTTTTATCGAGACTACTTTCTGGCATATACTAATACGCATTGCGTTTCGGGGGCGAACCAACAACAAATTTTGAGGTAAGCCTATATACAGTACAGTATTAAGAATTTGCAGTGAATATGAGGTTTATTCTTAAGCAAGTATAAGACCTGAAACTAATTCTAGTTGCTGATAACACAGCCTTCATTTTGTTAAATACTAACCCAAATGAATAGGGGCAATGCGTGAAACCCCAGATTAGGCTTCAGTGGAAGCCTCACATCCCCTAGAGGATTCAGTTGAATCCCAGGTTGCAATGCTTTTGACCATGTGGTGGTGTAGTGGTGTATGTCGTGGGTTTTGGAGTACCAACCCATGGAAGATCAAATCATATCATCAAGGCTCCTACAGATTTTCTCATTGATACATCAAGTTAATTAATGTGATTTCATTGTGAAGTAAAAATTTTATTATTACTATTAAAGATAAATACCCATAATTGTGTATTTGTGAAATTTATGTAAAGAAATTGTACCAAGTCTTTCGCACTCTCCTGAGCGCTTTGTCATCAAAGTCTGAGTACCTGTATGTGGTTAGGAGAGTTACATCTCAACGACTAATCAAGAGTGACAAATCAAGACAACGACTAATCGAGAGAGTGCAAGGTCCCACTCTATGAAACGGACCCCACTCTAAACCCCATCTCTCCCCCTTCACCCTTTACCCTTGGAGCCCCCCCCCCCTCTCCCTTTCGTTCTTCCAGTTGCTCTCCTCCTCTGCCTCGACTCCCTTACCCCTGGTCTCTTCAACCCGTCCTCCTAATAGAACGTCGCATTTGCCGTATACTCTACTTAAGGCCAAAAATTGTCATATGCTGCTCGCGAAATTTACATACTGTCCCGTTTTCTTTTTTGGGTCCTCAGGTAGGTTAGGATAAGGGGATTTTAATACGACAGTATCTTGACGTTGGGAAACCTTAGGAGGACGGGCTGCTCTTCAACCCCCCCCCCCCCTTCTGCCCCCATCTCCATGATCTCCCTTCGTTCTACCCCTTTCCCCCACTTTCCCAACTCTTCACCCCATCTACCCCTATGTCCCCTAGTCCCTATCCCCTTAGTCATCATTCTTCCCCATGACCCTACTCGTCTACATCTCATTGGTCCCCCCACTTCGTCCTCTCCCAACTCCCTCGTCAGAATATTTATGATTAAGAATCGCTAAAACATCTAAAATTATGCATCTCTCAGAAAATATATTATGATCACTAAAAACTCCAGGGGAATCACATCATATATTTCTCACACTTCATGAAAATCGCATGTGAGTACTTATAAATGATAATATTTATCGTCTAGGGTACAGACCATATGGTCTGGGGGTACAATGTGAAAATATGAAATTCGAAAACTATTTCATTCTTCCATCGAATTCCGTTTACAGAAAAAAAATTCTTCAAAAAAAATGTCAGCATACATTTTTAATATTTTAAATCAACAATATATAATACAATAAAGTTATAAATTCAGAATAATCTCTGTTTGAGACAAAGGTTCACTTGCCAGTTTACATGTAGACTATTACTGGAACTGCAACATGTTTTCAGACCATCACAAATATCTAGATAACTATCCAGGTGGTTTGTGGGGGAGGGGGTGTGGTTTCTCATGGTAATGGATTTGGCCTGAGGACGGGCTCCAGAAAATATATCATATCAGTTAAAACTCTATGGGAATCACTCCATTATATTTCACACAGCAGTGAAAAACACACAGTAAAAAACTCCCTCTGTTGTTTGAGGCTGGGAGCCAAATGCTTGGGACAAACTTTGCAGGATGACTGGTCTTTGTATTGGGGATTGTCATAGGTGTGTTGGTGTCGAGTCCCATGGCTCACCCTCTTTGCACAAAATGGCAAATTGCACTAATTTTTAATTTCAGTAAATACCACCCTCCATCCTCACTAGGATTTATCTAGTATATAATTTTCTCTGTAATTATTGTTAAGTTTCTTGTATAGTTTATTTGGTAATACCATTATGGTAATGGTAATGTTTATTGAAAATGGTTACAAGAATGAAGGGAAAGTAATAAAGAGTAGAGGTGGTGATGAAGGCTCGGAAAGGTGGTGAAGACTAGGGAATATAGTGAAGAGTGGGGAAGGAGAGAAATTGGGGAATATTTCCCCCCTCCCCAATCCCTATTTTAGACCTTGGTAAGTGCAAGATGATAGTAAACTGTGGTTCCTTTTTAGATGTTATGAATATGTCAGGATACCATGCAGTTGCTCAGTTTTCTTTAAGTTACTCTGCTCAGTTCCAGTTAAGTTATTTATTATGCACCCCATATTTATCCCGTGGGCTATGGTGGAAAGGGTTTGTGGCACATAATAGGTTCAGCAACGGAACCTCACAGTTCATTTAGCTAAGCAAATAAATTGTCTCCAAAATTTGCTTACTTTAGGTAATGTATGCACATGACTTGTGCATACCTATCCATTTCATTATGTATGAGTTAATTTTTTTTCATTTGAGTTAAAACTAACGTAGATATATGACCGACCTTAACCTACCCTACCTAACCTAAACTAACATAACTAAGTCAATAATTTATGTTCTTAATATAATATAATAATAATTCAAATAAACCGATTGGAAACTATTTTCTGAAAATAAAAATCACGACCTATTAGGCAAATCGGGCCTTGCATAGTAGGCCGAGAAGTGCGTTCTGGCTACTAGGTACGACACACACACACACACATATATATGCGAACAAGCCTGAATGATCCCCAGGACTATATGCAACTGAAAACTCACACCCCAGAAGTGACTCGAACCCATACTGCCAGGAGCACAATGCAACTGGTGTGTACAGGACACGTTAATCCACTCGACCATCACGACCGGTCAAAAGCTGATGGTAGCCGAGGCTATTTTGCCCATCAGCCCGCCGGCACTCTGATGATTGTTTTCAGTTGCATATAGTCCTGGGGACCATTCAGGCTTGTTCGCATTTGTGTTCCTCACGTGTGTTTCCAATTGGTTTATTTAAATTATTATTATCATATTATATTAAGAACATACATTATTGGCTTAGTTATGTTAGTTTAGGTTAGGTTAAGGTAGGTTAGGTTAGGTAGGTTAGGTTCGGTCATATATCTACGTCAGTTTTAACTCAAATTAAAACAAAATGAACTCATACATAATGAAATAGATAGCTTTATCATTTCATAACAAAAAATTGAAAATATAAATTCTGGAAAACTTGGCTTATTAGGGAAATCGGGCCTTGCATAGTAGGCCGAGTACTGTATTCTGGCTACTAGGTATAACGTGTGTGTTAAAAGAAATGTGCCCAACCATTTCTGTCGTGTCTGGCAACCCGATTGCGAATCGGGAGCGAAGCCAACTGTACTTACGAACCCGTATACAGTATTGCCTGTACATTGCTTCCTGACTGACCCTCTGTAACTGCTTCTTGTGTGGCTAATCTTTGCACTAAGTTTGACGTTTTTCGGGAAATATTAGTTCTAAAGTTAACATTATTTTTAAGGAACCCTTCTAAACAGGTTTTGATAATTGTCATTTCACGGATAAACAGTAACGTAACTAGATTTAACTGCAGCTTTACTAATTACTTGATTATGACTTAGCCTATATAATACTGACTGTTCCGTATAACTTGGAAACTTCGTCTTCGCATAAGCTAATCTAAAATTAATCAAGGTTGTTAGTGCAGTAGTGGCTCCCATCAAAGTACCGCCGTGCCGAGTACCGACCTGTTGCTCACAGATCCTGCACGCAGGTACGCACCTACAAGTCCAACCTCCCACACTTGTAGCCTATCACCCAACAGTCTTTATAAATTTGTTTCATTTCATCGCATAATTATATGCCCTTATGACTGTGTAAAAATATGAAAAACGTATACAAGTTCCAATGTCAGCAACATTCCAACTGCTTGCATGGACGATTGTGTGCACCCAATGTTATGCGAGGTAGGCCTACATCTTTTTAACAGTTTACATTTTCACCAGTTTGGATGATACCCCCTAACACAGTCTTAAAAATTCTCCGCTTTTCTTACATTAAAGAGTTGGGTTGCATGGCCATAAGGTGTGACCTGACGACCAAGGCTAGTCATCAGAATCTGACTGCGGTGTCAAATAAATGGTTGAAAATAGTTGGGTGTAATCCAATGATAAGAATTATTATATTTTATCACAGATGCTATAATCTATATGTTCATTAGATTTTCTACAAGAACATTATATAGCTTAGCAGGATACAAATTCCTTGGGACAATTTTTTTCATTTGGTTATACCGCGCAAAAATTAATCATGTTTGTGATTGCCCTGCATAAACACACTTATTGCGCAACTTAAATATTCGCGTAAATCTGAGCCAGTACTAAAAACAAAGATTAAAGATTGTTTAATTTAACCATAATTTAAAGTTAGACTGCGTATAATAAGCTCAAGTAATAATAATAATAATAATAATAATAATAGATTATTGGTAGGAAAGTGTGAAGCATGACTTGTGATAACTTTACATTCTTACATTAGCGTACCGTTTTATTAAATATTACGTCACAAACGTTAAGGTGTACATATATATACACACACATGTAATTTTACAATAAATATTTGTTTAAATATTGCAATGAATTTATATGATGTTCTGATGCATATATGTGACAGTAAGGAAGGTTTCGGCCATGAACTGGTGCAGGCCGCCTGCAGACATGGACCAAGCGTACCCTCCTAGAAACTAATTATCTATACATAATATACATTAAGACCCAGCCTTGTTCTCTCCTTCGTTATCCTCATCTCACCTAGACACGTAATATCTCCCGCTAGACTTGTCACCTGCTACAAAAAAAAATGAAGCCTGAATAAAGTTTTGGCGGGAATTCGTATGGTGTTGTGGCGGGAAATTTGGTTTTGAAAGAGCCAGGGGCTGGATTGATCAGCAGCGGCGCTCGCCATTTTGCCTCGCTACCTCTCAATTCTAAATTACAAATCCATATTTCATCCTTGGAAATAAGACGATATAATGCCACCAATGTCATCTTTTGGGTTCGGAGAGGGGTTACATGCGGTATTGGTTGCTTATCTCTAAGAGAGACAACAAGACATGATTTTAGAATGTAAGGAAGCTTGGCCGTATTTGGCGAGCCGCCGCTGCTTTACCTCTTTACTGAGCATCGGGGGGGGAAGAATAAAAATAATTTTCCGACTTACCTCTGACGGCGTTCCAACGTTGTTCTCAGCTGGTGCAACGGCGGCGTCGTCCGACATATTGGGTGGTGGTTGGTGGCTTAACTGTGAGACACTAATACGGAGGTGAATTTTGAAGTGTGGCTTGCCTGAGTCTTGGGAGCGTTGTGCGGCGGGCGGGCGAGGGTCACGTGACACTGGGGCTGTTACCGCCACGGCTCCCCCGCCCCGCCACACACACACACACACACACACACACACACACACACACACACACCACACACACACACACACACACACACACACACACACACACACACTTACACACACTACACACATACACACACTACACACACTACACACACTACACTCACTACACACTCACAGCCTACACCTCTCTACCCGCACCCCCCCCCACACAGACACACTACACACTGAAATACACACCCTACACCTCCCCCCTCCCCCGCCACACACACACACTACACTCACTATACACCTCACCCTCCTCTCTCTCCCCACCTCACCTATACACAACTCTACACAACCACACTCTAATCCGTAAAATGTTGATGGATGAGAAGAAGGCATCAAACAACGAGCAGTGACCTTGCAGGATGACCTTCTTGAAATCTATCTACCTTGGACCTTAGCAATAGTGTTCGGATAATATACAGTTGTTACATGATGCTAAGATATAAAGTACATTTTTCAAAAGCATATTCTGTATACAGCTTAGGGAAGCATTCAAATCCTTAATTCTAATTTACGACAACTTAATAAATATCCTCTTCTATACTACAATACATACATCCTGAGTCCACCTCTGAGAGTAATGTGTAACCTACACCTCTCTGTAACATTTCCCACACCATACACCTATGCCTGTATACATGGCTTTTAAGTGTATATATATATATATAATATATATATATATATATATATAATATATATATATATATATAACTATATATATATGTATAT
>NC_091165.1:13384632-13426795 GCF_040958095.1 Procambarus clarkii
CTGGCCCCTTCCCCACCCTCACACTCCTACACGCTGGTCCCTTCCCCACCCTCACACTCCTCCACGCTGGCCCCTTCCCCACCCTCACACTCCTACACGCTGGTCCCTTCCCCACCCTCACACTCCTCCACGCTGGCCCCTTCCCCACCCTCACTCCTACACGCTGGTCCCTTCCCCACCCTCACACTCCTCCACGCTGGCTCCTTCCCCACCCTCACACTCCTACACGCTGGTCCCCTTTCCCACCCTCACACTCCTACACGCTGGTCCCTTCCCCACCCTCACACTCCTACACGCTGGCTCCTTCCCCACCCTCACACTCCTCCACGCTGGTCCCTTCCCCACCCTCACACTCCTCCACGCTGACTCCTTCCCCACCCTCACACTCCTCCACGCTGGTCCCTTCCCCACCCTCACACTCCTCCACGCTGGACTCCTTCCCCACCCTCACACTCCTCCACGCTGGACTCCTTCCCCACCCTCACACTCCTCCACGCTGGTCCCCTTCCCCACCCTCACACTCCTCCACGCTGGCTCCCTTCCCCACCCTCACACTCCTGCACGCTGGCCCCTTCCCCACCCTCACACTCCTCCACGCTGGTCCCTTCCCCACCCTCACACTCCTCCACGCTGGTCCCTTCCCCACCCTCACACTCCTCCACGCTGGCCCCTTCCCCACCCTCACACTCCTACACGCTGGTCCCTTCCCCACCCTCACACTCCTACACGCTGGTCCCTTCCCCACCCTCACACTCCTACACGCTGGCTCCTTCCCCACCCTCACACTCCTACACGCTGGTCCCTTCCCCACCCTCACACTCCTCCACGCTGGCTCCTTCCCCACCCTCACACTCCTCCACGCTGGCTCCTTCCCCACCCTCACACTCCTCCACGCTGGCTCCTTCCCCACCCTCACACTCCTCCACGCTGGTCCCTTCCCCACCCTCACACTCCTACACGCTGGTCCCTTCCCCACCCTCACACTCCTCCACGCTGGTCCCTTCCCCACCCTCACACTCCTCCACGCTGGTCCCTTCCCCACCCTCACACTCCTACACGCTGGTCCCTTCCCCACCCTCACACTCCTACACGCTGGCTCCTTCCCCACCCTCACACTCCTCCACGCTGGCCCCTTCCCCACCCTCACACTCCTCCACGCTGGCTCCTTCCCCACCCTCACACTCCTCCACGCTAGTCCCTTCCCCACCCTCACACTCCTCCACGCTGGTCCCTTCCCCACCCTCACACTCCTACACGCTGGTCCCTTCCCCACCCTCACACTCCTACACGCTGGCTCCTTCCCCACCCTCACACTCCTCCACGCTGGTCCCTTCCCCACCCTCACACTCCTCCACGCTGGTCCCTTCCCCACCCTCACACTCCTACACGCTGGTCCCTTCCCCACCCTCACACTCCTACACGCTGGCTCCTTCCCCACCCTCACACTCCTACACGCTGGTCCCTTCCCCACCCTCACACTCCTACACGCTGGCTCCTTCCCCACCCTCACACTCCTCCACGCTGGTCCCTTCCCCACCCTCACACTCCTACACGCTGGTCCCTTCCCCACCCTCACACTCCTCCACGCTGGTCCCTTCCCCACCCTCACACTCCTACACGCTGGTCCCTTCCCCACCCTCACACTCCTCCACGCTGGTCCCTTCCCCACCCTCACACTCCTACACGCTGGTCCCTTCCCCACCCTCACACTCCTCCACGCTGACTCCTTCCCCACCCTCACACTCCTACACGCTGGCCCCTTACCCACCCTCACACTCCTACACGCCCAGCACTCGCACGAACACACACACACACACACACACACACACACACACACACACACACACACACACACACACACACACACACACACACACTAGAGATAAACTAGTGGCTGACCTGGGAGTGGACATAACACCAAACCTAACTCCAGAGGCTCATATAAACAGAATAACGTCAGCCGCATACTCCTATTACGGGCTCACCATAGCCCGTGCTACATAGACATTTCGCTCTTAGTAGCTAAATCTAAAACCGCCCCTAAAACAGCCTTATACTGTACTCTGGGGAAAGTAGGAACATCCTTCAGAAACTTGAATAAGGAGGCTTTTAGATTACTGTTTACCGCCTATGTGAGGCCTTGTCTTAGAGCCCCATCGTGGAGCCCTATCTAAAAAACACACACATTAGGAAGCTCTAAAAGGTGCAGAAGTTTGCAGCGAGACTCGTCCCAGAGCTGCGAGGGATGAGGTACGAAGACAGACTGAAGGAACTAGACGTGACCACGTTAGAAAGGAGGGTCATGGGAGGGGGGGGGATTGACAAAGTGGAAATAGAGGAAGTGTTTACAATGAATATCAACAGAACAAGGGGGCACGGATGAAAGCTGGAGACTCAGATGTCATAGAGATGTTAGAAAGTTTTCCTTTAGCGTAAGTGTAGTGAGTAAATGGAATGACCTAAAGGAGCAGGTTATAGAGGCTAACTCCATGCATAACTTTCAAAGCAGATATGATAGAGAAATAGGCCGGGAATCATTGCCAACCAACTGCTAGAAAAGCGGGTCCAAGAGTTAGAGCTCGACCCTGCAGGCACAAATAGGCGAATGTAAACACGCGCGAGCGAGCGCACACACCTACACACCTCTGGCTGGACCACCACACTGGCCTATCGACATCATACTGCGAGATACAAGTTAGATTGCGAGTAAATTAGTGTCTAATCAATTATCGACATTACCTGGGCGGTCCGAGAGGAAAAACTAGTGTGGTGGAGGCGGCATCACTGCCGCCATCTCCAGTAAAAACCTGCCCCACCGTCCTCCCCCGAGCCCCGGTCATCCATCACCACCCGTCCTCCTGCGCGTCCATCTCATCCTCATACTCTCCTCCCAACCTATCCTTCACGTTACCTAGAGCTGGTTCCCAGGAGCTAGGTCCCCAGTGCCCGGCTTCTGAACAGTTTTCCTGCTTGACAGTCTGATCTACCAAGCTATTAGACACCCGTGTAAAGCTACCGAACTCGTGGCTACCTCGTGGAGGTTCCGTGGTTCACCTCCTATCAGGCCTCCTGGTTGGTCGTCTGGTCAACCAGGCTGTTGGACGCGGCCGCTCGCAACCTGACGTATGAATCACAGCCTAGTTGATCAAGTATCCTTTGGAGGTGTTTATCCAGTTATCTCTTGAACACTGTGAGGGGTCGGCCAGTTATGCCCCTTATGTGTAGTGGAAGCGTGTTGAACAGTCTCGGGCCTCTGATGTTGATAGTTCTCTCTCAGAGTACCTGTTGCACCTCTGTTCTTCAACGGGGGTATTCTGCACATCCTGCCATGCCTTCTGGTCTCATGTGCTGTTATTTCTGTGTGCAGGTTTGGGACCAGCCCCTCTGCTATGTTCCACGTGTAAATTATTATGTATCTCTCCCGCCTGCGCTCAAGACAATACAAATTTTAGGCATTTTAGTCGGTCCCAGTAGTTTAGATGTTTTACTGAGTGGATTCTAGCAGTAAAGGATCTCTGCACGCTCTCCAGGTCAGCAATTTCTCCAGCTTTGAAAGGGGCTGTCATTGTGCAGCAGTACTCCACTCTAGAGAGCACAAGCGTTTTGAAAAGTATCATCATTGGTACAGCATCTCTAGTGTGAAGGTTCTTGTTATCCAACCTGTCATTTTTCTTGCAGTTGTGACGGCTACTTTATTGTGTTCTTTGAAGGTAAGGTCTTCCGACATGAGACAACTGACAGTGAGAGGGGACAGTGGGAGGGGAACAGTGAAGTGGACAGTGACAAGGACAGTGGGAGTGGGCAGTGGGAGGGGAGGGGGAGGGGAGGGGGTGAAGGAAGGGAGGGGGGTGAGGGAGGACAGGGGGTGAGGGAGGACAGGGGGTGAGGGAGGACAGGGGGTGAGGGAGGACAGGGGGGCAAGTGAGGGAGGACAGGGGGAACAAGTGAGGGAGGGGGGGGGGGGCCTGGCGGGTTATATATATAGTCAGATCTGGTGGCAGCAGTCGTGAGTGCCTCCATCATCATCATCATCATAATCTACCTGTCGCTGCCTCCCTCCCGTCCCTCCCCCGCCCTCACTCCTCCCCCTCCCTCGCCTCACTCCTCCCCCCAGCCTCACTTCTCCAATAATGTTCCGTTCTTATACAGAGCTCTTTTTCACCGTCTCATACCTTCCCCTTGCCCACTCTCCTTACCACAACTCCCCCTTCCATACCTTCCCCTTCCTCACTCTCCTCCCTCTGTGTTTGAGCTACAAGGAGACTAAATAAATTACCCCCTCCCCTCACTGCAAGGAAGGAAGGCAACACGAGGGGAGACATGATTATCCCCCACAAAATACACGAGGGATAAACAGGAGAGACAAGGAAACAACACCTGGACAAGGTGATTCACGAGGCGACACAGATGGACACCTGGACCATACCTGGAGATGGTTTCGAGAGTTCGACTTCCCGAGCCCGGCCTGAGGCCAGGCTCGACTTGTCATAACTTGGTCCAACAGGCTGCTGCTGTTTGGAGCGACCCGCAGGCCCACATATCCACTACAGCCTGGTTGGTCCGGCACTTCTTGCAAGAACTTATCTAAGTTCGTCTTGAATACATCCATCAATTTGTATTGATATGCAATATTTGTAATGGTCGCTGGGAGGGTGTTGAACAGGTGTGGACCCCTGGGTGGTGGACCCCAACAGGTGTGGACCCCTGGGTGGTGGACCCCAACAGGTGTGGACCCCTGATGTTGAGACAGTGTGCTCTGACTGTGCCTGTGGCACCTCTACTCCTCACTGGTTGTCTTTTTCATTACCTTCCATATCTTCCACTGTATTATATTTTATCCCCCCCCCCCTCCCCCCCTCCCCCCTTCTCATGGAACTTGTCCCTTGAAGCCCACATCAAGTAACACTATCAACGGCTTGTGTCAGGTTGGCCAACATAAGAACTGCTTTTAGAAATTTGTGCAAGGAATCATTCAGAACCTTGTGTACGACATGCGCGTCAGACCCAGCCATGCTGGTATTAATGCTGGTGATGATGATGATGATGATGATGATGATGATGATGAGACTGGCTCGGTAATTCAGCACTTAATAATTCCCGATATTTGAGGTGTGGCAACACTGGGGTCATCCGTACACACACAAGAGCTGTGGGTTCGGTCCACTAATCATGGATCAACTGGCCAAGGGCAGAGCCAACCTGGAGTGGTCCAGTGCCTTGCCCTTCACCACCAATGTGCTTATCCCTAAACAATGAACATACCCAGTCTGTCACCGATCCTTTGGTTAGAGTAGCTTCACCACCCATCTTCAGCTGACCTTGGGGTCGCCAAATCAAACAAATGGTACTCAGTGAAGGTGGTGTTCCAAGATGGACGCCACACAAACATTAACGTCAATAAGTTCTATATATGTACTGTAATGACTAACAATTTGTCATAAAACCGCCAATAACAGCAAACACCACACAATGTGCTTTGAAACCCAGCAAGTGACTGGTGCCTCGCCTGCCTCCAGTCTCAGCACTTTTCATTAGTACATAATGGAGGGGCGCAAATATATGAATGAATATATGAATGAACACAGAGATCCGTGGTACCCTGGCGGCGGCGGCAGGAGGCGGCAGGAGGCGGCGGCGGCAGGAAGCGGCAGGAAGCGGCAGGAGGCGGCGGCGGCGGCAGGAAGCGGCAGGAGGCGGCGGCGGCGGCAGTGTGAGGGCGTAACTTTATCTGCCAACAATCCCGAGCCGCTCCTTCACGTCATTCATTCACAAAACAACAAAGAGCCGGGCACCAGCCCCTGAATGGTGCCGTCCAGTGCGCGCCGCGGGACCCACCACCCACCACTGCTGTAACTCCACCCACTTGTGTATCACCGCCCTCTCACCACTTACCTATCCCTGACTACCGCCAGGCCGGTCTACAGCTCTCGGCCCCGCCTTCTACCCCCCTTCTTGTACCTTACAATGTACCTATTCTGACGCTTGTCAAATTCTTTCTCAAATGTGGCCTTCAAATTGTGGATGAAGGTGACTTCCACAAGTTCCTTCAGCGCGCTCCACTTGTCCCCCTCCCGCACCGGGTAGCACTACTGTGTAACCTTTGTATTTTATTTGTATTAAATGTAACATTTGTATTCGTAGACGCCTTTGTATTTGTAGCTGATACTTGCCTCCCCTTGTCCTAGTTTATCTCAATATGAACAGGTTGTCCTTGTCCACCTTGTCTAGTCCCTCTCCTATCTTGCATGTTGTCATCTGGTTGATTCTGGTTGATGGGGTTTGGGAGTTCTACTCCCCAAGCCCGGCCCGAGGCCAGGCTTGACTTGTGAGAGTTTGATCCACTAGGCTGTTGCTTGAAGCGGCCCGCCGGGCCACGTACCCACCACAGCCCGGTGCGTCCGGCACTCCTTGGAGAACACTATCTAGTTTCCTCTTGAAGATGTCCACGGTTGTTCCGGCAATATTTCTTATGCTTGCTGGGAGGATGTTGAACAACCGCGGACCTCTGATGTTTATACAGTGTTCTCTGATTGTGGCTATGGCACCTCTGCTCTTCACTGGTTCTATTCTGCATTTTCTTCCATATCGTTCACTCTAGTACGTTGTTATTTTACTGTGTAGATTTGGAACCTGTATTTTTCTCGTGAATATAATTTGATATCTCTCATCTCCCTTTTAGTGAGTACATTTGGAGAGCTTTGAGACGATCCCAATAATTTAGATGCTTTATCGCGTCTATGCGTGCCGTATATGTTCTCTGTACCCCCCTCTATTTCAGCAATCTCTCCTGTTGTGAAGGGGGGAAGTAAGTACCGAGGAGTACTCAAGACGGGACAGCACAAGTGATTTGTATAGTACAAATCACCCCTTCTCCCCCTTCAGTGAAGGGGAAGTATCATATCCCTTCTGTATCTTCTATCCTCCAAGATTGTGAGATTTACTTCAATTAGTTTGGTCAGTTTAACTCTGGCACTAATCGTGTTGCAAACTTCGTACACAATGTTAGTATTGTGCTTCACAAGGTGCGCCCCCCCCCCGCCCCCTCCAGGCCGGTGCTGCATGCTCCAGTATACCAAATGTTGTGGAGACTGCCTTTAAGGAGTCCTGATTGAGGGTTCTAAAAGATGTTCGTATATTTGTCAGCGTCAGTACCTGGTCTCAGTGGGGCTCCGGTGTGAGGGTCCAAACTATATCCGCTAACTCTTTTTCTTCTCCCTTCTTTCTCTTTTTTCGTCTTAATCTTTCTTTCTTCATTTAGCTGCCTTCCCGTTACGGTGTAGACATCAGTATGTGATGAGGGCGAGCGGGGTCTGGGAGGTGGGGGCGGCGACACGTCTACCTCACTGACACATGAGCAGGTTAATCCACTTGCTTACCTGCCTCCCTCTGCCCCCACCACCTCACTGTGCACAACCGCTTCTGCCAACATTAACAACAACTTAACCAGGAAAGGAGGTTTACTTGTTGACAATTTCGAGAGTCTTTCTACTCCCACAGCCTTTCCAGGTGGTCGCCTGGTCAGGGGGCTTTGTCTTCCTAACACTTCCTAGCACTTGCTGTCACTCATAGCTCTTCCTAGCACTACCTGCCACTCATAGCTCTTCCTAGCACTTCCTGCCACTCATAGCTCTTCCTAGCACCACCTGGCACTCATAGCTCTTCCTAGCACCACCTGGCACTCATAGCTCTTCCTAGCACTACCTGGCACTCATAGCTCTTCCTAGCACTACCTGCCACTCATAGCTCTTCCTAGCACTACCTGGCACTCATAGCTTTTCCTAGCACCACCTGGCACTCATAGCTCTTCCTAGCACCACCTGGCACTCATAGCTCTTCCTAGCACTACCTGGCACTCATAGCTCTTCCTAGCACTACCTGCCACTCATAGCTCTTCCTAGCATTTCCTGCCACTCATAGCTCTTCCTAGCACCACCTGGCACTCATAGCTCTTCCTAGCACTACCTGGCACTCATAGCTCTTCCTAGCACCACCTGCCACTCATAGCTCTTCCTAGCACATGAGACCAGAACATGAGACCAGAAGACATGGCAGGATGTGCAGAATACCCCCGTTGAAAAGCAGAGGTGCAACTGGTACTCTGAGAGAGAACTCTATCAACATCAGAGGCCCGAGACTGTTCAACACGCTTCCACTACACATAAGGGGCATAACTGGCAAACCCCTCACAGTGTTCAAGAGAGAACTGGATAAGCACCTCCAAAGGATACCTGATCAACCAGGCTGTGACTCATACGTCAGGCTGCGAGCAGCCGCGTCTAACAGCCTGGTTGATCAGTCCAGCAACCAGGAGGCCTGGTCGACGACCGGGCCGCGGGGACACTAAGCCCCGGAAGCACTTCAAGGTAGCCTCAAGGTAGGTAGGTAGCACCACCTGTCACTCATAGCTCTTCCTAGCACCACCTGCCACTCATAGCTCTTCCTAGCACCACCTGTCACTCATAGCTCTTCCTAGCACCACCTGGCACTCATAGCTCTTCCTAGCACTTGCTGTTCCTCCAGCACAAAGCTGTCCAGTTGTCTCTAGAAAGATTCCAATACTTGTATTACCAGCATGTCTGTGCGTATCGCCTCAACACAAGACTGATATGCCTTTGTCT
Organism: Procambarus clarkii; assembly: GCF_040958095.1. Lineage (NCBI taxonomy): Eukaryota > Metazoa > Arthropoda > Malacostraca > Decapoda > Cambaridae > Procambarus > Procambarus clarkii. The sequence goes on from NC_091165.1 coordinate 13,393,251, forward strand.
TTTTGTTCCACCAGTGTCTGCTGTATGTAATCTTCCATTACCTTGATCTCTTCTTGTATTATATCTGGCTGTATTAATTCCGGGTCTCGCCTCTCCTGGGCCTCTACTTGTATATAGTTTGTTACTTCTGTTACTGCGTTTCTTAACGGCCATAAGACATCGTATCAACATGTGTTAAGATGTCCCAAGTTGACGGGTTTACACAGGCCTACAGCAGGCCCCTGGAGGGATGCCTACAGCAGGCCCCTGGAGGGATGCCTACAGCAGGCCCCTGGAGGGATGCCTACAGCAGGCCCCTGGAGGGATGCCTACAGCAGGCCCCTGGAGGGATGCCTACAGCAGGCCCCTGGAGGGATGCCTACAGCAGGCCCCTGGAGGGATGCCTACAGCAGGCCCCTGGAGGGATGCCTACAGCAGGCCCCTGGAGGGATGCCTACAGCAGGCCCCTGGAGGGATGCCTACAGCAGGCCCCTGGAGGGATGCCTACAGCAGGCCCCTGGAGGGATGCCTACAGCAGGCCCCTGGAGGGATGCCTACAGCAGGCCCCTGGAGGGATGCCTACAGCAGGCCCCTGGAGGGATGCCTACAGCAGGCCCCTGGAGGGATGCCTACAGCAGGCCCCTGGAGGGATGCCTACAGCAGGCCCCTGGAGGGATGCCTACAGCAGGCCCCTGGAGGGATGCCTACAGCAGGCCCCTGGAGGGATGCCTACAGCAGGCCCCTGGAGGGATGCCTGGCTCCACTAACCCTCTACACAGCTTAGGGCGGATGACCACAGTCCTACACGGCATATGGAAAACTACCCGCTGACACCTGATTAAGTCTCTTTTTGTGTCTTCTTTAATCCTTTCTTGGCGCTACAAAAAAGGACAACACAGGACGACTAATCCACTCACAGGACGAGTGAGGTGCACACAATAATGCCGCTCACAGGAGACGTGTACACACCATACATGCTGGGAGACGTGATACTCTTGACCAGACTTTTATAGGATGTCAATAAAGATGTTTACGGCGGTGTTTACTGAGGGGGTCAGGACACGCCACACGTGGTGGGAGGGGGGACACACGTGGGGGGAAGGGGGGTTCCACGTGGTGGGACGGGAGGACACACGTGGTGGGAGGGGAGGACACTCGTGGTGGGAGGGGGGACACACGTGGTGGGAGAGGGGGATACACGTGGTGGGAGAGGGGGACACGTGGTGGGAGGGGGGGGACACACGTGGTGGGAGGGGGGACACACGTGGTGGGAGGGGGGGACACACGTGGTGGGAGGGGGGGACACACGTGGTGGGAGGGGGGGACACACGTGGTGGGAGGGGGGGACACACGTGGTGGGAGGGGGGGACACGTGGTGGGAGGGGGGGACACACGTGGTGGGAGGGGGGGACACACGTGGTGGGAGGGGGGGGGACACACGTGGTGGGAGGGGGGGGGACACACGTGGTGGGAGGGGGGGGGACACACGTGGTGGGAGGGGAGGGGACACACGTGGTGGGAGGGGACACACGTGGTGGGAGGGGACACACGTGGTGGGAGGGGACACACGTGGTGGGAGGGGACACACGTGGTGGGAGGGGACACACGTGGTGGGAGGGGACACACGTGGTGGGAGGGGACACACGTGGTGGGAGGGGACACACGTGGTGGGAGGGGAGGGGACACACGTGGTGGGAGGGGAGGGGACACACGTGGTGGGAGGGGAGGGGACACACGTGGTGGGAGGGGAGGGGACACACGTGGTGGGAGGGGAGGGGACACACGTGGTGGGAGGGGAGGGGACACACGTGGTGGGAGGGGAGGGGACACATGTGGTGGGAGGGGAGGGGGGGACACACGTGGTGGGAGGGGGGGGACACACGTGGTGGGAGGGGGGGGACACACGTGGTGGGAGGGGGGGGACACACGTGGTGGGAGGGGGGGACACGTGGTGGGAGGGGAGGGGACACGTGGTGGGAGGGGAGGGGACACACGTGGTGGGAGGGGAGGGGACACACGTGGTGGGAGGGGAGGGGACACACGTAGTGGGAGGGGAGGGGACACACGTGGTGGGAGGGGAGGGGACACACGTGGTGGGAGGGGAGGGGACACACGTGGTGGGAGGGGAGGGGACACACGTGGTGGGAGGGGAGGGGACACACGTGGTGGGAGGGGAGGGGACACACGTGGTGGGAGGGGGGACACACGTGGTGGGAGGGGGGGACACACGTGGTGGGAGGGGAGGGGACACGTGGTGGGAGGGGGGGACACGTGGTGGGAGGGGGGACACACGTAGTGGGAGGGGGGGGAGTATGAAACATGGGGGGGTGGGGTGACACGTGTGGGGGGATGGGCCTGGGGGGGAGGGAGGTGGAAGGCACGGGGTTGCCTCTGGCGCCGCGTGTTTAAGGCTTATCCCACCGGCTCTTACATTTAGCTGTTATATACCGCTATATCTACAGGCAACACATTCTGTATATATAATTTGCCGGCGCGTTTATCTAAATTAATTACATCAGAATTGTGTGGCAAGGCGCCCCTCCGTCGAGGGCAGCGGGAGTGGCAAGGCGCGCCTCCGTCGAGGGCAGCGGGAGTGGCAAGGCGCCCCTCCGTCGAGGGCAGCGGGAGTGGCAAGGCGCGCCTCCGTCGAGGGCAGCGGGAGTGGCAAGGCGCGCCTCCGTCGAGGGCAGCGGGAGTGGCAAGGCGCGCCTCCGTCGAGGGCAGCGGGAGTGGCAAGGCGCGCCTCCGTCGAGGGCAGCGGGAGTGAATGAGTGAACGGGTGAACGGGTGAAGTAAAGCAATAAACGGGCGGGCTGGCCCAGCTGGGGGGCGCTGCCAACACGTCATGGTAGGTGGTTGAGGGTGACCCCCATACCCCCCCCCCCCCCACACCTGTGTGGGAGGGGAGGGGGGGGGGTCACTCTCCACCCTAATTATTGGGAGCTGTGCACTCTAATTATACTAACTTTCTCTGACAGCCGTCTAAAGCTGCTAATTATTACCACCTTGGGACCGTGCCAAGGGGAATACGTCGTGCATCATACCGCAACATGATGGAACACCACAACACAAGACAACACCACAAGACAACACCACAACACAAGACAACACCACAACACAAGACAACACCACAACACAAGACAACACAACACCACAACACAACACCACAACACAAGACAACACCACAACACAAGACAACACCACAACACAAGACAACACAACACCACAACACAACACCACAACACAAGACAACACCACAACACAAGACAACACCACAACACAAGACAACACCACAACACATGATGGAACACCACAACACAAGACAACACTACAACACAAGACAACAACACAAGACAACACCACAACACAAGACAACACTACAACACAACACCACAACACAAGACAACACCACAACACAACACCACAACACAAGACAACACCACAACACAAGACAACACTACAACACAAGACAACACCACAAGACAACACTACAACACAAGACAACACCACAACACAACACCACAACACAAGACAACACCACAACACAACACCACAACACAAGACAACACCACAACACAACACCACAACACAACACAACACCACAACACAAGACAACACCACAACACAAGACAACACCACAACACAACACCACAACACAAGACAACACCACAACACAACACCACAACACAAGACAACACCACAACACAAGACAACACTACAACACAAGACAACACCACAAGACAACACTACAACACAAGACAACACCACAACACAACACCACAACACAAGACAACACCACAACACAACACCACAAGACAACACTACAACACAAGACAACACCACAACACAACACCACAACACAACACCACAACACAAGACAACACCACAACACAACACCACAACACAAGACAACACCACAACACAACACCACAACACAACACAACACCACAACACAAGACAACACCACAACACAAGACAACACTACAACACAAGACAACACCACAAGACAACACTACAACACAAGACAACACCACAACACAACACCACAACACAAGACAACACCACAACACAACACCACAACACAAGACAACACCACAACACAAGACAACACCACAACACAAGACAACACCACAACACAACACCACAACACAAGACAACACCACAACACAACAACACAACACAACACCACAACACAAGACAACACTACAACACAAGACAACACCACAACACAACACCACAACACAAGACAACACCACAACACAACACCACAACACAACACCACAACACAACACCACAACACAAGACAACACCACAACACAACACCACAACACAAGACAACACCACAACACAACACCACAACACAAGACAACACCACAACACAACAACACAAGACAACACCACAACACAACACCACAACACAACACCACAACACAAGACAACACCACAACACAACACAACACCACAACACAACACCACAACACAACACCACAACACAAGACAACACCACAACACAACAACACAAGACAACACCACAACACAACACCACAACACAACACCACAACACAAGACAACACCACAACACAACACAACACCACAACACAACACCACAACACAACACCACAACACAAGACAACACCACAACACAACAACACAAGACAACACCACAACACAACACCACAACACAACACAACAAGACAACACCAACAGCAAATCACATTTGACCTGCCATAGGATGCCATGGAAGACAGACAAAACGCCTAAGTAATACACGCAGATCTCGCGAACACTTTCGTCAAGTGTGTGACCGTGGTGCTACTGCACACGAAAGGAAGTACTGACAAAGTAGGAAGATGGATCGTTAACGTCCTAACGAACAACCTAAACAGAGTGAAATCGTCAATTAAAATCCGGATGGAGAGCTCAGTCCCCCAAGGTGCCGTCCTGGCTGATGGGGTTCTGGTTCTACTCCCCAAGTAGAAGACACGTCGATCTCCTACCGACCTTACTCAGATCATCTTCCTCAGCCTCACACCAGACATACCTTACCTTGCGTTGCGTTCACTTCGTGGGTCAAGGTCCCCGCGGCCCGGTCTCTGATCAAGCCTCCTGGTTGATGTCTATGTGAGTATGTAGTGAGTATGTAGACGATATTCCAATACTTGCATACGCGGCACCGGCATGGAATTCCCCCACCTTGTGAAGCATAAAACAGCACAAATGTTTGCAACAACGTTGGTACAAAGGTTAAGGTATGAGGAAAGGTTTAGGCAATCAGACAGCTCTAGAGAAGAACAATAAAGGGGACGTGATCACAACATACATAATACGAACTGACAAAATAGAGACGCATAGTCTCTTTAAATTGAGAGGAAAGTAGGACACGTAGGAAGAGAGTCTAAGAAATGTAAGGGAATACCTATACCTATACCTTGTACGGTTGGGCAACAGTTGGAATGCCCTAGAAGAAGGTGTGGGAGCCACCTCCATCCACATATTTAAGGGCCCAGAGCCCACAAAGTATTCGAACGGCAAAATAGTTCAATTATAAGGCATCAGATACAACAAGAACTGTCATGCGGCCTGACAAGCGTAGTGGACAGTGCTTGGGTTTCGTAGTCCTGAGGTTCCGGGTTCGATCCCCGGTAGAGGCGGAAACAAATGGGCAGTTTCTTTCATCCTGATGCTTCTGTTCACCTAGCAGTAAATAGTACCTGGGAGTTAGACAGCTGCTACGGGCTGCTTCCTGGAGCTATGTAAAAAAAATGGAGGCCTGGTCGAGGACCGGGCCGCGGGGACGCTAAGCCCCGAAATCATCTCAAGATAACCTCAAGATGAAGATAACTAACCTGGACAAGCGTCACCTCAGACAACTGAGGTATAAATTACGTGGATGGTTGTGTGCGCGAGTGGCCCCGCGCACATGGTGGGGCGGCGAGGAGTGCGTGTGCGTGCGGCTGGTGTTCACGGAACACCATGATGCAAGGCACTTCCTAGGAAGAGGTGCCACGCGGAGCCATAACCTCACTGGCACACCGGGCAAGTGCCATGCCACACACGGTGTGCCGTGGCCCACCGTGTGCAGCCCACTGTGTCCAGCAGGGCACGGTGGGCCACACCCTCACAGACACCCACACTGGCCCACTGTGTCCAGCAGGGCATGGTGGGCCACACCCTCACAGACACCCACACTGGCCCACTGTGTCCAGCAGGGCACGGTGGGCCACACCCTCACAGACACCCACACTGGCCCACTGTGTCCAGCAGGGCATGGTGGGCCACACCCTCACAGACACCCACACTGGCCCACCGTGTCCAGCAGGGCATGGTGGGCCACACCCTCACAGACACCCACACTGGCCCACCGTGTCCAGCAGGGCAACAGTAATAAACTCCGGGTACTCAGGAACGGTAAAAATGAGGACCTTAAACATAATACAGAGTACAAAACACAATCAAATGTGCCCATAGTAGGAAAACAGCATGTAAAGGATTTGGGAATAATGATGTCTGACGACCTAACGTTTAAGGAGCATAACCAAGCAAATATTGCGTCAGCCAGAAAAATGATCGGATGGATTACAAGAACTTTCAAATCCAGGGATCCCATCACAATGGTTGTACTCTTCAAATCACTTGTGTTGTCCCGTCTTGAGTACTGCTCAGTACTCACTTCCCCCTTCGTGGAAAATACAGGTCCCAAATCTACACGGTAAAACAACATACTGGAGTGAACGATATGGAAGAAAATGCAGAATAGAACCAGTGAAGAGCAGAGGTGCCATAGGCACAATCAGAGAACACTGTATAAACATCAGAGGTCCGCGGTTGTTCAACATCCTCCCAGCGAGTATAAGAAATATTGCCGGAACAACCGTGGACATTTTCAAGAGGAAACTAGATAGTTTTCTCCAAGGAGTTCAGGACCCACCGGGCTGTGGTGGGTATGTGGGCCTTCGGACCTTCTAAGTCGAGCCTGATCTTGAAACCTCGATGTATAAAAATCAGAGGTCCGCGGTTGTTCAATGTCTTACCAGCGACTATCAGAAATATTGCCGAAACGACTGTGGACATCTTCAAGAGAAAACTAGACTGGATGGGTATGTGGGCCTTCGGGCCGCTCTAAGTAACAGCCTGGTGAGGCAAAGTCTCAAGTCAAGCCTGGCCTCGGGCGGGGTTTTGGGAGTAGAACTCCCAGAACCCCATCAAGCAGGTAGCCTTCATCTTAATTACTCAAATGAAGTAATTGAAGATGAATCACTTAAGAGATGATTGATTTATTACCCCAGTCCGTTTACAACGCCATCATCCCACATTAGGGACACACACCCCCACACCCACTACTGCTTCCAGTGAAGCCCCCCCCCCCACAACCCCACAGGAGGAAGCCCCCTTCCTTTCTCTACCTGACACAGCCCTCATCTTAGTGCACTCTCCACACCCCAACACCCCGCCTGGCCCCACCGACCCCAACACCCCGCCTGGCCCCGCCGACCCCAACACCCCGCCTGGCCCCGCCGACCCCAACACCCCCGCCTGTCAAGACCACCGCCGCAGTCGCAGAAAAAATCCAGTTTAGATCTAGGGATAAAGAGCAAAAACGTTGATAGAAGGCGAGAGACAACTGTGCCACAGGTGTCGTGGCCCCCGTGCCACCACCACCTGACACGGGGGGCTGAGCTGGGGCGGGGCACGGTGCCTGGGGGTGCCTGGGGGCGGGGCACGGTACCTGGGGGGTAGCTGGGGGAGGGGCACTGTCCCTGGGGGTAGCTGGGGGAGGGGCACGGTGCCTGGGGGTAGCTGGGGGCGGGGCAGGGTGCCTGGGAGTAGCTGGGGGCGGGGCAGGGTGCCTGGGAGTAGCTGGGGGCGGGGCAGGGTGCCTGGGAGTAGCTGGGGGCGGGGCAGGGTGCCTGGGCGCGGGGCAGGGTGCCTGGGGGCGGGGCAGGGTGCCTGGGAGTAGCTGGGGGCGGGGCAGGGTGCCTGGGAGTAGCTGGGGGCGGGGCAGGGTGCCTGGGGGCGGGGCAGGGTGCCTGGGGGCGGGGCAGGGTGCCTGGGGGCGGGGCAGGGTGCCTGGGGGAGGCGTGAAGCAGCAGAGGGATGTGGTGGACTAGACACAGGGGTCGTCAAGGTAGAGCCGGTCAAGAAGGACTCAAGGGTGTAAAAGTGGCGATAAAGACGAACATAAAAACCTGAGAGATGAAAGGAAGGAGGTAGTGGGGGGGGGGAGAGGGGAAGGGGGTAGATAAACAATGCTAATGGCCCAGGTGGGTCTTTTGATAAGGTGTGATCACTGCCGGCCTGGCCGCTCCCTCCAACACTCCCGCCACCACCACCACTACTCTCAACTATACTGCCTCCCGTCCTTTGCTTGCATGCAAGACCATATATAGTACAGTACCAACAGTTGTCAGAGGTACCAAGTGTCCCGATGTAAACTTTTTTTTGTAAACCAATTATGTATATATATAATTGAGGGGTCGGCCAGTTGTGTCCCTTATGTGTAGCGTGTTGAACAGTCTCGGACCTCTGATGTTGATAGAGTTCTCTCTCAGAGTACCTACTGCACCTCTGCTCTATTGTAATACCGCGCTTCTCTACAGGAGATGTGCCTACCTGCAACATACCTGGAGAGGGTTCTGGGAGTAGTAGTTCTCCCCGAGCCTCGACTTGTGATAACTTGGTCCAAGAGGCTGTTGTGCTGGGAGCAGCCCGCAGATCCATATTTCCACTACAGCATGGTTGGTCAAGCACTTCTTGCAAGAACTTATCTAATTGCCTCTTGAATACATCCACCTTTGATCCAGCAATATTTCTAATGTGCTCGCGGGGAAGGTGTTGACCATTGTCTCAACCTCAGATGTTCACACCTGGTCAGTTTAGTTCATTTATTATGCCTACAAGATGGGTATGGGGTGCATAATAAATGAACTAAATTGACCAGTAGTGGAGCTGTGAGGTTGAGACAATGGTGTCTTCAGTGTGGGGGTACTGTTGGTGTCTTCAGTGTGGGGTACTGTTGGTGTCTTCAGTGTGGGGGTACTGTTGGTGTCTTCAGTGTGGGGGTACTGTTGGTGTCTTCAGTGTGGGGGTACTGTTGGTGTCTTCAGTGTGGGGGTACTGTTGGTGTCTTCAGTGTGGGGTACTGTTGGTGTCTTCAGTGTGGGGTACTGTTAGTGTCTTCAGTGTGGGGTACTGTTGGTGTCTTCAGTGTGGGGTACTGTTGGTGTCTTCAGTGTGGGGGTACTGTTGGTGTCTTCAGTGTGGGGGTACTGTTGGTGTCTTCAGTGTGGGGGTACTGTTGGTGTCTTCAGTGTGGGGGTACTGTTGGTGTCTTCAGTGTGGGGTACTGTTGGTGTCTTCAGTGTGGGGTACTGTTGGTGTCTTCAGTGTGGGGGTACTGTTGGTGTCTTCAGTGTGGGGGTACTGTTGGTGTCTTCAGTGTGGGGTACTGTTGGTGTCTTCAGTGTGGGGGTACTGTTGGTGTCTTCAGTGTGGGGTACTGTTGGTGTCTTCAGTGTGGGGGTACTGTTGGTGTCTTCAGTGTGGGGGTACTGTTGGTGTCTTCAGTGTGGGGGTACTGTTGGTGTCTTCAGTGTGGGGGTACTGTTGGTGTCTTCAGTGTGGGGTACTGTTGGTGTCTTCAGTGTGGGGTACTGTTGGTGTCTTCAGTGTGGAGTACTGTTGGTGTCTTCAGTGTGGAGTACTGTTGGTGTCTTCAGTGTGGGGTACTGTTAGTGTCTTCAGTGTGGGGGTACTGTTGGTGTCTTCAGTGTGGGGTACTGTTAGTGTCTTCAGTGTGGGGTACTGTTGGTGTCTTCAGTGTGGGGTACTGTTGGTGTCTTCAGTGTGGGGTACTGTTAGTGTCTTCAGTGTGGGGTACTGTTAGTGTCTTCAGTGTGGGGTACTGTTGGTGTCTTCAGTGTGGGGTACTGTTGGTGTCTTCAGTGTGGAGTACTGTTGGTGTCTTCAGTGTGGAGTACTGTTGGTGTCTTCAGTGTGGGGTACTGTTGGTGTCTTCAGTGTGGGGTACTGTTGGTGTCTTCAGTGTGGAGTACTGTTGGTGTCTTCAGTGTGGAGTACTGTTGGTGTCTTCAGTGTGGAGTACTGTTGGTGTCTTCAGTGTGGGGTACTGTTAGTGTCTTCAGTGTGGGGTACTGTTGGTGTCTTCAGTGTGGGGTACTGTTGGTGTCTTCAGTGTTGGGGTACTGTTAGTGTCTTCAGTGTGGGGTACTGTTGGTGTCTTCAGTGTGGGGTACTGTTGGTGTCTTCAGTGTGGGGTACTGTTGGTGTCTTCAGTGTGGGGTACTGTTGGTGTCTTCAGTGTGGGGTACTGTTGACCTCTCCATCATGGCTCTGTCCGAGTTTACGTGGATATGTTCGCTTGTTTTCTTTGTGGTACATGCTGGAGAGCCTCTGTGGGAGCCCCTGGAGAGCCTTCACTAATGATACATTTAAAGCAGCATGCTCACCTGCCGCCTGGAGTGTTTTAAGCTCCGTGTTGCTGGGATGATATTGTTAGTGTGTGGCGTGGTGGAGGCCGGCCCAGGGAGGGAGACGACCTGCCGTCAGCATGCTGTCTACTGCTCAACTTTGTGTAAGCATGACGTGATCAACACAGGTAAACAGAGCCACACCCAGAGAGAGAGATGGTCATGCCATTTGTCTCCTTTAACCTTAGAATAAAGGCGAAGTTGACTGGAATGACTCGCTTGACTCGCTCCTTGTGCTTGACTCGCTGGAGTTCTAGTGAAGAACAAGCAAACAAGAACACTTGGGTTCCATCCTGTTCATTCGTTCTCCTCCCTCCCCATCTGCTTCCTCCCTTACCGGACCTCCCTTCTCCACCGAGGAAGCTTGTAGACGGTGTAATAAAACTCATCATTGTAAACAATGAGTGGAGTGAGGGACACTAGCCAGGCGAAGAGGTGGTGGTGCCTTTGTCTTAGGTCATGTGTTGACCCTCTCTGTGTCCCCCCCCCCTTGCCTCCTCTCCCCTCACCATCCCTGGTACACCAACACCTGACCTCCCCTCACCATCCGTGGTACACCAACACCTGACCTCCCCTCACCATCCGTGGTACACCAACACCTGACCTCCCCTCACCATCCCTGGTACACCAACACCTGACCTCCCCTCACCATCCCTGGTACACCAACACCTGACCTCCCCTCACCATCCCTAGTACACCAACACCTGACCTCCCCTCACCATCCGTGGTACACCAACACCTGACCTCCCCTCACCATCCCTGGTACACCAACACCTGACCTCCCCTCACCATCCCTGGTACACCAACACCTGATTTCCCCTCACCATCCCTGGTACACCAACACCTGACCTCCCCTCACCATCCGTGGTACACCAACACCTGACCTCCCCTCACCATCCCTGGTACACCAACACCTGACCTCCCCTCACCATCCGTGGTACACCAACACCTGACCTCCCCTCACCATCCCTGGTACACCAACACCTGACCTCCCCTCACCATCCGTGGTACACCAACACCTGACCTCCCCTCACCATCCCTGGTACACCAACACCTGACCTCCCCTCACCATCCCTGGTACACCAACACCTGACCTCCCCTCACCATCCCTGGTACACCAACACCTGACCTCCCCTCACCATCCCTGGTACACCAACACCTGACCTCCCCTCACCATCCCTGGTACACCAACACCTGACCTCCCCTCACCATCCCTGGTACACCAACACCTGACCTCCCCTCACCATCCCTGGTACACCAACACCTGACCTCCCCTCACCATCCCTGGTACACCAACAACCATTAATACATCACCACCTCCCTGCACGTGTTCATTAAGGCCACCAGCCACAGGTGTTCAACCCGTCCTGCGGTTGTGGCAGTACTCACAGTAACCATGACCACCATAGTATATAGACCCACGAACATCGAAATTAGAAAGTCGAAATAGGCACTATTGAGTTGAACAAACCGGATGCCACCCCTCACTTATACCATGGCAACTGACCAGTAATAAAGTGTCAAGTAATTGTACCATAAGCGCTCAACGACGCCACCCGAGCGCTCAACGACGCCACCCGAGCGCTCGACGACGCCACCCGAGCGCTCAACGACGCCACCCGAGCGCTCAACGACGCCACCCGAGCGCTCAACGACGCCACCCGAGCGCTCAACGACGCCACCCGAGCGCTCAACGACGCCACCCGAGCGCTCAACGACGCCACCCGAGCGCTCAACGACGCCACCCGAGCGCTCAACGACGCCACAGGTATTATGATAAAGGTGGCCGCCAGCACTGTAAACACTGCATGAGTCGTCTAACAACCTGATTAACCCCACCGCTAACCACCAGGACCGGGACCACGAGGACCGGGACCACGAGGACCGGGACCACGAGGACCGGGACCACGAGGACCGGGGCCACGAGGACCGGGGCCACGAGGACCGGGGCCACGAGGACCGCGAAGGGGAAAATGGGGGTGGGGATCGTGACCAGATGGGGGGTGACCAGATGGGGGGGGGGAGGGTGACCAGATGGGGGGGGGAGGGTGACCAGATGGGGGGGGGAGGGTGACCAGATGAGGGGGGTGACCAGATGGGGGGGGGGGGGTGACCAGATGGGGGGGAGGGTGACCAGATGGGGGGGTGACCAGATGGGGGGGGGGTGACCAGAGTACCAGGCAGGCGCGTGCTGGCGACTGTTTATACCATAACCAAACACCGGAGACGGCCCGTCCTCACCCCATCCACCCCCCCACCCCTCGCACTTACTCCCATCAACACCCCTCACAGTCACCCCATCATCACCCCTCACAGTCACCCCATCAACACCCCGCACATTCACCCCATCAACACCCCTCACAGTCACCCCATCATCACCCCTCACAGTCACCCCATCATCACCCCTCACAGTCACCCCATCAACACCCCGCACATTCACCCCATCAACACCCCTCACAGTCACCCCATCATCACCCCTCACAGTCACCCCCATCAACACCCCTCACAGTCACCCCCATCATCACCCCTCACAGTCACCCCCATCAACACCCCTCACAGTCACCCCATCATCACCCCTCACAGTCACCCCCATCAACACCCCTCACAGTCACCCCATCATCACCCCTCACAGTCACCCCCATCAACACCCCTCACAGTCACCCCATCATCACCCCTCACAGTCACCCCATCATCACCCCTCACAGTCACCCCCATCATCACCCCTCACAGTCACCCCCATCAACACCCCTCACAGTCACCCCCATCAACACCCCTCACAGTCACCCCCATCAACACCCCTCACAGTCACCCCATCATCACCCCCATCATCACCCCTCACAGTCACCCCATCATCACCCCTCACAGTCACTCCCATCAACACCCCTCACAGTCACCCCATCATCACCCCTCACAGTCACCCCCATCAACACCCCTCACAGTCACCCCCATCAACACCCCTCACAGTCACCCCATCATCACCCCTCACAGTCACCCCATCATTACCCCTCACAGTCACCCCTCACAGTCACCCCCATCAACACCCCTCACAGTCACCCCCATCAACACCCCTCACAGTCACCCCATCATCACCCCTCACAGTCACCCCATCATCACCCCTCACAGTCACCCCCATCATCACCCCTCACAGTCACCCCATCATCACCCCTCACAGTCACCCCCATCAACACCCCTCACAGTCACCCCATCATCACCCCTCACAGTCACCCCATCATCACCCCTCACAGTCACCCCATCAACACCCCTCACAGTCACCCCCATCAACACCCCTCACAGTCACCCCCATCAACACCCCTCACAGTCACCCCTCACAGTCACCCCATCATCACCCCTCACAGTCACCCCATCATCACCCCTCACAGTCACCCCCATCATCACCCCTCACAGTCACCCCCATCAACACCCCTCACAGTCACCCCATCATCACCCCTCACAGTCACTCCATCACCCCTCACAGTCACCCCCATCAACACCCCTCACAGTCACCCCATCATCACCCCTCACAGTCACCCCCATCAACACTCCTCACAGACACCCCATCAACACCCCTCACAGTCACCCCCATCAACACCCCTCACAGTCACCCCATCAACACCCCTCACAGTCACCCCATCATCACCCCTCACAGTCACCCCATTATCACCCCTCACAGTCACCCCCATCAACACCCCTCACAGTCACCCCATCATCACCCCTCACAGTCACCCCATCATCACCCCTCACAGTCACCCCCATCAACACCCCTCACAGTCACCCCATCAACACCCCTCACAGTCACCCCATCATTACCCCTCACAGTCACCCCATCAACACCCCTCACAGTCACCCCCATCAACACCCCTCACAGTCACCCCATCAACACCCCTCACAGTCAACCCCATCAACACCCCTCACAGTCACCCCCATCAACACCCCTCACAGTCACCCCCATCATCACCCCTCACAGTCACCCCATCAACACCCCTCAGAGTCACCCCATCAACACCCCTCACAGTCACCCCATCATCACCCCTCACAGTCACCCTATCATCACCCCGCACAGTCACCCCATCATCACCCCTCACAGTCACCCCATCATCACCCCTCACAGTCACCCCATCATCACCCCTCACAGCCACCCCATCATCACCCCTCACAGTCACCCCCATCAACACCCCTCACAGTCACCCCATCAACACCCCTCACAGTCACCCCATCATCACCCCCTAACAGTCACCCCATCATCACCCCCTAACAGTCACCCCCCCTCACAGTCACCCCATCATCACCCCCTAACAGTCACCCCATCATCACCCCTCACAGTCACCCCATCAACACCCCTCACAGTCACCCCATCATCACCCCCTCACAGTCACCCCCCCCCCTCACAGTCACCCAATTGAAACGATTAAACAACTAAATTACTGGGACCGTCTCAAAGCTCTGAAAATGCACTCCCTGGAAAGGAGACGAGAGAGATATCAATATATACACGGAAGATACTGGAGGGTCAGGTCCCAAATTTGCACAGTAGAATAACATACTGGGGCAAAAGATACGGAAGAAAATGCAGAATTGAACCAGTGAAGAGCAGAGGTGCCATTCTTGAGATTATCTTGAGATGATTTCGGGGCTTTTTAGTGTCCCCGCGGCCCGGTCCTCGACCAGGCCTCCACCCCCAGGAAGCAGCCCGTGACAGCTGACCAACACCCAGGTACCTACTTTACTGCTAGGTAACAGGGGCATAGGGTGAAAGAAACTCTGCCCATTGTTTCTCGCCGGCGCCTGCGATCGAACTCAGGACCACAGGATCACAAGTCCAGCGTGCTGTCCGCTCGGCCTACCGGCTCCCATAGGCCATAGGCACAATCAGAGCACTGTATAAATATCAGAGGTCCGCGGTTGTTCAACATCCTCCCAGTAAGCATTAGAAATATTGCCGGAACAACCGCGGACCTCTGATGTTTATACAGTGTTCTCTGATTATGCCTATGGCACCTCTGCTCTTCACTGGTTCAATTCTGCATTTTCTTCCATATCGTTCACTCCAGTACGTTGTTATTTTACTGTGTGGATTTGGGACCTGACCCTCCAGTATCTCCCACGTGTATATTATTTGATATATCTCTCGTCTTCTTTCTAGCGAGTATATTTGGAGGGCTTTGAGACGATCCCAATAATTTAGGTGCTTTATCGCGTCTATGTATGCCGTATATGTTCTCTGTATTCCCTCTATTACAGCAATCTCTCCTGCTCTGAAGGGGGAAGTGAGCTAGCTTGACTTGTGATAACTTGGTCCAACAGGCTGTTGCTTGGAGCGGCCCGCAGGCCCACATACCCACCACAGCCCGGTTGGTCTGTTGTGATGGTCCCTGGTCCGAGACGCGGAGACATAGCTCCTCAAAACCACCTTAAATAACCCAAGAGGCCGACAGGCAGAGAGCCAGAACCCAGCACACCTTAAGACGGGAAAAAGGACATGACAAACACTTGGCTTGTCGAGGATCAATGTTTCCGAGACCCGGTCTCTGACCAGGCCTCCTGGATAGCGTTGTGGTCCACCAAGCTGTTAGAGGCTGCTGCTGCTGCTCGCAGTCTGACGCATGACGCTTGCGTGTGCCATCAAGCACACGTCTCATTACCAGGGGCGCCAGGGACTAGGTACGTAGCCCCCACCAGGGGCGCCAGGGACTACGTACGTAGCCTCCACCAGGGGCGCCAGGGACTACGTACGTAGCCTTTACCAGGGGCGCCAGGGACTACGTACGTAGCCTCCACCAGGGGCGCCAGGGACTACGTACGTAGCCTCCACCAGGGGCGCCAGGGACTACGTACGTAGCCTCCACCAGAGAAAACAAGTAACATTATGAACACTTACCAAACCCGAGGAATCACAACACATAATATTAAACACAATAAATAGACACGATTAAAATAACACAAAAACTGAGAAACAATGTTGATGTACTGGAAGTACAGGCTGACTACACACTGTAACCTTCTTGTATGCTCTTACAATATATTCATGTGTCCTCACCACCTCAACGGCCTCCCAGATATACTTGCAAGAAAAATATACATATTTTCTGCTAATATACAAGCAATACAGCATGTGGTACTATAGGTGGGCGCGCCTTAAAGCATTATAGACTGCTAACAGTAATGACCAATTGCGAGGCTGATTGTGTTGTCATGTGTCCAGTCACGTAATACCGGGCAGTTCACCTGTTGTTGTTGTTGTTTAAGATTCGCTACTTGGAACAAACAGTTCCAAGTAGCACGGGCAATGGTGAGCCCGTAGGTACTAAGTTCACCTCTGTCAGCCGTCGTCAGGCGGGGCCACACCACTCACACCCTGATCCGACTGATCACACTCGAAACGAGCCACAGGTAGACCACAGGTAGCGGTTCCTGAGGTATGTAAAGAGCTAGTCGGGACGGGCAGCAGCTCCAGGAAATATAGCGCTGAGGGGAGGGAAATAAAGAGGTGGTATTGGTACATGTTCTGGGAAGGTGGAGTTCCGGGAAGCATTAACACTGCAGTAAGTAGCCACGGCTGCTATTACCACGCTACACGTGTAAACTTCCCCAGGACCTGCTCCAACACTCATCACTCACTCACTGACTGGCTGGCTGGCTCACTGGCTGGCTCACTGGCTGACTGGGTGGCTGGCTGACTGGGTGGCTGGCTGACTGGCTGGCTGGCTGACTGGCTGGCTGGCTGACTGGGTGGCTGGCTGACTGGGTGGCTGGCTGACTGGCTGGCTGGCTGACTGGCTAGCTCACTGGCTGGCTGGCTGGCTGGCTGACTGGCTGGCTGACTGGCAAGACCCACGTGGAGCCATAACCCCAAATATGACGCCAGAAGGCCACATTTACAGAATAAGAGCAGCAGTGTGAGGCATATTGGTCGCCGTCCCAGTACCCTTCACACACTATTGGTCGCCGTCCCAGTACCCTTCACACACTATTGGTCGCCGTCCCAGTACCCTTCACACACTATTGGTCGCCGTCCCAGTACCCTTCACACACTATTGGTCGCCGTCCCAGTACCCTTCACACACTATTGGTCGCCGTCCCAGTACCCTTCACACACTATTGGTCGCCGTCCCAGTACCCTTCACACACTATTGGTCGCCGTCCCAATACCCTTCACACTATTGGTCGCCGTCCCAGTACCCTTCACACACTATTGGTCGCCGTCCCAGTACCCTTCACACACTTGGACAAAGCAGCTGTCCGGTCCTTGTATACAACGAAGGTGAGACCCACTCTTGAATATGCATCGCCAGCATGAAACCCTTCCCAGAAATAGAACGAGGTGAAACTAGAAAATGTCCAAAGATATGCAACCAGACTCGTTCCAGAGTTGAAGGGATTGAGCTATGAGGAAAGACCCAAGGAACTGGACCTTATCACACAGAAAAAAGGAGATATAGGGGACATCATAATAACATACAAGATTCTAAGGAAAAAATGACAAAGTAGACAAAGCAGCGTTGATCAGAGCTGGAAACAACAGAACGAGGAGTCGTAACATGGAAAGTAGATACGGAAATGTCATAGAAACATCAGAAAGCTCTTCTAATTCTTCAGTATTAGAGCTGTCAGTAAATGGAACAAATTATCAGGTTCCATTTATTGGTTAGACGTCTAACCTAACCAATAAAACAAAGAGATTAGGTTAGATGTAGAAGTCGTAAAAACCAATTAATCAAAATTTTAAATTTAAATATTATTAAAAGCTTGAAAAATGAGTCATTGTATTAATCCAAGAACGTTCGTAAGGCTTGACCCTGCCAGCACATCTAGGTGAGTACACACCCACACCCTTGCACATACTAGTACGCGATCACATACAAGTGCGCACAACCCCGCACGTGCGCAGAACAAAGCCCGTGCGCAACAGTGTCGTTCTGCTGTTTCACACTGTTGCCGATGAGGTGACCGGGGCAGGCTTCCCAGCACTCAGCAAGCAGCCATCACTGGCACCCCCGGTGTCCTGCCACGCACCCCCGGTGTCCTGCCACGCACCCCCGGTGTCCTGCCACGCACCCCCGGTGTCCTGCCACGCACCCCCGGTGTCCTGCCACGCACCCCCGGTGTCCTGCCACGCACCCCCGGTGCCCTGCCACGCACCCCCGGTGCCCTGCCACGCACCCCCGGTGCCCTGCCACGCACCCCCGGTGTCCTGCCACGCACCCCCGGTGTCCTGCCACGCACCCCCGGTGTCCTGCCACGCACCCCCGGTGTCCTGCCACGCACCCCCGGTGTCCTGCCACGCACCCCCGGTGTCCTGCCACGCACCCCCGGTGTCCTGCCACGCACCCCCGGTGTCCTGCCACGCACCCCCGGTGTCCTGCCACGCACCCCCGGTGTCCTGCCACGCACCCCCGGTGCCCTGCCACGCACCCCCGGTGCCCTGCCACGCACCCCCGGTGTCCTGCCACGCACCCCCGGTGTCCTGCCACGCACCCCCGGTGTCCTGCCACGCACCCCCGGTGCCCTGCCACGCACCCCCTGCGTCCTGCCACGCACCCCCTGCGTCCTGCCACGCACCCCCGGTGCCCTGCCACGCACCCCCGGTGTCCTGCCACGCACCCCCGGTGTCCTGCCACGCACCCCCGGTGTCCTGCCACGCACCCCCTGTGTCCTGCCACGCACCCCCTGCGTCCTGCCACGCACCAAGCTGCTCATCCCCGCGGACGTTGCATTAATTGTATATTATACATGTCTAATCAACGTGTTTATCCCTGACCTTCCTGTGAGAGTCACACACACTGGACCCCAGTGTGTGTGTGTGTGTGTGTGTGTGTGTGTGTGTGTGTGTGTGTGTGTGTGTGTGTGTGTGTGTGTGTGTGTGTGTGTGTGTGTGTGTGTGTGAGAGAGAGAGAGAGAGGTGTGGCCTGGACCCCATTGTGTGCGCGCGCGCGCGTCAGGTTGTTAGTTATTAATGTTAGTTTGCATTTCAATGAGCTTGTGGTCCGAGTACGTAGTTTGTGTCTGAGACATTACTGTCTCAGACACTACGTGTTTTCGTAGCATGTCTGAGGAACCAACTAGGAACGAAAACACGCTAGTGTTTACGTTCCTAGTTTGTTCTGTAATCTGCTGACTGAGCGAGAATTTGTCACAGAATCTCAGTAGTTCTCTGACCTGTGGTTGGTTATTTCCAGGTTGATCTCCTGCTATAATGTTATTGTTTACTATTCTCTATTTTAAACTGTGTAGATTGAAGTCTCCAAGGAAGATGATATCTGGTACTGGGTTTGCTAGGTTATCAAGGATATTCTCTATTTTGTGGATCTGCTCAGTGAATTCCTCAACTCTTGCATCTGGCGGTTTGTATATTAGAATAATAATTAGATTTATATTTTCTTCCTTGATTCCAAGTACCTCTACCACCTCATTGGTCGAGTTCAGGAGCTCTGTGCATGCCAGTTCCTCTTCAATATACAGACCTACTCCTCCACTTGACCTAATTACTCTGTCACATCTATAAAGATTGGGGATCCAGATTTCACTATCCATGTAGTCTTTCGTGTGGGTTTCTGTAAATGCCCCAAATATTGAATTCGATTCTATTAGGCCATTTATGAACTTAACTTAATTTCTTGATTTTGATTTTAGGCCTTGTATGTTTGTAAATCTGAATGATTTCCCACATAGCGTGTCACTTCTTGTGGGCTTTGGTAGTTCCCCATCCCCCCCCCCCCCTCGCACACTACCCAGGTCCAGGGTGTGTTGTTATGGTAGTGATTCGTCCAGTGTTGGTAGTAGTGCGGGTATTGTGTGGTGTAGTACCTGTGTGCTTGTTGATGACTTGTATTCCAGTCTTGTGGGAACCTCCCACCCCTTCTGTAATCCTGCAGTGGTTCTACCTGCCTGTCTCTCTCTCATATGTTCTACTGTTTCTGCCGTACTCTAATAAAAGTCAAGTAGTATCATATTGATCTTCCCGTCTGCCTGGGTGTTGGCAGCAGGAGGGTGGAGCAGCCCGGGTGTTGGCAGCAGGAAGGTGGAGCAGCCCGGGTGTTGGCAGCAGGAAGGTGGAGCAGCCCGGGTGTTGGCAGCAGGAAGGTGGAGCAGCCCGGGTGTTGGCAGCAGGAAGGTGGAGCAGCCCGGGTGTTGGCAGCAGGAAGGTGCAGCAGCCTGGGTGTTGGCACCAGGAGAGTGGAGCAGCCCGGGTGTTGGCAGCAGGAGGGTAGAGCAGCCCGGGTGTTGGCAGCAGGAGGGTGGAGCAGCCTGGGTGTTGGCAGCAGGAGGGTGGAGCAGCCCGGGTGTTGGCAGCAGGAGGGTGCAGCAGCCTGGGTGTTGGCAGGAGGAGGGTGGAGCAGCCTGGGTGTTGGCAGCAGGAGGGTGGAGCAGCCCGGGTGTTGGCAGCAGGAGGGTGCAGCAGCCTGGGTGTTGGCAGGAGGAGGGTGGAGCAGCCTGGGTGTTGGCAGCAGGAGGGTGCAGCAGCCTGGGTGTTGGCAGCAGGAGGGTAGAGCAGCCCGGGTGTTGGCAGCAGGAGGGTGGAGCAGCCCGGGTGTTGGCAGCAGGAGGGTGGAGCAGCCTGGGTGTTGGCAGCAGGAGGGTAGAGCAGCCCGGGTGTTGGCAGCAGGAGGGTGCAGCAGCCTGGGTGTTGTCAGCAGGAGGGTAGAGCAGCCCGGGTGTTGGCAGCAGGAGGGTGGAGCAGCCCGGGTGTTGGCAGCAGGAGGGTGGAGCAGCCCGGGTGTTGGCAGCAGGAGGGTGCAGCAGCCCGGGTGTTGGCAGCAGGAGGGTGCAGCAGCCCGGGTGTTGGCAGCAGGAGGGTGCAGCAGCCCGGGTGTTGGCAGCAGGAGGGTGCAGCAGCCCGGGTGTTGGCAGCAGGAGGGTGGAGCAGCCCGGGTGTTGGCAGCAGGAGGGTGGAGCAGCCTGGGTGTTGGCAGCTTTAGGGTGGAGCAGCCTGGGTGTTGGCAGCAGGAGGGTGGAGCAGCCTGGGTGTTGGCAGCAGGAGGGTGGAGCAGCCTGGGTGTTGGCAGCAGGAGGGTGGAGCAGCCTGGGTGTTGGCAGCAGGAGGGTGCAGCAGCCTGGGTGTTGGCACCAGGAGGGTGCAGCAGCCCGGGTGTTGGCAGCAGGAGGGTGCAGCAGCCCGGGTGTTGGCAGCAGGAGGGTGCAGCAGCCCGGGTGTTGGCAGCAGGAGGGTGGAGCAGCCCGGGTGTTGGCAGCAGGAGGGTAGAGCAGCCCGGGTGTTGGCAGCAGGAAGGTGCAGCAGCCGGGGTGTTGTCAGCAGGAGGGTGGAGCAGCCCGGGTGTTGGCAGCAGGAGGGTGGAGCAGCCCGGGTGTTGGCAGCAGGAGGGTGGAGCAGCCCGGGTGTTGGCAGCAGGAGGGTGCAGCAGCCCGGGTGTTGGCAGCAGGAGGGTGCAGCAGCCCGGGTGTTGGCAGCAGGAGGGTGGAGCAGCCCGGGTGTTGGCAGCAGGAGGGTGCAGCAGCCCGGGTGTTGGCAGCAGGAGGGTGGAGCAGCCCGGGTGTTGGCAGCAGGAGGGTGGAGCAGCCCGGGTGTTGGCAGCAGGAGGGTGCAGCAGCCCGGGTGTTGGCAGCAGGAGGGTGGAGCAGCCCGGGTGTTGGCAGCAGGAGGGTGCAGCAGCCCGGGTGTTGGCAGCAGGAGGGTGCAGCAGCCCGGGTGTTGGCAGCAGGAGGGTGGAGCAGCCCGGGTGTTGGCAGCAGGAGGGTGGAGCAGCCCGGGTGTTGGCAGCAGGAGGGTGCAGCAGCCCGGGTGTTGGCAGCAGGAGGGTGCAGCAGCCCGGGTGTTGGCAGCAGGAGGGTGCAGCAGCCCGGGTGTTGGCAGCAGGAGGGTGGAGCAGCCTGGGTGTTGGCAGCAGGAGGGTGCAGCAGCCCGGGTGTTGGCAGCAGGAGGGTGCAGCAGCCCGGGTGTTGGCAGCAGGAGGGTGCAGCAGCCCGGGTGTTGGCAGCAGGAGGGTGGAGCAGCCTGGGTGTTGGCAGCAGGAGGGTGGAGCAGCCTGGGTGTTGGCAGCAGGAGGGTGGAGCAGCCTGGGTGTTGGCAGCTTTAGGGTGGAGCAGCCTGGGTGTTGGCAGCAGGAGGGTGGAGCAGCCTGGGTGTTGGCAGCTTTAGGGTGGAGCAGCCCGGGTGTTGGCAGCAGGAGGGTGGAGCAGCCTGGGTGTTGGCAGCAGGAGGGTGGAGCAGCCCGGGTGTTGGCACCAGGAGGGTGCAGCAGCCCGGGTGTTGGCAGCAGGAGGGTGCAGCAGCCCGGGTGTTGGCAGCAGGAGGGTAGAGCAGCCCGGGTGTTGGCAGCAGGAGGGTGCAGCAGCCCGGGTGTTGGCAGCAGGAGGGTGCAGCAGCCCGGGTGTTGGCAGCAGGAGGGTGCAGCAGCCCGGGTGTTGGCAGCAGGAGGGTGCAGCAGCCCGGGTGTTGGCAGCAGGAGGGTGCAGCAGCCTGGGTGTTGGCAGCAGGAGGGTGCAGCAGCCCGGGTGTTGGCAGCAGGGGGGTGCAGCAGCCCGGGTGTTGGCAGCAGGAGGGTGGAGCAGCCTGGGTGTTGGCAGCAGGAGGGTGGAGCAGCCTGGGTGTTGGCAGCAGGAGGGTGCAGCAGCCTGGGTGTTGGCACCAGGAGGGTGCAGCAGCCCGGGTGTTGGCACCAGGAGGGTGCAGCAGCCCGGGTGTTGGCAGCAGGAGGGTGGAGCAGCCTGGGTGTTGGCAGCAGGAGGGTGGAGCAGCCTGGGTGTTGGCAGCAGGAGGGTGGAGCAGCCTGGGTGTTGGCAGCAGGAGGGTGCAGCAGCCCGGGTGTTGGCACCAGGAGGGTGGAGCAGCCTGGGTGTTGGCAGCAGGAGGGTGCAGCAGCCCGGGTGTTGGCACCAGGAGGGTGGAGCAGCCTGGGTGTTGGCAGCAGGAGGGTAGAGCAGCCCGGGTGTTGGCAGCAGGAGGGTGCAGCAGCCTGGGTGTTGGCAGCAGGAGGGTAGAGCAGCCCGGGTGTTGGCAGCAGGAGGGTGCAGCAGCCTGGGTGTTGGCAGCAGGAGGGTAGAGCAGCCCGGGTGTTGGCAGCAGGAGGGTGCAGCAGCCTGGGTGTTGGCAGCAGGAGGGTGGAGCAGCCCGGGTGTTGGCAGCAGGAGGGTGCAGCAGGCTGGGTGTTGGCACCAGGAGGGTGGAGCAGCCCGGGTGTTGGCAGGAGCGCCGGACTAAGTTTGTTTACACAAGATGAACATGTCAGCTTGAGGTAAACATTGGGTCACTTATCGCTAGTCTCACCAAACAAGCATCGTGACTCCCGCAGGAAGTTCTCACCCAGGTAATGACCTCCCCCCCCTCCCCCCCTCACCACTACCTGTAAACATACAACCCTTTACCCCCCAACCCCATACACTATATGCTCCATATACTCCCCCCCTACAGCAGCTGTGGCTCCCCCTCCCTCAGTGCGCGTCGCAGCTTCTGAGAAACTCTCCCACTATTAATATCTGGAGGCAACAGAGGGAACCCAGCACCTGACGTCAGGCGGGGGGCGCACCTCCCCTCGCTCCATCACTCTACCATTGACAGACAATCTGTAAACACTTCGCCCACGTGCCTCACTTGTATTCTTGTGTGATTAATGCCCTCAAGACAGCTTTGTATAATGGAACATTTTTAATGGTAACCAGTAAGTGTATAACATGCTTCTATACACACTAAAGTGCAGGAGTACCCGCGTGTTTACATCAACATGAAGTGTAGTTATCCAAACACACAGAGCACTTGTACAGGCGGACTCGTGTGCCGGGACGATAGGGTCGTAGTGGACATGAAGGTCTGCGGGCCGCTCCAAGCAACAGCCTATCTGGTTACCTGGTTGATACCGGGTTGATGGGGTTCTGGGAGTTGTTCTCCCCAAGCCCGACCCGAGGCCAGGCTTGACTTGTGAGAGTTTGGTCCACCAGGTTGTTGCTTGGAGCGGCCCGCAGGCCCACATACCCACCACAGCCCGGTTGGTCCGGCACTCCTTGGGGGAAACAACCTAGTTTTCTCTTGAAGATGTCCACGGTTGTTCCGGCAATATTACTTATGCTCGCTGGGTGGTTAGTCGTACAGGGCCATGCTACCAGTAGCCTGCACTGACAAATTTTGGGTGAATTGTGAGGATACCGTCAAGAACACGAGAGTGAATAAAGGCAGCAGTGATACTAAAAAGTCCCCATCTCGCTGGATGGTCCAGATTTTGCATATTTACAAAGATAACAATCTAAGGGGAAATCGACCACATTTTGGACAACAGTTCACCTAGAGAGAGCTGGTGGGGTTGTAGGGGCCAGGCGCGTCTTGTGTAGGAAGCGCTTACCACAGTCCACCTTGGTCCATCCTCGAGTTATTTAACCCAAACTTTCTCAAGCACAAACCTTCCTCGAGTGGCCGTTCAAGATTACTGAGAGCTTGGCCAGTGTTCCTGTGTTATACCTTCAGACACCCAAATTCCTTGTGTTACGAGGTATTCATTATTTTATATACACAATTCATGTTTAATTTAATTCGTTTTGTCGGGGACATGTAGCCTGAGTGTATATATACCAGGTACACTTCGGGCATGCATCGAGGTTCCCGCAAGGTCGCACTATCTAATCATGCCCAGGATGCAACCCCTCAACACCTGCCTAACTTCAGGGTACCTATTTGCTGCTAGTTGAAATGAGGAATTAGGTGAAAGGAAACGTGCTCAACTCATTTCTGTTCCGCCAGGGAATCGAACCTGGGTCCCCAATTGAGTCGAGAACGAAGCTAAGTGTACTACGAGACCTTTGAGAGACTATATGTATCGCAAGGCGCGAGAACACCTGGGCTGCCACAAGGTATGCATCCTAGTGATCTACGTCACACCTCTTGAGTTGATCTTCTCCCGCCAGCATGCCGTGCGACGCCTCTACTCCACATTACCGCCACTGTAAGCTGCGCCCCGCGCCTCGCCCCGGCTCCCAACACCAAGGGAAATACCCCTAACGTGACACTGGCTAGGGAGGGGGGGGGGAAGAAGGGAGGGGAGAATGTACAGCAGGGACCCGGGGCAGACGAGGATGAAGGATGGGGCAACAAGGAAGGTGAAGGAACACGGGGTAATGCCATGAAACCTTCCCAAGCAATAATTGCATGAAGGAGGCCTGGTCGACGGCCGGGCCGCGGGGACACTAAGCCCCGGAAGCACCTCAAGGTAGGAAGGGAAAGGCCAACGGATAAAGAAGAGAAGAATGAAGAAGAGCGGAAGCCAGAGGAAGACGAACAGGTCGAGGAGGGGAAGACAAGAGAGGGACGAGTAATCCCAGTAGAGGAGAGCTCCCACTCTCCAACAAGCTAACCAACACGGGTATACCTCCCCCAGATGTGACCATCTTGCTCCCCCTCCTGCTTTCCCTCAGCTCTTCCCAACCCCCCAACCCCCTGGTATGTATGTGAACCCCCTGCCACACCTGTGAGCCCCTTGCCACCCCTGCTGTACATCTCCTAAGACACGTGTACCTGGGAATGGGTTCTGTGAACTCTTCTACTCCCCAGCCTGGTCTGGCGCCAGGCTTTCAACTTGTGAGAGCTTGATGCAGCACACTTGCAGGCCCTGCAGGGGGAGCCGGTCGGCCGAACGGACAGCACGCTGGACTTGTGGTCCTGTGGTCCTGGGTTCGATCCCAGGCGCCGGCGAGAAACAATGAGCAGAGTTTCTTTCACTCTATGCCCCTGTTACCTAGCAGTAAAATAGGTACCTGGGTGTTAGTCAGCTGTCACGGGCTGCTTCCTGGGGGTGGAGGCCTGGTCGAAGACCGGGCCGCGGGGACACGAAAACCCCGAAATCATCTCAAGATAAGCCCACATATCCACTACAACCCGCTTGATCCGGCATTTCTTACAGGAAACAGTCTAATTTTGTCATGAAGTCCACTTTCATTCCGGGAATACTTCTTATACTGGCTGGGAGGATATTACACAGCCTTGGACGTCTGAGGTTCAGACACTGCATCAGAGTGTGCCTATGGACCTCTAACTTTACTACTGTGCATGTCCTACCATACGCCCATGCACTCGGCCCCAGACTCGTGATATTCAATATTTATAAAGAAATGCAGGATGCCAGGACTGTGGCACCTGGAGCGGCCCGGGCTCCGTAGCTCAACATTTGGGGTTTATGGGGCATGCTGTGATATGAAAAATTAGTTTACTGAGAATTATACATACTAACAACTATATATATAAATAAATGTAATATTTTCCCTTGTAAATTGATATAAATATGATCTATGTATATAGTATATTATTTAATAAAGAAACATGCCAGTACAAGCACTCACTGCTTGAGCTACTGTATGTGCTTGTGCATATTAAAGAGGAACTGGTATGCACACAGCTCCTAGACTCAACAAATAAGGTGGAAGAGGTACTTGGAATCCAGGAAGAAAAAATAAACCTAATTATTAGTCTAATATACAAACTGCCTGATGCAATGGTTGAGGAATTCACAGCATACATGCAGAAAAAACATAGAATATACTCGATAACATAGCAAACCCAGTACCAGATATTATCTAACTTGGAGATTTTAATGTAATTTAATGATTTTAATGTGTAATTAAGATTTTGAGGTTATCTTAATTAAGATGATTTCGGGGCTTAGCATTCCGGCGGCCCGGTCCTTGACCGGGTCTCCTTTTTTGTTACACACCTGGTTGATACCTGGTTGATGGCGTTCGGGGAATTGTTCTACTCCCCAAGCCCGGCCCGAGACCAGGCGTGACTTGTGAGAGTTTGGTCCACCAGGCTGTTGCTTAGCGCGGCCCGCAGGCCCACATACCCACCACAGCCCGGTTGGTCTGGCACTCCTTGGAGAAAACAGTCTAGTTTTCTCTTGAAGATATCCACGGTTGTTCCGGCAATATTTCTGATAGTCGCTGGGAGGGTGTTAAACAACCGTGGACCTCTAATGTTTATACAGTGTTCTCTGATTGTGCTAGCATTTTACTGTGTAAATTTGGGACCTGGCCCTCCAGTATTTTCCACGTGTATATTATTTGGTATCTACCCCCAGGAAGCAACCCGTAGCAGCTGTCTAACTCACAAGTACCTATTTACTGCTAGGTGAACAGGAGCATCACAGGAGCAAGTGATCTGAGTAACAGGTATTTGTAATCATTATGTTCCTGATCAATTCATCATTATTAGTGAAAATGAGGTCCAGCGTGTTCTCCTTCCTAGTCGGTTCTACTATTTGCTGGTTTGTTAATATGGGTTGCACCTCTGCTTTTCAATGGAGGAATTCTGCACATCCTGCCATGCCTTCTGGTCTCATGTGATGTTATTTCTGTGTGCAGGTTTGAGACCAGCCCCTCTCCTATTTTCCACGTGTAAATTATTATGTATCTCTCCCGCCAGCGCTCAAGAGAATACAGATTTAGGCTCTTTAGTCGGTCCCAATAGTTTAGATGTTTTACCGAGTGGATTCTAGCAGTAAAGGATCTCTGCACGCTCTCCAGGTCAGCAATTTCTCCAGCCTTGAAAGGGGCTGTCATTGTGCAGCAGTACTCCACTCTAGAGAGCACTAGCGTCTTGAAAAGTATCATCATCGGTATAGGATCTCTAGTGTGAAAGGTTCTTGTTATCCAACCTGTCATTTTTCTTGCAGTTGTGACGACAAGGTCGAGGCGGAGGACGAGGTGGTGGTCGAGGTGGTGGTCGAGGCGGAGGACGAGGTGGTGGTCGAGGCGGAGGACGAGGTGGTGGTCGAGGCGGAGGACGAGGTGGTGGTCGAGGCGGAGGACGAGGTGGTGGTCGAGGCGGAGGACGAGGTGGTGGTCGAGGCGGAGGACGAGGTGGTGGTCGAGGCGGAGGACGAGGTGGTGGTCGAGGCGGAGGACGAGGTGGTGGTCGAGGCGGAGGACGAGGTGGTGGTCGAGGCGGAGGACGAGGTGGTGGTCGAGGCGGAGGACGAGGTGGTGGTCGAGGCAGAGGTTGGCCGTGCCTGTGCAAGAGACAGTGGAGGGGGGCCACAGGGGAAGAGGGGGAGGGAGGGAGGGAGAGGACACTGTCCAGCGTGGGTGAGGCCAGGAGGGATCAGGAGGGATGAGGAGCCACCATGGGCCACCCAGGCTCACCAGTAACTGTCACTGATCTCCCACTTATCTGCAGCAGTAGACGCTGGCCACGTCTGGCCGGGGCGTGTGGTAGACTCTTACCATTATGTGCACGGTGTAGGTCACCGTCTCGGGGCCGTGCACAGCCCTCATCCCTGGCACACCTGTCGCTCCCACCTCACCCGCCCGCCCTCCCTCCCTCACAATGTAAGCGCTCTCACTCGCATGCACACACGCACGCGTTCGCATGCGCGCGCGCACACACACATTAGAGATGTTGAAAAGAACTTTTTCAGTGTCAGAGTAGTTAACAGATGGAATGCCTAGGCAGTGATGTGGTGGAGGCTGACTCCATACACAGTTTCAAATGTAGATATGATTGAGCCCAGTAGGCTCAGGAACCTGTACATCAGTTGATTGACAGATGAGAGGCGGGACCAAGGAGCCAGAACTCAACCCCCGCAAGCAGGGAGGGAGAGCGAAGGAAGGGAGGAAAGGGAGAAAAGGGAGGGAGCCGGTCGGCCGAGCGGACAGCACGCGGGACTTGTGAGCCTGTGGTCCTGGGTTCGATCCCAGGCGCCGGCGAGAAACAATGGGCAGAGTTTCTTTCACCCTATGCCCCTGTTACCTAGCAGTAAAATAGGTACCTGGGTGTTAGTCAGCTGTCACGGGCTGCTTCCTGGGGGTGGAGGCCTGGTCGAGGACCGGGCCGCGGGGACACTAAAAAGCCCCGAAATCATCTCAAGATAACCTCTCAAGAAGCACAACTAGGGGAATACACATGGAGTGCAGATACATGGAGAGCTAAACTCTTGGAGGTGGCAATCTTGAGATATTTCGGGGCTTAGCGTCCCCGCGGCCCAGTCCTCGCCCAGGGCCCCCTTTTTGTAACACCCCAGGAAGCAGCCTGTAGCAGCTGTCTAACTCCCAGGTATCTATTTACTGCTAGGTAACAGGGGCATCAGGGTGAAAGAAACATTTTGCCCATTTGTCTCCGCCTCCACCGGGGATCGAACTCGGAACCTCAGGACTACGAATCCGAAACGCTGTCCACCCAGCTGAACAAGGAACTTTCTGAGCCAACATGTCAAGGAACCCACAAGAATGAGAGGGAATGACGAACCAGTTAAGACCTATACACCAGTTGATTGACAGTTGAGAGGCGGGACCAATAAGCCAAAGCTCAACCCCCGCAAGCACAACTAGGTGAGTACACGCGAATGAGTATATGGTGGTTAACAGTGCACGACTGTATGGTGGTTAACAGTGCACGACTGTATGGTGGTTAACAGTGCACGACTGTATGGTGGTTAACAGTGCACGACTGTATGGTGGTTAACAGTGCACGACTGTATGGTGGTTAACAGTGCACGACTGTATGGTGGTTAACAGTGCACGACTGTATGGTGGTTAACAGTGCACGACTGTATAGTGGTTAACAGTGCACGACTGTATAGTGGTTAACAGTGCACGACTGTATGGCCACGTCTTTGTGGGAAACAAGATGATTGATAAAGATTAAGCCACCCAAGAGGTGGCACGGGCATGAATAGCCCGTAATGGGAAACAACATCTCGGTGTTTATTTATAACAGAAGTAAGTGAGGGCCAGCAAACAACACGTGATGATATGGGCTACGGTTCCTCCAGGCGAGGTGGAGCTGTGGCCACATGGACTCGAGTTGATGAGGCAGAGTCAGAGATCGCTACTTGCCTAACAGTACTCTCCTAAGTGTTTACGGGGCAGTGAGGTCTAGTTCGGTACGCCCCGCCCTCTACCCTTGTTGCATTGTAAAGTTTAACTATTCTGCCAGCATGATCAATTAGGCTGTGGCTTGGAGCAGCCAGCAGGCCCTCTCCAAGCCACAGTATGGAGCCCCGCGTCTATAAACACACAACGAAGACCTTCCAAGTGCAGAGGTTTGCTAAAATACTTGTTCCATAAGTGAAGGCATTAAGCTACGGGTATAGCTCAACTGACAGCTGAAGCTTACAAGGTCTGCTTGAAGCACGTACCTGTGAGGAGGGGCAGAAAGAGGACCACTCTAGAAAGAGAACGGAGACGACTGTACAGGAGAAGGAAAAAAATAACGGAAATGCTTCGGCAGACACAACTATCACAAGCAAGGAAAACAAGCCTAAGCAGGGAGATTGAGGAAATAGAACAAACGTTGAAGCGATCATATGAGTCTGAGGAAATGGAATTGGAACAGAAAGCTATACAAGAGATAAGGAAAAATCCGAAATATTTTTTCACATACGCAAAATCAAAATCCAAAACCTCGACCAGTATTGGACCGTTAATTACAAATGAAGGTACGTACACAGGACAACAAAGAGATTAGTGAAATTCTAAGAAGCCAATATGAGGCTATGTTTAGCACACCAATAAACAACATGAAAGTTGATGACCCAGACAGCTTCTTTATGAATGACATTCAAGCTGCAGATAATATAACGGATATTACCACAAACTCTGAAGACTTTGAAAGAGAAATTGATAATATGCCTATGCACTCAGCTCCTGGGCCTGACTCATGGAATTCAATATTCATAAAGAAATGTAAAGTACCAGTAGCGAGAGCACTCAGCGTAATATGGAGAAAGAGCCTGGATACAGGGGAGATACCAGCAGCACTTAAATCTGCAGATATAGCTCCGTTGCTCAAGGGGGGGGGGAGTAAAGCCTTGGCAAAAAATTATAGGCCAGTTGCACTAACATCACACATAATAAAAGTGTTTGAAAGAGTGATTAGGAATCAAATTTCTAGTTTTATGGAAAACAATGAATTGCACAATCCAGGACAACATGGATTTAGAGCGGGAAGATCCTGTCTGTCACAGTTACTCAACCACTATGACAAAATCACAGAAGCCCTAGAAGAAAAGCAAAATGCAGATGTTGTATACACAGACTTTGCAAAGGCGTTCGACAAATGTGACCATGGGGTGATAGCTCACAAAATGAGGTCAATGGGAATAACTGGAAAAGTAGGACGCTGGATACTCAATTTCCTGTCGAACAGAACACAAAGAGTAACAGTCAATCAGATAAAATCGAGTCCAAGCGATGTTAAAAGCTCTGTACCTCAAGGTACAGTCCTTGCACCGCTACTGTTCCTTATTCTCATATCTGATATAGACAAAAATACACGATACAGCTTCGTGTCGTCCTTTGCAGATGACACAAAAATCAGCATGAAAATTACCTCTGCTGAAGACATTGAAAAAATACAAGCAGATGTCAACAAAGTTTTTGATTGGGCAGCAGAAAATAACATGATGTTTAACAGTGATAAATTTCAGGTACTCAGGTACGGCAAAAATGAGGATCTGAAACATAATACAGGGTACAAAACACAATCGAATCTTCCCATAGTAGAAAAACAGCATGTCAAGGATTTGGGAATAATGATGTCCGACGATCTAACGTTTAGGGAGCATAACCAAGCAAATATCGCGTCAGCCAGAAAAATGATCGGATGGATTACGAGAACTTTCAAATCCAGGGATCCCATCACAATGGTTGTACTCTTCAAGTCACTTGTGCTGTCCCGTCTCGAGTACTGCTCAGTACTCACTTCCCCCTTCAGAGCAGGAGAGATTGCTGAAATAGAGGGAATACAGAGAACATATACGGCACGCATAGAGGAGATAAAACACCTAAATTATTAGGATCGTCTCAAAGCTCTCCAAATGTACTCTCTAGAAAGGAGACGAGAGAGATACCAAATAATATACAAATGGAAAATACTGGAGGGTCAGGTCCCAAATCTACACAGTAAAATAACAACGTACTGGAGTGAACGATATGGAAGAAAATGCAAGATTGAACCAGTGAAGAGCAGAGGTGCCATAGGCACAATCAGAGAACACTGTATAAACATCAGGGGTCCACGGTTGTTCAACACCCTCCCAGCGAGCATAAGAAATATTGCCGGAACAACCGTGGACATCTTCAAGAGAAAACTGGACGGTTTTCTAAGAGAAGTTCCGGATCAGCCGGGCTGTGGTGGGTACGTGGCCCTGCGGGCCGCTCCAAGCAACAGCCTGGTGGACCAAACTCTCACAAGTCGAGCCTGGCCTCGGGCCGGGCTTGGGGAGTAGAAGAACTCCCAGAACCCCATCAACCAGGTATCAACCAGGTATAGGCTGTAGACACTCATTTACCGACAATGGATGAAGGGCGAGATATGGAAGGGAAATGCTTCAGACAAAGTACTCACGAATATGAGTGAAACAGACCAGGTTGAGTGTGAGCAGAAGAGTACGGAGGACACTCGAGGAACTCACACACCCACAGGCATGTCAGGAATCCTCACTGACACGTGCAACGTATCAGCTTGTATTATTGCCATTTTAATGTAAATCTGCACACATGTGCAGTTCCACAAGACTCTGAAGGGCTACAGTGTGGCAAGTGATCGGTGTGAAATGGATGTAATGATGACATCTTCAAGAGAATCAATCAGTACATCTTTCTTAAAGAAAAAACTAGATAGTTTTCTTCCAGAAGTGCTTGACCTGGTGGTGTGGATATGTGGGCCTGCAGGCTGCTCCAAGCAACAGCCTGGTGGACCAAGCTCTCAAAAATCAAGCCTGGCCTCGGGCCGGGCTTGTAGAGTAGAAGAACTCCCAGAACCCCCACATCAAGCAGGTATTGTAATAGACGACTCACAAATGGTGGGGGCCCAGGAACTGAAGCTTAATTCTGCGAATCTCTGCACGGTTAAGTATATCATTACCAGCACCACAAAATGCCTCATTTGGTGGCCGTGGAGGGCAGGCGAGAAAGGTATACAGTAATATATACATGATCAACACCCCCCACTGGGGAGCCTGATTGCGGCTCTTGACACAGAAATCATTCTTGAGGTGATGTGAAGGCGCGGCAGAATGTGCAACACAGCGCCCTGTGACAGGCGAATACCTCAAGGCTCTTCACTACGCAGGAGGGGGAATTACCAGTGGACCCATGACTCTCTTCAAGATGGAGCTTTAAAAGACTTCCTGCAGGCAATTGGTGGTGAGG
>NC_091165.1:13427295-13497295 GCF_040958095.1 Procambarus clarkii
CTGCTCCCGACGCACGGGCGTGGGGGCAGCCGACGGAGCAGCGGCGGGGCCGAGGGGGGGGGGAGGCTGGCGGGAGCCATTTATAATGTTTTAAACAGCAACGGAGCCACTCGTTACGGGGATTGTGCGCCCAACTCCTGAGTTATTGGCCACTCTCTCACTGGTAGTGCAGCCAGGATTGTAAGTTACGGTGACTTGATTGTGCACGCACCACCCAGCCCTCCTGCCTCTTTTGGCCGGACACCCAAACAGTCAGGAGGGCAAGCAGGCAATGTACACCCAGGAAGGCAGCCAACCATACAGCCAGTAAGGAAGGCAGCCAACTATACAGCCAGTAAGGAAGGCAGCCAACCATACAGCCAGTAAGGAAGGCAGCCCAACCATAAAGCCAGTAAGGAAGGCAGCCCAACCATACAGCCAGTAAGGAAGGCAGCCCAACCATACAGCCAGTAAGGAAGGCAGCCCAACCATACAGCCAGTAAGGAAGGCAGCCAACCATACAGCCAGTAAGAAAGGCAGCCCAACCATACAGCCAGTAAGGAAGGCAGCCCAACCATACAGCCAGTAAGGAAGGCAGCCCAACCATACAGCCAGTAAGGAAGGCAGCCAACCATACAGCCAGTAAGGAAGGCAGCCAACCATACAGCCAGTAAGGAAGGCAGCCAACCATACAGCCAGTAAGGAAGGCAGCCAACCATACAGCCAGTAAGGAAGGCAGCCAACCATACAGTGAAGAAGGGTACACCAGCTCTGAGCCAGCTACAACAGTAACTAGGCAGCAACAGGTGATACAAGCATACCTGTTGATTGTATTCTCTGTTGCTTCCTCCTGCTTACCCCTGTTGATAA
The DNA here is from genome assembly GCF_040958095.1 of Procambarus clarkii. NCBI lineage: Eukaryota > Metazoa > Arthropoda > Malacostraca > Decapoda > Cambaridae > Procambarus > Procambarus clarkii. Next base: position 13,428,145 of record NC_091165.1, read on the forward strand.
ACAACACTATAAGTCACTCCGCCAGCCACCAGGTGGCGCCTGCACAACAACAACAACAACAACGACCCACTTTATAAAACACAAATTTAAATTTGTTCAGGGAGGTGTCAGGATTTAATTTCCATAAAAAATGCTCCAGCACGCTCAGGTGACGGGCGAGTATTACTAGCCAGGCTGCTGCTGCTGCCACCGCCCACCACACCTGCCACCGCCCGCACTGGCCACCGCCCACACCTGCCACCGTTCACCACACTGGCCACCGCCCACACCTGCCACCGCCCACCACACCTGCCACCGTTCACCACACTGGCCACCGCCCACACCTGCCACCGCCCACACCTGCCACCGTTCACCACACTGGCCACCGCCCACACCTGCCACCGTTCACCACACCTGCCACCGCCCACACCTGCCACCGTTCACCACACTGGCCACCGCCCACACCTGCCACCGTTCACCACACTGGCCACCGCCCACACCTGCCACCGTTCACCACACTGGCCACCGCCCACACCCACCTCGACTACCACTCGCCTCCCCCCCCCCCGCCCTCACCCGTCACCACACCAGTGGCCCAGCAGTCAACACCACCACCAGTCCTACCACAAACACTCAACTAATCTATTGTCAGCAAGTGTAAGTGAGCGCAAATATAAACACACATCACCCTCGGACAACCAACAACACGCTATATCAAAATGCTAAAATAAACATCACATTTTCGTCCCAGATAATTCCCCCCCCCCCCCCGCAGCTCTACGTGGCAGGTGCCACCCCTCCTGGCACCAGGGCCTGGCACCAGGGCCTGGCACCAGGGCCAGGCAGACCTAATCGGTGCGCCAGAGTGCGTGAAGCAGGAAGCCTACTGTACACTGCCTGGGGTAAAATTTACAATAAAAACATCACCATTAGGGAGTCTACCCATTATCAACAACATTAGCGTCTACACCCATCATCTTAACCCGTTGTTTTACCTTGTGTTCCTGCCTTGGATCAATGTCCCCGTGGCCCGGTCTGACCAGGCCTCCCTGTTGACGCCGGTGCGCTCGGGGGGGGGGGGGGAGCCTGGCCTCGGGCTGGGCTCGGGGAGTAGAGCTCCCAAAGCTCTCTCCAGGCATGCCTGTAGTCTGACGTAGGGATCACAGCCCGATAGATCATGTACCTTTGGAGGTGTCAGAGCGTAAGGAAGCCATCACACACCAGCAGAACTGGCACCACTAACTGTAGGAGCCTCCAACTACACACCTGCGACCACCAGCCATATTTATTAATCAAATAAAAACTTTATTCACAAATGGTTGTACCTTACATTACCTTGACAGCAATCTTGTCAATGCTTGTCGACCTGACCATCACTCGAGTGGTGTCGTGGCAGGCCGGGCTTGGCACCGGTGCCAGACCAAGGCACACCGAGGGGGACAACATGAAAGGAAGAAGGTAGGGGGGGGGGTGAGGGAGGCAAGGGGACACAGTGCCAACCGAGCCCCGGGCCAGTGACTACAAGCCCGGGTTCACCAGGTCTTGTAGGCACTGGCCCGGGTCATGTTGTCGGGTTAGTACCATGAGCAGCGGTCAACAGTGCCCGAGTAACCTCTGCTGGCAGACGGGAAAAAACGGCATTTTACGCCCTAAATAACAACTTCAGAACAATCTATACAGCCAATGTAAGGCAAGAGCTAAAATAAGCATCAGTGGCCGGGAATGTGAGCCTTATGAACCTTGAGAGCCTACACGTTCATGCCCCTCCCCGGCTGCCCTATGGCTGGGATGGGCAAAGCTGGCGAGGTAGATTAGCATGCCATTCTTGCCCTCCCCAAGTGGTAAGGGGAGACGTAGGGGGGGGGGGGCAAACAATAATGGGTGGTGAAGGGGTCTCAAGTGGTGATGTGTGGTTTGGTGGGGAGGGTTAGTGGCTAAGATTGTGGTGAAGATGGACGGAGTAGTGGCAGTGTTGGTGGGTAGGGCTCGGGCTCTGGGCCCCCGAGCCCCACAGCGTGCCTCCCACCCTCTCACCTTACATCTTCCCATCTCCTCTAGCAAGACCAACCTTCTCCCGTCTCACCTGCTTCCTTTAATGTGACACCATTCCCCCATACTTTGACGTTCTTCCTCCCCGTCTCCCTACCTCCCTTCTCCCCGTCTCTCCCCTCCACCACGTCTATGGCTCTCCCCCCACTAAACTCTCACCTCGCCCCGAACACACACACATCCACATGTAATGAATTATCGCTTGATGTAATCCTTAACAAAACCAGACTTTAATCCAACATAACCACCCAGCACTGCTCCTAGAGGTTGGCATGACGCTCAGCTCTATATAAACACCAGCACACGCCTACCCCCTTCCTCACCCCCCCCCTCTAACTCCAGCCATATGACATAGGAAACTGACAAGACCCCACCTGAGGACAGGCCAGACAAGGCTGCCTCCACCACCCACCTGGGGAAGGCAGGTACACACAAGCATGATGACAAACACACCAGTATAAACACCACCTGAGAAGACGTCTTCTGCCTCCTGGTGCTTGTCTTCCCTCCCCTAAACCTGACAATCAGAGGTAGTCTGCCTTTTGAGTAGTCTATTGAGTAGTCACATTCTTACAATACAAGGCACAATCAGAGAACACTGAACAAACATCAGAGGTCCACGGTTGTTCAACGTCCTCCCAGCGAGTATAAGCCCTATTGCCGGAACAACCGTGAACATCTTCAAGAGAAACCTAGATAGTTTTCTTCAAGAAGTGCTGGACCAACCGGGCTGTGGTGGATATGTGTGCCTGCGGGCCGCTCCAAGCAACAGCATGGTGGAGCATGGTGGACCACGGTATCACAAGTCAAGCCTGGCCTCACGCCGGACTTGGGGAGTAGAACTCTCAGAACTCCATACAGGTAAAATCCTGATGCTTGCCCTCCCTCCCTCCCCCCCTTCATCCTGGTGCTTACTTTACTTACTTATCCCTCCCTCCCTCCTCCACGTGCTTGGCATCCCTCCCTCCCTCCTCCACGTGCTTGGCATCCCTCCCTCCCTCCTCCACGTGCTTGGCATCCTTCCCTCCCTCCTCCACGTGCTTGGCATCCTTCCCTCCCTCCTCCACGTGCTTGGCACCACCCCCCACCTCCATGTGCCCCCCTCACTCTGACCCACTTACCCCCCCCCCAGGAACCTTGCCAGGTGGGCCGCCCTCACACCAACGTTGAACTAAATAAATGGCTCCAGACATGTACCATCAAAAAGTGAAATAATTCACGACATGCTGTGGCCCAAATTCCTTTACATAGGTTAATACGCACACACACAGGGGCCTCTCGGGCGGGTCGCTGTCCTAACGGACCGGGTTCTGTAATTACCTCATTACATCTGCGTTACTTAACTACCTTGCAATGATTTCGGGACTCAGCAACCTCCGGGGACCAGTTAGAAACTGTGAATTTATATATATATATATATATATATATATATATATATATATATATATATATATATATATATATATATATATATATATATATATATATATATATATATATATATATATATATATATATATATATGTCGTACCTAGTAGCCAGAACGCACTTCTCTGCCTACTATTCAAGGCCCGATTTGCCTAATAAGCCAAGTTTTCATGAATTAATTGTTTTTCGACTACCTAACCTACCTAACCCAACCTAACCTAACTTTTTCGGCCACCTAACCTAACCTATAAAGATAGGTTAGGTTAGGTTAGGTAGGGTTGGTTAGGTTCGGTCATATATCTACGTTAATTTTAACTCCAATAAAAAAAAATTGACCTCATACATAATGAAATGGGTAGCTTTATCATTTCATAAGAAAAAAATTAGAGAAAATATATTAATTCAGGAAAACTTGGCTTATTAGGCAAATCGAGCCTTGAATAGTAGGCTGAGAAGTGCGTTCTGGCTACTAGGTACGACATTATATATATATATATATATATATATATATATATATATATATATATATATATATTATATATATATATATATATATATATATATATATATATATATATATATATATTGTAATGATTGTGTCTGGAAAAAAAAAAGAGTCGGAAACTTGCAATTTTTTCCGCAAGCAATTACAGATTATGGCGCACATATCACAGGCCCACACATTCACTACCTGGTTGACGGGGTTCTGAGAGTACTGCTACTCCCCGCCAGTATCTTCCACTAGGCCCAGGCACCAAATCTACACAGTAAAACAACAACAACATATTGGAGGCTGGTTCGGCACTCCTTGGAGAAAACCATCTAGTTTTCTCTTGAAGATGTCCACGTCTAGACATTCGTAATATTACGGTGGAGAGTAGGCCTTTGATCAAGTTGGTGCTGGCAGAGCTTATATATGGAATGGCCACAGGGAGGGGGGGGCAGACAAAAGAGTTTCACGCGACCTGCCACAAATCCCAGTGATCAGCCCAGGCCCTTGAGGGATGAGCTCCGGGACTTGTCCAACACTGTGGTCGCCGCCTGTGAGCCAACCCCCCCCCCCCACACACACACACACACGCTACTAACCTCTCACACCTTCCTACACACAACATGTAATACTTACTTGCACATTCCCCTCGCCTCTTACAACCCTTCCTCCAAAATAATAGTACTTACAGCAAGTGTTTCATTTATCGTATAAAAATGGATTGTTGCAGCATACCTGGAGAGGGTTACTTAAGTTCTTCTACTCCCCGAGTCCGGCCCCAATCCCACAAATATCCAATAACAATGTCCGGACTATTGGGTGGACAGCATACATCCATAGCACTAATGGGACCGACTAAAGAGCCTAAATCTGTACTCCCTTGAGCGCAGGCGGGAGAGATACATAATAATTTACACGAGGAAAATATTAGAGGGGCTGGTCCCAAACCTGCACACAGAAATAACAGCACATGAGACCAGAAGACATGGCAGGATGTGCAGAATACCCCCGTTGAAGAGCAGAGGTGCAACAGGTACTCTGAGAGCGAACTCTCAACATCAGAGGCCCGAGACTGTTCAACACGCTTCCACTACACATAAGGGACATAACTGGCCGACCCCTCACAGTGTTCAAGAGAGAACTGGATAAACACCTTCAAAGGATACCTGATCAACCAGGCTGTGACTCATACGTCAGGCTGCGAGCAGCCGCGTCCAACAGCCTGGTTGATCAGTCCGGCAACCAGGAGGCCTGGTCGACGACCGGGCCGCGGGGACGCTACGCCCCGAAAACACCTCAAGGCAGGTTCCTGGTGCCACAGCATCACCAGTGTGAGAGTGCCTGGTGCCACAGCACCCCCCCCCCCCCACACACACACCAGAGAGCAGCAACACACCCAACACCACCTCCAGGGGTGACGGAGGGGCCACCACACCAGGCTCGCCCGCAGCTTTCTAAAACGTGAAGAGCTGCGGCACGAAGTAATTAGACACAAGATTGACCTTTCATTACAAAAAGTTACACAAACCCACATGGATGCCTCACTGAATGTATACTAGAGGGGGGGGGGGGGTGTATCGACCCTAATATTTTGACCTAATTAGATGTTAGAACTTAACAACAAAGCCTCTCGTCATCTCGGCCACTGAAGACAATGAGAGTAAGTTAGTAACAATGGGGTTACTAACTTACGGGCTTGGGCTTGGGTTACTAACTAGCTTGGGTTAGTTACTAACTTACAATGGGCTTGATGGGGTTCTGGGGGTTCTTCTACCCCCCCAAGCCCGGCAAGAGGCCAGGCTTGACTTGTGAGCCAGTGTGGATATCTGGATTGCGATACCAGTGTGGATAACAATAATGATAATCATGATATCCATAGAACAACTAGTTTTGTGTGCACTAAAGGAAGTGTTCTTAAGACTTTCCAGCAGAAATTACCGATTAGCAAGTCTTAAATAACAAAAATCCCTGAGCACTCTGTACGAGCAGCTCGTCTAGCAGTGGATAAGGGCAGGATGTCTCACCTTACTATCCACCATGCTGGGGTTAATATAAGAGTGGGCATACCTGGACCATACCTGGAGAGGGTTTCGGGAGTACTTCTACTCCCCGATCCCGGCCTGAGGCCAGGCTCGACTTGTGTTTAACTTAGTCGAACAGGTTGTTGCTTGGAGCAGCCCGCAGGCCCACATATCCACTACAGCCTGGTTGGTCCGGCACTTCTTGCAAGGACCTGTCCAAGTGCCTTTTAAATACCTCCACCATGGTTCCCGCAATATTATAATGCTCGCTGGGAGAGTGTTGAACAGCTGTGGACCCCTGATGTTGAGACACTGTTCTCTGATTGTGTCTATGGCACCTCTACTCCTCACTGGTACTATTCTTCATTTCCTTCATTTCATTTCAATTCATTTCACTTCATTCCTTCATTTCCTTTCGCTCCAGTATCTTCCTTTCCTTCCGTATCTTTCGCTCCAGTATCTTCCATGTATATATTATTTGATACCTTTCTCGCCTCCTTTGCTTAGAGTACATTTTGAGAACTTTGAGACGGTCCCAATAATTCAGATGTTTTATCGTTTCCGTGCGAGCCGTATATGTTGTGTATTTCCTCTAATTCAGAGATCTCTCCCGCTCTGAAAGGGAAAGTAAGTACCGAGCAATACTCAAGACGAGACAGCACCAGTGATTTAAACAGTGTTAGCATTGCTGTGCGGTCTCAGGTTTTGAACGTTCTCATAATCCATCGTATCATTGTCCTGGCTGCCGGGCTCGTGCTACTGGTACTTAACATTTCTTTATGAATATTGAATTCCACGAGTCAGACTCAGGGGCCGAGTGCATGGGCATGTTGTCAATTTATCTTTCAAAGTCCTCTGAGTTCGTGTTATTATCAGCTATTTTATCTGGAGCTTCAACTTCCATGTTGTTTATTGGGGTATGTCTTGGAGAGAGAGATTTGAAAGGGAAGGGGAGGTGAAGGGGAGGAGTAGGGGAGGAGTAGGGGAGGGGTAGGGGAGGTGTAGGGAGCCATGGGGGTGGGGGGGGAGGTGTAACAGTTAGGTGAAAGGGGTAGGAGGAGGTAAGACAAGAGCCCCTAGGGAACCTCCCCTACCTACCACAGGCTATGATTGGCCCCCTGGGGGCCATACACGGCTAAAACTCTGTCAGTTGACGAAAAGGTGATAACTGCTCCCCCCTAATTACTGCTTCCGGCAGTATTAACGAGGCTAGCTACCACTTCCGGCACTGTGAGGTCTCGAGATGCCTAGCCTACTGCTGCCATCACCACCAACGGTGACGACGGTGCCTACCACATCTGGCACCACAACAGATTAGCAAGTGTGCCTAGTCTATCACCCACCTATGGAGGGTTGCTCAGCATAACAACAGCACCAGACACCATTATGGAGGGTTGCTCAGCATAACTACAGCATCAGACACCATTATGGAGGGTTGCTCAGCATAACAACAGCACCAGACACCATTATGGAGGGTTGCTCAGCATAACTACAGCACCAGACACCATTATGGAGGGTTGCTCAGCATAACTACAGCACCAGACACCATTATGGAGGGTTGCTCAGCATAACTACAGCACCAGACACCATTATGGAGGGTTGCTCAGCATAACTACAGCATCAGACACCATTATGGAGGGTTGCTCAGCATAAGAATAGCACCAGACACCATTATGGAGGGTTGCTCAGCATAACTACAGCACCAGACACCATTATGGAGGGTTGCTCAGCATAACAACAGCACCAGACACCATTATGGAGGGTTGCTCAGCATAACTACAGCACCAGACACCATTATGGAGGGATGCTCAGCATAACTACAGCACCAGACACCATTATGGAGGGTTGCTCAGCATAACTACAGCACCAGACACCATTATGGAGGGTTGCTCAGCATAACTACAGCACCAGACACCATTATGGAGGGTTGCTCAGCATAACAACAGCACCAGACACCATTATGGAGGGTTGCTCAGCATAACTACAGCACCAGACACCATTATGGAGGGTTGCTCAGCATAACTACAGCACCAGACACCATTATGGAGGGTTGCTCAGCATAAGAATAGCACCAGACACCATTATGGAGGGTTGCTCAGCATAAGAATAGCACCAGACACCATTATGGAGGGTTGCTCAGCATAACTACAGCACCAGACACCATTATGGAGGGTTGCTCAGCATAACTACAGCACCAGACACCATACACTCACGAGCTTACCCCCCCCCCTTCCCCCCACCGTGGTGAGGGAGAGGGCAAGAGGGCCGTAGTGAGCAGGAAGGAGAGGTGAGAGACGCTGTGATGGGTGCCACACGCCCTACATCAGTGCCACAAGGAGTTCAAGTGGCCCTGATTGACTGCTACGCTCCGTCCCTCAGCTCAGTGACCAGGCAGGTACCCCCCCCCCCCACACACTCCCCCCCTGGTGACCAGGACCCTCTACACCCTGTGGGTGTGTGGTTTACCTGTGGCTCTGCAGCCCTTAAGTAACCCATCACAGTGTATGTCTGAAGTAGCTTGTAATATGAAATGGTATGGAATTTTGGCCAATTAAAGAATAAAGAGCCATTTTAGTTATATTCTAAGGTGCATCACTTATGAACCCATCCCTGCCCTTGTGTGGCAGTGCACAATAAAAACTTGTTTTTACAAATACATACATTAAAAAATTGATTTGTAACCATGAGATATATATATATATATATATATATATATATATATATATATATATATATATATATATATATATATATATATATATATATATATATATATATTATTAAATATGACCGAAAAAGTAAGATTAATAATTCTAACACGAATTTTCTCAATCTTTCGTACATTACGCTTCACTGTTGGAGGTAAATAAAAAATCACTTCTCCAAAATTCATTTTTATTTCTAGTCTGACGCGACACGGGCGCGTTTCGTAAAACTTATTACATTTTCAAAGACTTCACAAATACACAACTGATTAGAATGTATCTCTGATTTTATATCTACATTTGAGTGAGGTGGTAAGGGTGATGTGGCATTAACACAAGACAGAACAGGAGGGGATATTAATAGGGTATTAAAAGTATCAACACAAGACAGAACAGAAACAATGGGTATTGAATAGAAGTGTTTGTAGAAAGCCTATTGGTCCATATTTCTTGATGCTTCTATATTGGAGCGGAGTCTTGAGGTGGGTAGAATATAGTTGTGCAATAATTGGCTGTTGATTGCTGGTGTTGACTTCTTGATGTGTAGTGCCTCGCAAACGTCAAGCCGCCTGCTATCGCTGTATCTATCGATGATTTCTGTGTTGTTTACTAGGATTTCTCTGGCGATGGTTTGGTTATGGGAAGAGATTATATGTTCCTTAATGGAGCCCTGTTGCTTATGCATCGTTAAACGCCTAGAAAGAGATGTTGTTGTCTTGCCTATATACTGGGTTTTTTGGAGCTTACAGTCCCCAAGTGGGCATTTGAAGGCATAGACGACATTAGTCTCTTTTAAAGCGTTCTGTTTTGTGTCTGGAGAGTTTCTCATGAGTAGGCTGGCCGTTTTTCTGGTTTTATAGTAAATCGTCAGTTGTGTCCTCTGATTTTTGTCTGTAGGGATAACGTTTCTATTAACAATATCTTTCAGGACCCTTTCCTCCGTTTTATGAGCTGTGGAAAAGAAGTTCCTGTAAAATAGTCTAATAGGGGGTATAGGTGTTGTGTTAGTTGTCTCTTCAGAGGTTGCATGGCTTTTCACTTTCCTTCTTATGATGTCTTCGATGAAACCATTGGAGAAGCCGTTATTGACTAGGACCTGCCTTACCCTACAGAGTTCTTCGTCGACTTGCTTCCATTCTGAGCTGTGGCTGAGAGCACGGTCGACGTATGCGTTAACAACACTCCTCTTGTACCTGTCAGGGCAGTCGCTGTTGGCATTTAGGCACATTCCTATGTTTGTTTCCTTAGTGTAGACTGCAGTGTGGAAACCTCCGCCCTTTTCCATGACTGTTACATCTAGAAAAGGCAGCTTCCCATCCTTTTCCGTCTCGTAAGTGAAACGCAGCACGGAACTCTGCTCAAATGCCTCCTTCAGCTTCTGCAGATGTCTGACATCAGGTACCTGTGTAAAAATGTCGTCAACATACCTGCAGTATATGGCCGGTTTCAAGTTCATGTCGACTAAGACTTTTTGCTCGATGGTACCCATGTAGAAGTTTGCAAACAGGACACCTAGGGGAGAACCCATGGCGACCCCATCTACTTGCTTATACATGTGCCCATCCGGGCTCAAGAAGGGTGCCTCTTTAGTACAAGCTTGGAGTAGTTTCCTCAGAATACTTTCTGGCATGTCAAGAGGAGTACAGGCTGGATCACGATACACTCTGTCGGCTATCATTCCGATTGTCTCGTCCACAGGTACGTTGGTAAACAGCGATTCTACGTCCAACGAGGCTCTTATCCCTGTGGCCCGTGTGCCCCGCAGTAAGTCCACAAATTCCTTTGGAGACTTCAGGCTGAAGGCGCAAGGAACATAAGGAGTCAGCAGGCCGTTGAGTCGCTTTGCCAGTCTGTACGTGGGTGTGGGTATCTGGCTAATGATTGGCCGAAGTGGGTTTCCAGGCTTGTGCGTCTTGACATTTCCATACGCATATCCAGGTTTATATTCCCCAATGATCTTTGGCAGGTGGAGTCCGGATTTCTTGGCGTTTACAGTTTCGATCAGTTTGTTGACCTTTGCTTTTAATTCGGCTGTAGTGTCCTTCGTTACCCTTTGGAACTTAGTTTGGTCAGAGAGTATGATGTTCATTTTCGCCAGATATTCGTCATTTTTAAGAATGACATATATTGGCGACTTGTCACCTCTCCTGACAACTATCTCCTTGTTCTCACGAAGGCTTTTAGCTGCCGCTTTTAGCTCGGGGGACAGTATGGTGCTTCTGTAGTTGCCTCGATTCTTTCCTCCTTCTGCAATAAGTTCTGCTTGTAAGGTATCTTTGGTAGTGACCTTCTTTGGTAGTGAAAGAAGGTCACTACCAAAGATACCTTACAAGCAGAACTTATTGCAGAAGGAGGAAAGAATCGAGGCAACTACAGAAGCACCATACTGTCCCCCGAGCTTAAAGCGGCAGCTAAAAGCCTTCGTGAGAACAAGGAGATAGTTGTCAGGAGAGGTGACAAGTCGCCAATATATGTCATTCTTAAAAATGACGAATATCTGGCGAAAATGAACATCATACACTCTGACCAAACTAAGTTCCAAAGGGTAACGAAGGACACTACAGCCGAATTAAAAGCAAAGGTCAACAAACTGATCGAAACTGTAAACGCCAAGAAATCCGGACTCCACCTGCCAAAGATCATTGGGGAATATAAACCTGGATATGCGTATGGAAATGTCAAGACGCACAAGCCTGGAAACCCACTTCGGCCAATCATTAGCCAGATACCCACACCCACGTACAGACTGGCAAAGCGACTCAACGGCCTGCTGACTCCTTATGTTCCTTGCGCCTTCAGCCTGAAGTCTCCAAAGGAATTTGTGGACTTACTGCGGGGCACACGGGCCACAGGGATAAGAGCCTCGTTGGACGTAGAATCGCTGTTTACCAACGTACCTGTGGACGAGACAATCGGAATGATAGCCGACAGAGTGTATCGTGATCCAGCCTGTACTCCTCTTGACATGCCAGAAAGTATTCTGAGGAAACTACTCCAAGCTTGTACTAAAGAGGCACCCTTCTTGAGCCCGGATGGGCACATGTATAAGCAAGTAGATGGGGTCGCCATGGGTTCTCCCCTAGGTGTCCTGTTTGCAAACTTCTACATGGGTACCATCGAGCAAAAAGTCTTAGTCGACATGAACTTGAAACCGGCCATATACTGCAGGTATGTTCACGACATTTTTACACAAGTACCTGATGTCAGACATCTGCAGAAGCTGAAGGAGGCATTTGAGCAGAGTTCCGTGCTGCGTTTCACTTACGAGACGGAAAAGGATGGGAAGCTGCCTTTTCTAGATGTAACAGTCATGGAAAAGGGCGGAGCTTTCCACACTAAGGAAACAAACATAGGAATGTGCCTAAATGCCAACAGCGACTGCCCTGACAGGTACAAGAGGAGTGTTGTTAACGCATACGTCGACCGTGCTCTCAGCCACAGCTCAGAATGGAAGCAAGTTGACGAAGAACTCTGTAGGGTAAGGCAGGTCCTAGTCAATAACGGCTTCTCCAATGGTTTCATCGAAGACATCATAAGAAGGAAAGTGAAAAGCCATGCAACCTCTGAAGAGACAACTAACACAACACCTATACCCCCTATTAGACTATTTTACAGGAACTTCTTTTCCACAGCTCATAAAACGGAGGAAAGGGTCCTGAAAGATATTGTTAATAGAAACGTTATCCCTACAGACAAAAATCAGAGGATACAACTGACGATTTACTATAAAACCAGAAAAACGGCCAGCCTACTCATGAGAAACTCTCCAGACACAAAACAGAACGCTTTAAAAGAGACTAATGTCGTCTATGCCTTCAAATGCCCACTTGGGGACTGTAAGCTCCAAAAAACCCAGTATATAGGCAAGACAACAACATCTCTTTCTAGGCGTTTAACGATGCATAAGCAACAGGGCTCCATTAAGGAACATATAATCTCTTCCCATAACCAAACCATCGCCAGAGAAATCCTAGTAAACAACACAGAAATCATCGATAGATACAGCGATAGCAGGCGGCTTGACGTTTGCGAGGCACTACACATCAAGAAGTCAACACCAGCAATCAACAGCCAATTATTGCACAACTATATTCTACCCACCTCAAGACTCCGCTCCAATATAGAAGCATCAAGAAATATGGACCAATAGGCTTTCTACAAACACTTCTATTCAATACCCATTGTTTCTGTTCTGTCTTGTGTTGATACTTTTAATACCCTATTAATATCCCCTCCTGTTCTGTCTTGTGTTAATGCCACATCACCCTTACCACCTCACTCAAATGTAGATATAAAATCAGAGATACGTTCTAATCAGTTGTGTATTTGTGAAGTCTTTGAAAATGTAATAAGTTTTACGAAACGCGCCCGTGTCGCGTCAGACTAGAAATAAAAATGAATTTTGGAGAAGTGATTTTTGATTTACCTCCAACAGTGAAGCGTAATGTACGAAAGATTGAGAAAATTCGTGTTAGAATTATTAATCTTACTTTTTCGGTCATATTTAATAATATATGTCTACAGGAAAGACTGCTACCAAAATATACTAATATATATATATATATATATATATATATATATATATATATATATATATATATATATATATGTCGTACCTAGTAGCCAGAACTCACTTTTTGGCCTACTATTCAAGGCCCGATTTGCCTAATAAGCCAAGTTTTCATGAATTAATTGTTTTTCGACTACCTAACCTACCTAACCTAACCTAACCTAACTTTTTCGGCTACCTAACCAAACCTAACCTATAAAGATAGGTTAGGTTAGGTTAGGTAGGGTTGGTTAGGTTCGGTCATATATCTACGTTAATTTTAACTCCAATAAAAAAAAATTGACCTCATACATAATGAAATGGGTAGCTTTATCATTTCATAAGAAAAAAATTAGAAAAAATATATTAATTCAGGAAAACTTGGCTTATTAGGCAAATCGGGCCTTGAATAGTAGGCCAAAAAGTGAGTTCTGGCTACTAGGTACGACATATATATATATATATATATATATATATATATATATATATATATATATATATATATATATATATATATATATATATATATATATATATATGTCGTACCTAGTAGCCAGAACGCACTTCTCAGCCTACTATGCAAGGCCCGATTTGCCTAATAAGCCAAGTTTTCATGAATTAATGTATTTTTGACTACCTAACCTACCTAACCTAACCTATCCTATAAAGATAGGTTAGGTTAGGTAGGGTTGGTTAGGTTCGGTCATATATCTACGTTAATTTTAACTCCAATAAAAAAAAATTGACCTCATGCATAATGAAATGGGTAGCTTTATCATTTCATAAGAAAAAAATAGAGAAATTATATTAATTCAGGAAAACTTTGCTTATTAGGCAAATCGGGCCTTGCATAGTAGGCTGAGAAGTGCGTTCTGGCTACTAGGTACGACATATATATATATATATATATATATATATATGTGTGTGTGTGTGTGCTTCAGCCTGCAGTTTAGACCTATTATGTTGTGTATGACCCTCCGTCCTGCGTGACAGTGAATACCAGCATTATCCTCACTTTAATAAGACTTGATTGAAATCCTCATATTAGGCAAAATTGTAAATAATTTTGTCAATAAAGATGTTAGTAATAATAAGTGCACGTGGCGCCGCGCGTCTATGGTCTTTGCCTGACCAGTGACACTAGTTGTATTAACAACCCATACATACAGGCCACACAGGCGTTACAACACCTGTCATCCGGCAACCCGTGAAGGAACTATTGTTCCAGCAGTATTGGGGACATGTGGTGGCGGGAGGCTCAAGTAGTGAACCTTTCATGTTTACAACAGTGGCTGCCTGTGCAGCTCCCAAATCCCGTTTCCAGGAGATATAGTGGCACGTTACCTTGAGATTTCGGGGCTTAGCTAACCCGCGGCCCGGTCGTTGACCAGGCCTCCTCGTTGCTGGACTGGTTAACCAGGTGCTTTATCTCGTCTATGCGTGCCGTATATGTTCTCTGTATCCCCTCTATTTCAGCAATCTCTCCTGCTCTGAAGGAGGAAGTGAGTACTGAGCAGTACTCGAGACGGGAGAACACAAGTGACTTGAAGAATAGAACCATTGGGATGGGATCCCTGGATTTAAAGGGTTATCTTGAGGTTATCTTGAGATGATTTCGGGGCTTTAGTGTCCCCGCGGCCAGGTCCTCGACCAGGCCTCCACCCCCAGGAAGCAGCCCGTGACAGCTGACTAACTCCCAGGTACCTATTTACTGCTAGGTAACAGGGGCACTTAGGGTGAAAGAAACTTTGCCCATTTGTTTCTGCCTCGTGCGGGAATCGAACCCGCGCCACAGAATTACGAGTCCTGCGCGCTATCCGCCAGGCTACGAGGCCCCTCGTAATCCATCCTATCATTTTTCTGGCTGACGCAATATTTGCTTGGTTATGCTCCCTAAACGTTAGGTCGTCGGACATCATTATTCCCAAATCCTTTACATCCTGCTTTCTTACTACGGCCAGATTTAATTGTGTTCTGTACCCTGTACTTTGGTGGTGCCCTTTATACCTGGAACTTATTATTGTTAAACATCTTGTTATTCTCCGCGAGGCAAATTACGTGAGTATAATTAGGTGAGTACACACACACACACACACACACACAAGAAGCCGGTCACGAGTAAAGCTGAAATCCTCACATAAACCGATTATTCTGGATATGATCAGCAATATATATGAGATGCACCATGTGTGAGGCTGGCGCCGCCTCCACACCCCTCCTGCCCCACCCCCAGGCCACACCTCCCCCTCCCCCCCCCCGGTCACTTCACCCTCACCCCCAGGCCACACCAAGGCCCCCCCCCGGCTATGTGACTCAAATGGATATGAATAAATTAGAATCTCAAAACATGAGACCAGCTTTAGCATTTGTGTGTGTATTCACCTAGTTGTATTCATCTAGTTGTATTCACCTAGTTGTATTCACCTAGTTGTATTCACCTAGTTGTATTCACCTAGTTGTATTCACCTAGTTGTATTCACCTAGTTGTATTCACCTAGTTGTATTCACCTAGTTGTATTCACCTAGTTGTATTCACCTAGTTGTATTCATCTAGTTGTATTCACCTAGTTGTATTCACCTAGTTGTATTCACCTAGTTGTATTCACCTAGTTGTATTCACCTAGTTGTATTCACCTAGTTGTATTCATCTAGTTGTATTCATCTAGTTGTATTCATCTAGTTGTATTCATCTAGTTGTATTCATCTAGTTGTATTCATCTAGTTGTATTCATCTAGTTGTATTCACCTAGTTGTATTCATCTAGTTGTATTCATCTAGTTGTATTCATCTAGTTGTATTCACCTAGTTGTATTCATCTAGTTGTGCTTGCGGGGGATGAGCTCTGCTCTTTCGGCCCGCCTCTCAACTGTCAAACAACTGTTACTAACTACTATTTCCCCCCCCCCCCCCCACACACACACGCCAGGAAGCAGCCCGCGACAGCTGACTAACTCCCAGGTACCTATTTACTGCTAGGTAACAGGGGCATTAGGGTGAAAGAAACTTTGCCCATTGTTTCTCGCCGGCGCCCGGAATCGAATCCGGGACCACAGGATCACGCGTCCAGCGTGCTATCCTGCCACCGGCCCCCGTGTGTGCATGTGTGCATGTGTACTCACCTAGTTGTACTCACCTAGTTGTGTTTGCGGGGGTTGAGCTCTGGCTCTTTGGTCCCGCCTCTCAACCGTCAATCAACGGTGTGTGTGTGTGTGTGTGTGTGTGTGTGTGTGTGTGTGTGTGTGTGTGTGTGTGTGTGTATGTGTGTATGTGTGTATGTGTGTGTATG
This sequence comes from Procambarus clarkii, assembly GCF_040958095.1. Classification (NCBI taxonomy): domain Eukaryota; kingdom Metazoa; phylum Arthropoda; class Malacostraca; order Decapoda; family Cambaridae; genus Procambarus; species Procambarus clarkii. The sequence continues at coordinate 13,444,652 of NC_091165.1, forward strand.
TGTGTGTGTGTGTGTGTGTGCGTGTGTGCGTGTGTGCGTGTGTGCGTGTGTGTGTGCGTGTGTGTGTGTGTGTGTGCGTGTGTGTGTGTGTGTGTGTGTGTGTATGTGTGTATGTGTGTATGTGTGTATGTGTGTATGTGTGTATGTGTGTATGTGTGTATGTGTGTATGTGTGCGTGTGCGTGTGTGCGTGTGTGTGTGTTTACTAGTTGTGTTTTTGCGGGGGTTGAGCTTTGCTCTTTCGGCCCGCCTCTCAACTGTCAATCAACTGTTTACTAACTACTTTTTTTTCCACACCACACACGCATACACACACACACCCCAGGAAGCAGCCCGTGACAGCTGACTAACTCCCAGGTACCTATTTACTGCTAGGTAACAGGGGGACTTAGGGTGAAAGAAACTTTGTCCATTTGTTTCTGCCTCGTGCGGGAATTGAACCCGCGCCACAGAATTACGAGTCCTGCGCGCTATCCACCAGGCTACGAGGCCCCAGTGTGTGTGTGTACTCACCTAATTGTACTCACCTAATTGTGCTTGCGGGGGTTGAGCTCTGGCTCTTTGGTCCCGCCTCTCAACCGTCAATCAACTGGTGTACAGATTCCTGAGCCTATTGGGCTCTATCATATCTACATTTGAAACTGTGAATGGAGTCAGCCTCCACCACATCACTTCCTAATGCATTCCATTTGCTAACTACTCTGACACTGAAAAAGTTCTTTCTAACGTCTCTGTGGCTCATTTGGGTACTCAGCTTCCACCTGTGTCCCCTTGTTCGTGTCCCACCAGTGTTGAAAAGTTCGTCCTTGTTTACCCGGTCGATTCCCCTGAGGATTTTGTAGGTTGTGATCATGTCCCCCCTTACTCTTCTGTCTTCCAGTGTCGTGAGGTGCATTTCCCGCAGCCTTTCCTCATAACTCATGCCTCTTAGTTCTGGGACTAGTCTAGTAGCATACCTTTGGACTTTTTCCAGCTTCGTCTTGTGCTTGACAAGGTACGGGCTCCATGCTGGGGCCGCATACTCCAGGATTGGTCTTACATATGTGGTGTACAAGATTCTGAATGATTCCTTACACAGGTTCCTGAACGCCGTTCTGATGTTAGCCAGCCTCGCATATGCCGCAGACGTTATTCTCTTTATGTGGGCTTCAGGAGACAGGTTTGGTGTGATATCAACTCCTAGATCTTTCTCTCTGTCTGTTTCATTAAGTACTTCATCTCCTATTCTGTATCCTGTGCCTGGCCTCCTGTTTCCACTGCCTAGTTTCATTACTTTGCATTTACTCGGGTTGAACTTCAACAGCCATTTGTTGGACCATTCACTCAGTCTATCCAGGTCATCTTGTAGCCTCCTACTATCATCCTCTGTTTCAATCCTCCTCATAATTTTTGCATCGTCGGCAAACATTGAGAGGAACGAATCTATACCCTCTGGGAGATCATTTACATATACCAGAAACAGTATAGGTCCGAGGACTGACCCCTGCGGGACTCCACTTGTGACGTCTCGCCAATCTGAGACTTCACCCCTCACACAGACTCGTTGTCTCCTGTTGCTTAGGTATTCCTCTATCCACCGGAGTACCTTCCCTCTCACTCCAGCCTCACTCCAGCCTGTGTGTGTGTGTGCGTGTGTGTGTGCGTGTGTGTGTGTGTGCGTGTGTGTGTGTGTGTGTACTCACCTAATTGTACTCACCTAATTGTGCTTGCGGGGGTTGAGCTCTGGCTCTTTGGTCCCGCCTCTCAACCGTCAATCAACTGGTGTACAGATTCCTGAGCCTATTGGGCTCTATCATATCTACATTTGAAACTGTGAATGGAGTCAGCCTCCACCACATCACTTCCTAATGCATTCCATTTGCTAACTACTCTGACACTGAAAAAGTTCTTTCTAACGTCTCTGTGGCTCATTTGGGTACTCAGCTTCCACCTGTGTCCCCTTGTTCGCGTCCCACCAGTGTTGAAAAGTTCGTCCTTGTTTACCCGGTCGATTCCCCTGAGGATTTTGTAGGTTGTGATCATGTCTCCCCTTACTCTTCTGTCTTCCAGTGTCGTGAGGTGCATTTCCCGCAGCCTTTCCTCATAACTCATGCCTCTTAGTTCTGGGACTAGTCTAGTAGCATACCTTTGGACTTTTTCCAGCTTCGTCTTGTGCTTGACAAGGTACGGGCTCCATGCTGGGGCCGCATACTCCAGGATTGGTCTTACATATGTGGTGTACAAGATTCTGAATGATTCCTTACACAGGTTCCTGAACGCCGTTCTGATGTTAGCCAGCCTCGCATATGCCGCAGACGTTATTCTCTTTATGTGGGCTTCAGGAGACAGGTTTGGTGTGATATCAACTCCTAGATCTTTCTCTCTGTCTGTTTCATTAAGTACTTCATCTCCTATTCTGTATCCTGTGCCTGGCCTCCTGTTTCCACTGCCTAGTTTCATTACTTTGCATTTACTCGGGTTGAACTTCAACAGCCATTTGTTGGACCATTCACTCAGTCTATCCAGGTCATCTTGTAGCCTCCTACTATCATCCTCTGTTTCAATCCTCCTCATAATTTTTGCATCGTCGGCAAACATTGAGAGGAACGAATCTATACCCTCTGGGAGATCATTTACATATACCAGAAACAGTATAGGTCCGAGGACTGACCCCTGCGGGACTCCACTTGTGACGTCTCGCCAATCTGAGACTTCACCCCTCACACAGACTCGTTGTCTCCTGTTGCTTAGGTATTCCTCTATCCACCGGAGTACCTTCCCTCTCACTCCAGCCTGCATCTCCAACTTTCGCACTAGCCTCTTGTGTGGCACTGTATCAAAGGCTTTCTGACAATCCAAAAATATGCAGTCTGCCCACCCTTCTCTTTCTTGCCTTATTTTTGTTGCCTGGTCGTAGAATTCAAGTAACCCTGTGAGGCAGGACCTGCCATCCCTGAACCCATGTTGATGCTGTGTTACAAAGTTCCTTCGCTCCAGATGCTCCACTAGTTTTTTTCGCACAATCTTCTCCATCAGCTTGCATGGTATGCAGGTTAGGGACACTGGCCTGTAGTTCAGTGCCTCCTGTCTATCCCCTTTCTTGTATATCGGGACTACGTTAGCTGCTTTCCAAATATCTGGCAGTTCCCCTGTTGCCAGTGATTTGTTATACACTATGGAGAGTGGTAGGCTCAGTTCTCTTGCTCCTTCCTTTAGAACCCAAGGGGAGATTCCATCTGGGCCTATAGCCTTCGTCACGTCCAACTCTAGTAAACACTTCCTTACTTCCCCACTGGTAATCTCAAACTCTTCCAGTGGTTCCTGGTTAGCTATTCCCTCACTTACCTCTGGAATTTCTCCTTGTTCTAAGGTGAAGACCTCCTGGAATTTCTTATTCAATTCCTCACACACTTCCTTGTCATTTGTAGTGAATCCTTCCGCCCCTATCCTTAATCTCATAACCTGTTCCTTTACTGTTGTTTTTCTCCTAATGTGGCTATGCAACAATTTAGGCTGAGTCTTTGCCTTGCTTGCGATGTCATTTTCGTATTGTCTTTCTGCCTCTCTTCTCATCCTGACATATTCATTCCTGGCATTCTGGTATCTTTCTCTGCTCTCCAGTGTCCTGTTATTCCTATAGTTTCTCCATGCCCTTTTACTTTGCTGCTTAGCTAGCCTACATCTTTGATTAAACCATGGGTTTCTCATCTTCATTTCTCTGTTTTCCTTTTGGACTGGGACAAACTTGTTTGCTGCGTCCTTGCACTTCTGCGTGATGTAATCCATCATATCTTGGGCCGTCTTTCCCCTGAGCTCTGTTTCCCATGCTATATCTGTTAGGAATTTTCTTATCCCCTCATAGTTTCCCTTTCGGTATGCTAACCTTTTGGTTTCGGTATCCCTCCTCGAGTTCAATAACCCTTCTTCAATCAAGTACTCAAACACCAGTACACTGTGGTCGCTCATTCCTACTGGGTCCTCAAAACCGATTTCTCTTATGTCGGAGTCGTTCAGAGTGAAGACTAGGTCGAGTCTCGCTGGTTCGTCATTGCCTCTCATCCTTGTGGGTTCTCCGACATGCTGCGTTAAAAAGTTGCTTGTCACCACCTCCAATAGTTTGGCTCTCCACGTATCCTCGCCTCCATGCGGTTCCTTGTTCTCCCAGTCAATCTTTCCGTGATTGAAGTCGCCCATGATGAGCAGGTGGGATCTATTTCTACAGGCAGCAGAGGCTGCCCTCTCAATTATAGTGTTAACTGCCTTGTTGTTGTTTTCATACTCTTGACTGGGTCTCCTGTCATTTGGTGGAGGGTTGTATATTACTGCTACTACTATTCTTGGTCCTCCCATTGTTATGGTGCCTGCTATGTAGTCTCTGAACTCCTCACAGCCCGGGATGGCCATCTCCTTAAAACTCCATTCCCTTCTCATGAGTAGGGCCACTCCGCCTCCTCCTCTACCTTCCCTCTCTTTCCTTATTACTGTATACTCCTGGGGAAACACGGCATTCGTTATGATTCCAGAGAGTTTTGTTTCAGTGAGTCCGATTACATCTGGGTTAACTTCTTGTGCTCTTTCCCTTAGTTCACTTGTCTTGCTTGTGATCCCATCTATGTTCGAGTACATCACCCTGAAACTGACTCTCTTCTGCTTCTTTTCTGGGGGGGACCTTTGGGATCTGGGGTGAGTGGGAGCTGGGGGGACCTGGCACGGGGGGATTGGTGGAGGAGGGAGGGCTTGGGGTGGTGGGGGAGAGGGGGAGGGTACAGGGGGTGGATAAGAGGGGGAGGGACTCCTGTGTGTGTGTGTGTGTGTGTGTGTGTGTGTGTGTGTGTGTGTGCGCGTGCGTGCGTGCGTGCGTGCGTGCGTGCGTGCGTGCGTGCGTGGGGGTGGGGTGAGTATGGTCAGACGGATGAGACTACTGGGACGCCAGCACATGTCACAAACCATTAACAACCTCCGCCAGTCATATAAAGCTGGGCGTCAACTTCAAACACCAGACTTCAATGGCCGGAAACTATAACCGAAAGTGGTCTTTGAAGCCAAATGCTCAGTGAATAGTTGTAAAGGAGGCCCCGAGGCCGGGTCAGCACCATGAGTCCACGGTGACACTGTCAAACCACTCTTAACACTGCTGGCGGACCACAACGGGAAGGCTGCGGGAAATGCACCTTACGACACTGGAAGACAGAAGAGTAAGGGGGGACATGATCACAACATACAAAATCCTCAGGGGAATCGACCGGGTAAACAAGGATGAACTATTCAACACTGGTGGGACGCGAACAAGTGGACACAGGTGGAAGCTGAGTACCCAAATGAGCCACAGAGACGTTAGAAAGAACTTTTTCAGTGTCAGAGTAGTTAGTAAATGGAATGCACTAGGAAGTGATGTGGTGGAGGCTGACTCCATACACAGTTTCAAATGTAGATATGATAGAGCCCAATAGGCTCAGGAATCTGTACACCAGTTGATTGACGGTTGAGAGGCGGGACCAAAGAGCCAAAGCTCAACCCCGCAAGCACAATTAGGTGAGTACAACGGCTCCTCCTCCCACTTGCTGGAGCCAATCTCTTGTCCCACATCTGTGACGTGCCTTCTGGCCCGCCTCCACAGCTACTCCTGGTGCATTAAGTTTTCAAGACCATTTCCGCCTAGTTTCCGGTTGCCGCCTTACCTTGAGGTTACCTTGAGGTGCTTCCGGGGCTTAGCGTCCCCGCGGCCCGGTCGTCGACCAGACCTCCTGGTTGCTGGTCATTGAAGTTACCTCCTATCTTCACATAAATGGTGGATGCTATTAAGAGGATTCATACATACGTTAGCCTCCCAGCATAGCCTCATCCGTCTGACCATACTCCGCCCATTCATACACACACTCATAAACACTAAAGCCGACCTCATACTTTGAGACATACTAATTTATTCACATCCATTTGGGTCACAACAGCCAAAACCCCTCCCCCTTCCCACTCAATCATGAAGGTTTAATCATTCAAAGAAATGTCACAACGTCCAGACCATCCAAAAGAACTCTGGACTCGGAAATTTGGAAAAAAAATTGGCCATTTAAAGAAATGAAAGTTATATATATTGTTAGGCATATGGTAGGTTACGTGCCTCGGTTATAATTGTAATTATTTTTATTTACAGGACGTGCGTGAAGCATTTAGAGAAGTGGGGGTCGATCATAGGAAACTAGTGTAACACGGCTAGAAAAAAAACTTTGAACGTAAGGATTCACTTAAACAATGAAGCAGCCCCTACCATTCCCACAGCAACGCTAATACTATTTAAAACACTGGTGCTGTCCCGTCTTGAGTATTGCTCGGTACTCACTTCCCCTTTCAGAGCAGGAGAGATGTCTGAATTAGAGGGCATACAGAGAATATATCCGGCACGCATAGACACGATCAAACAATCTAAATTATTGTGAACTTCTCAAAGCTCTCAAAATGTACTCTCTGGAAAGGAGACGAGAAAGGTATCAATATATACATGGAAGATACTGGAGGGCCAGGTCCCAAGTTAGCACAGTAGAATACCAACATACTGGAACGAAAGATATGGAAGGAAATGCAGTATAGAACCAGTGAAGAGTAGAGGTGCCATAGGCAAAATCAGAGAACACTGCCTTATCATCTGGGGTCCACAGTTGTTCATCACCCTCCCAGCAAGCATTAGAAACATTGCCGGAACAAAGATGGACTTCAAGCTACATCTAGACAAAGTTCTTGCAGGAAATACCGGACCAGAAGGTATTGCAGGATGTGCAGAATACCCCCGTTGAAGAGCAGAGGTGCAACAGGTACTCTGAGAGAGAACTCTATCAGCATCAGAGGCCCGAGACTGTTCAACACGCTTCCACTACACATAAGGGGCATAACTGGCCGACCCCTCACAGTGTTCAAGAGAGAACTGGATAAACACCTCCAAAGGATACCTGATCAACCAGACTGTGACTCATACGTCAAACTGCGAGCAGCAGCGTCCAACAGCCTCATTTACCAGTCCATCAACGAGGTGGCCTGGTCGAAAACTGGGCCGCGGGGTCGCAGAGCCCAGAAATCATTGCAAGGTAACCTCAAGGTAAGGGAGCACCACCTTGTCGCGTCCCGGCCCGCTGCCCCCTACCCACACTACTAGGGGGGGGGGGGAGGCACTCCGTCACTTGTGTGGGTGACCCACACACCTTTCCTTGCATGGAACTGTGCTTCAACTCCTGGGTTCCTTCCCCCTCAATCTTCAACTGACTGTTGTAGCCTACTTACTAGTTACCAAATAACTTCACTTCATACCATTCACTTACTAATCTGACACTAAATAAAATATTCTCAATATTCGTTCTTCATCAATGTGAAAGTTACAGTCGTCTAGCCTGACTATCCCTTAGTATTTATTATGTCGTGATCATGTCTACTCCAGAGACGAGATGTATAGTTTCTCGTACTATTTCCTGGTAACGGCTGCCTCTCAGCACTCAATCTGGTCACTTTACACTTGCTAGAACTAAACTCTAGCAACCACTTGTTAGACCATTGTTGGGGAGTAGAAGAACTCACAGAACCCCATCAACCAGGTACCATTGTTTCAGATAGTGAAGGACTCCCTGAAGCTTTCCACAATCTTCATGTGATCTTTCTTTTTTCTCTGCGTAACTGTTGCATCATTGGAAACCAGTGAGAGGATGGTGTCTGTCTCCCAGGGAAGATCATTGACGTAGGTGTTGACTGGAGGAAAGGGGAGGGGGGTAATGTGTGGCCACGCTGCTCACTTGTCTCACTATGGCAGCCATATTACCCCTTGTTACCTCCAGCGTCCCTCCCTACTGCAGCCACCAGTCACAACACTGCTCCACGCACCAACTGCCCTTCCATTTTTATGTTTCTTACTGAGACGCCAGGTTAATCAATTAACCAGGATTTGCTCCAGCAGGGTGTGGTCCCGTAAGGGGGGGGGGGCATCAACGGGTAGTGGCGGGTGCTCACAAGTGGGTGTGGATGCCACAGGGAATTGTTACAAGGGCCGGGGCGTCACGGAGGACCACAAACAGGTGGGCCCGGCCCACACACACCTCTTGCGCGCAAAACATTTTTCCTAAATCCTGAGCCGAGAGGAATGTGGTTATGGGTTATCCCACAGGGTGGTTGATTGAGTAGGGGAGAGGCGGGGTAGGTTGATGAGGGGGGAGGAGCACCCGCCCCCCCCCCTAAACACACTAACAAAGTAGTGAAAACACGCATCCCTGTTGCGACACTGTTGTAAGGCACAACTGTCAACCCTGGCACAGGTCATGTATGGCCTCCTGGTCAACTGCGACCCGTGAGACGGCCAACCTCGCTCCGTCCACAGTAACTCCTCAAGCGGGAAGCTGCTCAAACTGGACTACAAATCATCATCTGCGTCCACCTACCTTGTATAGCTTCCAGGGACCAACAGCCCCGCGACCCGATCTCAGACCAGGCCTCCCAGTTGGTCCTCTGTGAGAGTGAGAGCCAGTTATGTTCCTCGCGTGTTCGGGAGTGTTGAAGAACTCGGGCTCTTGATGTTCATAGTTCTCCCTCAGCGTAAATATTGCACCTCTGCTTTTAATGTGGATATTGTGCACATCCTGCCATGTCTACTGATCTCATGTGGTGTAATCCCCGTGATCAGATTTGGAACCAGTCCCTCTAATATCTTCCACGTGTATTACGCATCTCTCTCGCCTACGCTTTAGAGAATATAGATTTAGAATCGGTCCCAATTAGGAAGCGGAAAAGAAACTGCAGAAAAATAGGTTACCTGGTTGATGGGGTTCTGGGAGTTCTACTCCCCAAGCCCGGCCTGAGGCCAGGCTTGACTTGTGAGAGTTTGGTCCACCAGGCTTGGAGCGGCCCGCAGGCCCACATACCCACCACAGCCCGGTTGGTCCGGCACTCCTTGGAGTAAACTACCTAGTTTCCTCTTGAAGATGAACCCCCACTTCCATTTAAAACTCTGACCCACACATCACAGTAACAAGGTTATCGCGAATAACCGAACTCAATTACGGGCTCACCATAGCCCGTGCTACATGGACATTTCGTTCTGAGTAGCTAAATCTAAAACAACAACATGAATTTAGGCTTCAGTTTCTGAATCCACTATGTGCTTCTGTTACCTTTTCCACTACCGCTCACAGGATAGGGATGTATAGTGAGTAAACTAAATCAATGCCGAGAAACGCAGAATACAACAGGTATACTCCAGGTGTCCTAACCCAGCCCCGGAAAACACAGCCACTACGTCTAGGTCTGAGTAAGGACTTTTGTGCCCTCTGTAATCCTTTTTTTTTTTGCGCTACAGCTTACACGATGAGTATGGGGTGAATAATAAACTAGCCGCCTTCAAGGGCAACAATCAATCTAGGCTGTGATAACCACTGGATTACCTGTGGACGATTTCGAGTTGTATTCCAGTAGCCTGGTCTCGGGCTGGCCTTCCCTGGTGATTGACTAATTTGTGAGGCTGTGCGCCTTCGTTCCAACGGGGTTACATAGCCATCATAGCCCGCTGCATCCGGTAACTCTAAATTGCTGACCTGGAGAGCGTGCAAAGATCCTTTACTGCTAGAATCCACTCAGTAAAACATCTAAACTATTGGGACCGACTAAAGAGCCTAAATCTGTACTCCCTTGAGCGCAAGCGGGAGAGATACATAATAATTTACACGTGGAAAATATTAGAGGGGCGGGTCCCAAACCTGCACACAGAAATAATATCACATGAGACCAGAAGACATGGCAGGATGTGCAGAATACCCTCGTTGAAAAGCAGAGGTGCAACAGCTGTGACTCATACGTCAGGCTGCAAGCAGCCGCGTCCAACAGCCTGGTTGATCAGTCCAGCAACCAGGAGGCCTGGTCGACGACCGGGCCGCGGGGACGCTAAGCCCCGGAAACACCTCAAGGTAACCTCAAGGTCAAGGTAGCCCGCTGCATCCGGTAACTCTTGCAAAACCTAATCAAGTTCCTTCTTGAAAGGTTATTCCTGTGTTCCAGCGATCTCTCTTATACTTCGTGGTGGAGACTCACGAGTCAGGACCTCTGATGTTGACACACGCCTCCAATACGTAAGTCTTAATAACTACTGAACAACTTCCAGCATCCAAAGCCCTGACAAAGACTGTTTAATAGCAATAATTCCATCACACAGACTCGTAACTATATCAACAATATTAACACATTATGCCGCTGCATCTTTGAAGCGCAGGTGATGAATAAAGTCCTCTCCATGACGGCGCGGTCCCCCCACCCCACCAACCGTTGTGCTGCTGCTGCTGCTGCTGCTGCTGCTGCCGCCGCCCAGGTTAACCCTGCTGCTCCGCCGCCCACTGCAACTCGTACTCAGCAGTGGTATGTAATAACATAATTGTCTGCAGGCTCTAATTATTACATTGAGGAGGCACTATAAAAAGCTATAATGGAGTGGGTTTACGGCGTAAGAGTACGTGAAGTGTTTAGTGAAGTGGGGAGTCTGGGTGATGAGCTGCGGCAGGGGTCCCCACCCCCTGGGCGGCAGGGGATGGGGTCCACCACCCCTGGGCGGCAGGGGCTGGGGTCCACACCCCCTGGGCGGCAGGGGCCGGGGTCCACACCCCCTGGGCGGCAGGGGCTGGGGTCCCCACCCCCTGGGCGGCAGGGGATGGGGTCCACCACCCCTGGGCGGCAGGGGGCTGGGGTCCACACCCCCTGGGCGGCAGGGGGCTGGGGTCCACACCCCCTGGGCGGCAGGGGCTGAGGTCCACACCCCCTGGGCGGCAGGGGCCGGGGTCCACACCCCCTGGGCGGCAGGGGCCGGGGTCCACACCCCCTGGGCGGCAGGGGCTGGGGTCCAGGGAGCAGAAAACAGTGGTCCACGCATGACCGCCTTGATAACAGGTAATTAAGACTTGGGAGGTGCTGGCCCTCCTCCGCCCTCACATACAGAGACACTCGGGAACAAGAGAGGAGCGCGCGCCCTCCACGCACACCAACCAGCTCACCACGAGGATAAGTCAACAGGAGAGAGCACTAACAATAATAAGACAAGGCCTATGCAAATACAGGAAAATGTGCCACAAATCTCGTGGCAGTAGTGGCCAAGGTTTACAAATCGCTAAAGTGTGATCAAAAATGTTCATCCCGGTGTCATACCACAGAACAGATAAAGACAAAAGAACTGAGCCACTGACGTTGATTTTGATAAATGAGGAACCTTCAGCACCTCAACACCTGATACACTTCTGCTGATGGACTGTCACAGCTGATAAATTCAAATAAAGGACCGAGAACGAACACCAATAGAATAGTAATTCGTCATTAACAGTAGGTGGGTAGATACCTACACGGCCACCATCTTGGGAGACATTGTTCAGTGGAAGGAGAGAAAGTGGTGGTGTGATAAAGAGAGAGAACCACAATACACTAAGACAAGAATACAAAAACATAATTGAACATGTAGGAATATCCTCAAATGGGCGGCATAGATACTTCCCAGACCGACAGTATAACAGCTTGTGATGGGAGACTTCAATTATTGTTAAACTGATTGAGGCCTGGGGCCTGACAGCTGAGTGGACAGCGCTTGAGATTCGTAGTCCTGAGGACCCCCGGTGGAGGCGGAAACAAATGAGCAGAGTTTTGTTTCACCCTGATGCACCTGTTCACCTAGCAATAAATAGGTACCTGGGAGTTAGACAGCTGCTACGGGCTGCTTCCTGGGGGTGTGTAACAAAAACGAGGCCTGGTCGAGGACCGGGCCGCGGGGACGCTAAGCCCCGAAATCATCTCAAAATAATCTAAAAAACAATGGACACAAAAGAGAGGAAGCACCGTGAGTGAATTTTATAGAATGGATACAAAGAGTAAATATTCTCTGTCTACTCTCCACGTCAACAACTGCCTCTGCCATGAATGGAGAAGGTAATGTGCAGCAATATTTCACCCAGGACAATCACTAGTATATTGTGAAGCCACAATCATTGGTCTGGCATCTCTTGTTTGAAAGACTTGGTATCCAGTCGGTCACTTGTTTACAGTTGAGGCCGTTACTTTAACGTGTTCCCGACATAATTACTCCCTAGGGTACTTGCCTTCTTCTACATTGCTGTTGACTGCCTTTGGTATGCAATTTTATAATTTTTACAGTAGCGCAGAAGTTATAACTCTCCATTGAATATTAATGTTTTCTGTTTCCTTTTCAGATGCTACTGTAATAAAGCTTGTAGTGTCAACTATACAAGGTGATAGGAGTCTAAAGCAGGTTGCCTCTGGTTTATGTCGGATCTGAGAATGAGGATGATTATGCTGAGGGACAGAGCTCATCACAGCTGAGGATTCAGATCTTACTCTGTTGATTACTACTCCATGGGTTCGCTTTATTATATGTTAGGCTAAATTTACATCTTCCTATTTGGCCAGCTATTGCTCTCGTGCATATTATGTGCTACTACTCCACAGTACCATCTGTCTAAGGCGTTCGCTAAGTCCGTCAACATGACAGTGGTGTTTTGCTTATCCTCCATAGTATCTAAGATCATATCCAACAATTGCTAAAGGGAGGGACGTCCATCGTGACCAAGATAATGTAGACGTTGAGACTATGTATTTAATAACATCAGAACCCTTTATGGAGCTGCTTAAAAAAATCCTTCAAATTGTGCTTCCTGGAATGCAGGCGAGAGATACACTACTCTACAGCTGGAAAATATTAGAGCGTCTTCCTCTGCGTCTAAGAACTGAATCATGAATGTCTTGAAACAGCGTGTACGGCCCTCGCCTGAAGAAATCTGGACATAATCATTCTTTCCATTCGTGTGGGTTGAAAAGTTGGTAGTTTGCCCTATACTATATTCACTCTCCATCAAATACAGGGAAGTAACTAGACTCTTTCACGCTTACTATTCGAAAGATGTAAATTCGAACAGTCATAGCAAATCCCGAACAGAATAATTATACAATATACAAGAAAAAAGAATCCCAAAATGCTAGCGGGGAGGCTAAACGTCGCGCGAGCCGCCAGCATTAGTGGCCGGCGATAATCAAAGGGTTCTCGCTGTCAGAAATTATCGGGCTGGCCAACAATACGTCAGATCAATACATGCTCATTTGCATCCTTAAGTGTTTCATAATGGGCGAGTTATCATTCTGGTGTGGGACAATTATCCGGGGCGGGGCGCGAGGGGACGGAGTGCGCATCATACTGAGTTATCATAGGCGGAGTCTCACTCAGGGTACCGCTCAGCGCTGACCTGGGGGCCACGACGTGTCCCGGATGGTGAAAGACGTGTTGGTGGTGGTGGGTGGTGACGTGTGGGGTGGTGGTGGTGGGTGGTGACGTGTGGGGTGGTGGTGGTGGGTGGTGACGTGTGGGGTGGTGGTGGTGGGTGGTGACGTGTGGGGTGGTGGTGGTGGGTGGTGACGTGTGGGGTGGTGGTGGTGGGTGGTGACGTGTGGGGTGGTGGTGGTGGGTGGTGACGTGTGGGGTGGTGGTGGTGGGTGGTGACGTGTGGGGTGGTGGTGGTGGGTGGTGACGTGTGGTGACGTGTGGGGTGGTGGTGACGTGTGGGGTGGTGGTGACGTGTGGGGTGGTGGTGACGTGTGGGGTGGTGGTGACGTGTGGGGTGGTGGTGACGTGTGGGGTGGTGGTGACGTGTGGGGTGGTGGTGGTGGGTGGTGACGTATGGGGTGGTGGTGACGTGTGGTGACGTGTGGGGTGGTGGTGGTGGGTGGTGACGTGTGGGGTGGTGGTGACGTGTGGTGACGTGTGGGGTGGGTGGTGGTGGGTGGTGACGTGTGGGGTGGGTGGTGACGTGTGGGGTGGTGGTGGTGGGTGGTGACGTATGGGGTGGTGGTGACGTGTGGTGACGTGTGGGGTGGTGGTGGTGGGTGGTGACGTGTGGGGTGGTGGTGACGTGTGGTGACGTGTGGGGTGGGTGGTGGTGGGTGGTGACGTGTGGGGTGGGTGGTGACGTGTGGGGTGGTGGTGGTGGGTGGTGGTGTGGGGTGGTGGTGGTGGGTGGTGACGTGTGGGGTGGTGGTGGTGGGTGGTGACGTGTGGGGTGGTGGTGGTGGGTGGTGACGTGTGGGGTGGTGGTGGTGGGTGGTGACGTGTGGGGTGGTGGTGGTGGGTGGTGACGTGTGGGGTGGTGGTGGTGGGTGGTGACGTGTGGGGTGGTGGTGGTGGGTGGTGACGTGTGGGGTGGTGGTGGTGGGTGGTGACGTGTGGGGTGGTGGTGGTGGGTGGTGACGTGTGGGGTGGTGGTGGTGGGTGGTGACGTGTGGGGTGGTGGTGGTGGGTGGTGACGTGTGGGGTGGTGGTGGTGGGTGGTGACGTGTGGGGTGGTGGTGACGTGTGGGGTGGTGGTGGTGGGTGGTGACGTGTGGGGTGGTGGTGACGTGTGGGGTGGTGGTGGTGGGTGGTGACGTGTGGGGTGGTGGTGGTGGGTGGTGACGTGTGGGGTGGTGGTGGTGGGTGGTGACGTGTGGGGTGGTGGTGGTGAGAGGTGACGTGTGGGGTGGTGGTGGTGAGAGGTGACGTGTGGGGTGGTGGTGGTGAGAGGTGACGTGTGGGGTGGTGGTGGGTGGTGACGTGTGGGGTGGTGGTGACGGATGGGGTGGTGGTGGGTGGTGACGTGTGGGGGGGTGGTGGGTGGTGACGTGTGGGGGGGGGGGAGTGGTGGTGGGTGGTGACGCTTCGCGAAGGGGGGCGGTGTATGTATGACAACTCGATAAATAATAATAATAAAATAAAGAGCATTAAACAGAATACCGTGTGTGGAAGCATCGGAGTGTCTATATATGAATGCTTCACAGTATTCATCTATGGACATCCATATATGGTGAAACACATGTGAAGAACCTCTCACACACTCACAGCTCCCTGACAAGAGGGAGCCAGCTTAGCTTAGCTGCCAACACCCACACATCGTGTCAGCAAGGCGGACAGCCCGCCTGCTTTCATACCTCTCACTGTATTTCCCACTTCTATACTTCCCTTCACCTATGCCTCTCCTTCCTCTTTACTCCAAAAAAAAAAAAAAAAAAAAAAAAAAAAAAAAAAAAAAAAAAGGGGGGCGGTGACGCCTAGCGAAGGGGGGTGGTTGTGGGCGGTGCCGCGTCGGTGATGATCGACGATCAAGGCCTTTCCTACAGAAAAAAACAAACATGACTTACTTAACTTGGAATGTAGACGTGTCCGAATTAATCAACCAACGGTGTTCTCAATAAAGACGATACAGTAGCCTAACACCACACAGCACGGACGCACGATACAGTAGCCTAACACCACACAGCACGGACGCACACATCTCGACCCGTAATGACAAGACTTACACCGTGTTGTAAGACCTGACTTGCTGCAGTAAGACCCACGAGAACATCAGCGGGTTTCCTCCCTGGGCAAGCGTGAGGGCTAACACTCAAGTAGGAAGCTCCCTCACGCAACAAATACTTAGAAATAGTTAGTGAATCAGCTGGCGGCTCTTGCATACACAAACACACGCGTGGCTCGACACACAAGCCTCATGCACCGGCCTACTTTACCACGGATCTGGATTATCGAGTGAGCAATTTGAGACCTATGTGCTTTGGACAAAAAGGTGAATACATGTTTGAATACACGTAGGCCTATAAGTATTCCGACCCACGCGGCCTGGTCGGAGACCGGGCCCCGGTGCCGTTGATCTCGGAAGCTACACAAGGTAGACAAGGTAGGTAGACATGTTATATTCATTTTATAGCAGTTTTATAGCACGATGCCCACAACTTGTGTGTGAAATCTTAATGGGGCCTAAAAATGATAGCTAGTTTTACATATCAAGAATTTGATTAAATTTAAATGCCAAATGAATCAAAATATTAAAAAATAACGTAGTTAAGTATCTAATTGGGTTCAAGCCTAAACTATTTCCGTTGTATTCCTAAGCGGTATTCCCAACCTTATGGTGAAAACTAACATACCTCGCCTGTCTTACTTGGCTTGTTACAGTAACTGTAAAACCCCATCCCTAAGCCATGAAAAAAACCGTCTGAGGTCTGGTATAGAATGCGACGAAACCAGCAGAGCTGTCAACCTAAAAAAAGAAGTATATTAAAATAAGATCGGAATTCGTAGGATCAAAGATCAAGGGAAGACGCCAGCCTTTGCCAAACCGCCGGAAGCCTAACCCGACGATGAAATAATATCCACGAGAATGTTGAGTTGGCTGAAATGCCAATACGGTGCCAATTAGGTTGAGAAGTATTTAAGTGCACAGTTTAACAAAAGTGCAGAGGAGTGCCAGGAACACGAGCAAGGAGTAAATGAACCAAACATCAGTGAACATAACCCCAGCAAGAGTGTATGATCTGAGAGAGCGGAGGGAAGGTCTATTCCCCGCTCCCTTCCCATACGCCCCGGCACACCAGTCATTACCACAAGTCTATATTTAGAGAGGGTGGGAGGGGCTCATGTGAATTTTAACGTTAATTTTCGATGCCGATTGACTTGCTGTCATATTTTAATTTCCCGCATTTTGGGGTATTAGAAATAAAAATACAATAGCACACTATAATTTTCTTAAAAGGTATAGGTAATTAACGTATCCTCAACACAATTTTCCCCCCAAGTACACACCCAAATCACCAAGAGCGTGGAGCCATGGCAGCTCACGTGATACACAACTCATCCTCTCACGAGGTGCATCACTTCCAGAGTCGTCAACTTTTTAACAATAATTAGATGTAAATATACAATTCAAGGGCTTGTCAAGAAATCGGGCCTCCGGGACGTTCATCCTTAGAACCAACGCAACGTAAGGTAACCGGGTCCCAAATTTATCACTGTGGGGGGAAAGGGGAGGATGATGGATGCGAGAGATGTATCAGACTCGAGACACCATATACAGTTCCTACTTTGTGATAGTTCAGGGGATTAGTGTTTCCGTGGCACGCCCGTGTACAAGCAAGTACTGGCTGTTGGTACCTGCAGTATGGCATATTTTTTGAGGCGTATATCAAGTTGACCAAACCACATACAAGTGAAGGGACGACGACGTTTAGGTCGTCGTCGACCTAAACGTCGACGTTTTCAAGTCTAGACCATTTTCACATTCGACTTGAGAATGGTCCAGGACGGACCAAAACGTCGTCCCTTCACTTTCTAGTGTTTGGTTTGGTCAACATATTTCAGCCACGTTATTGTCACTCCTCGTCTGCGTATATCAAGTTCTCTTGAAACAGAATTCTTAATGTTCATAGAATCCATTCATTGTACATATTCCGCTGCTACTTTTCAGTAGGCACACAGCACTTCCTGGAATGCTTCATGGTCTCTTAGGTATTATTTAAATGTGCAGATATGAAATCAGTCTCCATTACTTTACTGATGTAGATATACTCTTGCTTGCATGCCAGGGAATACAATTAGAGGGCTTTTATGCGTTCCCGATAACTTACATAGGTGTTTTATCGAATGATTCTGCCAATAAACGTAAAATCGCATACCACCAATACAACAAGCAACAAATCACAGTAAATTAACAACTGGACGACAAATCTCAAACAAATTAACCAGTTGATGTGTAGCGTATTGTATAATTTAATACTGAAATAAATTAGTTATAGTTAGAATTGGAACGATAACCAATTTCAGAAGCCTAGTCGCATCACGTTTTTACATCGTGACGGCGAAAACAGGTCTATGCCTAATCTCACTCCCATGAATTAATCATATAAATTCGGATTTTGCATAAAAATATCAAAATTCCCAGACAGAAAGGAAGCGAGACATTATAAAATACGTCAATAAAAAAAAGTGTGCTAATACAATTGTCTCCCGGGTACAGGGAGTTCCGGTCCCCACCTGATACCAGGAAAATTCATATAATAGTGACAATAACAGGCATGAATGACATATATGAACAGGTAGACCTATTAGTTACGAAAATTAAGAGTATAAATGGTTTTTCAACTTCAAAAGGAAACGCTAATAAAAAATGACTAATTAGGCAAACAAAACATGAACTTGACAATTCTGATAAGTAGTCATACATGACTGACAGGTTTGGTATAACTTTGATCATAAAGCGACCGGCGTCAAATAATATCCTAACGAACAGAACCCAGAGTGTAACAGTCAAATTTCATATCCGGATCATTTACAGAGCAAAGCTCAGTCTCCCAGGGTACCCTTGTTCTGGTACTCTTTCACGTCATGTCGGACATAGACAGAACACAAACTATAGTACCGTATCATCATTAGCAGATGGCACTAGGATTTTTATGAGTAGACAACATTGAGGGCACATCAAACCTCCAGTGATGTAGGTTGTGCACTAAAAAAAAAAAATGGAAACCACGTCTAAAACGTGGTCAAAACACACTATAGAACGGAAAAGCAATATAAATGGTTTGGGAATAATCATATTAGAAGACCTTATTTTTAAAGAACAATAAATTTGCTGTCACAACGGCAAGACAAAATGGACAGGTTAGATAACAAGAGATGCATACCAATGATAATACTTTTTAAGACACTAATACTCTCAAGGATGGAATATTGCTGCACATTTAAAAAAAAACATTTAATGCTGGAGAAATTGCTAACCTGGAGAGCATGTAAAGATCTTTTAGTGAGCGAATCCACTTGACAAAATAATTAAATTTCGGTCCAACTAAAATGTTTAAATCTATATTCTTTAGAGCACGCGCGAGAGATATACATAATAATACATTAGGGTAACTGGTTCCAGCTCTGGAACACGGAAACAACACATCAGGAGGCATGGCATGAAGTGCAAAATAGCCCCAGTGAAAAGCAGAGGTGCAATAGTTCCGCCGAGAAAATGTTATTAGCATCAAGTGCCCAAGACTTTTCAACACATCCTCTAAACATAAGGGGCATAACTGGCTGTATTCTCAGTGTTTAAAAGGGAACGTGATAAACACTTCCAAAGGATACCTAACCATCCGGGCTGTGATTCATACGTCAGACTGCGAGCAGCTGCCTAAGAGCCTGGTTGACCAGACCAATAACCAGGAAGGCTGGTCAGGAACCGGGCCGTAGGGACATCGATCCTCAGAACCAACAAAAGGCATATAAAAGCCATTGTTACATATCAATACTGAACATAGCTAAATGAACTGTAATAAATATGGCATACTTAAAAAAAAAGCAAGCCCGTTACCCTGGACCCCGCCTGACCAGTCAATAGCTCACAGCCAGACTCCCCTGGTTATCCCGTGACCAATTAGTGGTCACAGCCAGGCACCCTTAGTTACCCCCTGATCAATCAGTGGTCAGCGCCAGGCGCCCTTAGATACCCACTGATCAACCAGTGGTCAGAGCCAGGCGCCCTTAATTACCCTGGGATCAACCAGTGGTCACACCCAGGCTCCCCTGGTTACAGTTTAATTATAACCAATCACTGGCCGCCGGCCAACATGGCCTTATTAGTATTAAATATTAGACACCTCTTGCAAGATCGGGTATCATTCTCCACAGAGGCTACTATTCATTATTTTTAGTCCATGTAGGCTCCTGTACGGTTTACCTAAACTAAGCAACGATTGCTTAGTTCAGGATCAACGATCAATGATTCAACGATCACTGAATCAACAATCATTGATTCAGTCGTGATACAGTGTATGATACAGTGTGCGATACAGCACACGGGAAAGATTCACTTCGTCATATATTGTTACAACGTCACTCTTGGTCTCTGATTGATGAATGAATTCGTAAATGTTTAGATATTTACATTTATAATTGTTTAAAGCACGAATTTCCAGTGAATTATAATTATAAATTACATTAAATAATAACACCGGTGGCCTATTATTATGAGTATTAAATTTCATGCATACAAAATATCAATTGATATTAGCGAGTGTAAATTACATATTAAATCTATATGTCCCATAAGTTCTGTATACATAATACAGATATTAGACTTGGCTAAACTAAGCTTATCTCCAGCATACTAATTTTAAATAGGCTAAACTCCGAAGACAAATTATTAGTACGGGTTGATATGTACACTCGTAATTACTTCCGTAGATTACTTCCTGCATTAATTAACACATTAATGATGTGCACAATACATTGAATGTTGGCAAACATTTATCGCGTCTATATCACAGACACGAGCTGACCACTCCTCAGAGTAAGCCTAATCAAACGCAACTGAAAAGCCTATTAAAAACTAATAAAATGTGATGCTGATCCCTAACATGCTACAAAATATTGGAGTTAATACAGGAAAGGTGGAGTCAAATTGATGCACCTACTAAAAGTAATGTTATAGGCTAGGATGACCTGGTACTCGAGTTTCTTCACCCAACGGCTCAGAAAAGCACCGTAAAGCTGTGTTACTTCTGTGTATACATAACTTAGCCACCCTCGTGTTTACGTCCCACATGTAAAGAGCTCCAAGATGACCAGAGCAACGTAGTATCTTGGCATCACTGGCCCTCCGACTTGTGACAAGACTCGCTGAACTTCTCGACATGCGAATCATAGACTATTAATTTGGGTTTGCGTTAATACTTGTAAAAATATCAGACTTGAAAATGCTAGTATGAAACAATTTGCATAATTATTATTTCAAACTTGAACTGTCAAACTATGTCATACGTTAAAATGTTAACTATTTTATATCCAGTTTTCTTCAAATTATGTTTGCGAATCAAAACCAAGGCGTCTGTTTTGGCTTATGGTTTGCGTTATTGGATATCCTAACACCACTGCAGATAGAAGCATTATTTTGTTATAGGCTGTAGGCGGTCAAAACAATTCACAAACCACAAAACATTACTCTGAGTACCAGGCTTTACAAATTTATCACAATGGTACTTTGGTCCTAATGAATAAATAGTTTACAACAAAACGCGGGACCGGTATGACTTTAAACCAGTGTAGAGTATACGCAGTTGTGGAACGCAGTCATGCAACTCTTGGCCATAGCAGCTCCACCCACCGCTAACTTTCCCTCCCCCTCACAAATTTCTTCCTGCAACTTTCACATACAGTCCCGCATACTTTCACTGAAATGGCGACACATTATCCCTAATTCTTTATCTTCACATTACTCATTAATTTAAAGATACATATGCTAATAACTAGCGTTCAATTGCGAGCTAGGAGCATAACTGAAGAGAGATCCACTTACAGCATATACATATATAAATGCATACTGGGTGATGAAACCATAAAATCGAGGCAAAAGAATTGGAACTGTGGAGTCAAACTAGACAAATTTGGATTTAGAACAACCACATGCAGGCCTGGGTAAAGTACTGACCTGGCATTAAGAGTTACAGACGCATCAACGTACGCGCTAGGTCAGCATCATCAATAAAATCCCCTGGAGACCTTAGTAAGGCAACCATAAGTAAATATAACATGGCAAAAATAAAGACATGCCAAGCATAGGCCTATGCTTACCGTAGGCATTCCCTTTGTCTTTATATTTCTTCGACTATACCTCATATTTAGTAACCTATTCTTAGTCTAAATTTACACGCAAAATACATCATTTTGAACGTGATTAACATTTAATCCGGAAGGCAGGAGTTATTTAGCGTTCAGATTACAGAGGTTACGAGGCTATCACACGAGTCCAGGGGAAACACCTTCAGGTTTTATTTATATATACTGTATATGTATATTTATATATATATATATCATCCCAATTAGTAGGGGTGTCCTAGGTCACCCCTATTAGGCAATAGGGGTACCAGAGGTGGTACCCTTATTTTGTGTATGTATGTATGTATGTATGTATATATATGTATGTATATGTATGAATATGTATATATATGTATATGTGTATATATATATATATATAAGTATATATATGTATATGTGTATGTGTGTATATATATATATATATATGTATGTGTATATATATATATATATATATATATATATATATATATATATATATATATATATATATATATATATATATATATATATATATATATATATATATATATATATATAAATAATTACAAAAAACTGATTGGTCTGAGAGAGCAAGTTGTCCCAGAGTGCGGGTAACACTTAGCCTCCAAAAACCGATGAAAGGAATATCCATCACCTTTGTTGAACCACTTCTCAGCACCATACAACCTGAACTAGGGTGATATACATGAGAATTGACATGCATTGAGAATCCTGATTAGGCATTTTTTCAATTATGAAAGTGTGGTAAGGGTAGCAGGTCTTTTGAGTATTAGAAATAGGGCCGTGAGTCCAAAATGGTTGGGAATCACCGCACTAGATACTCAACAAACACTGAACAAATCCACAAGGGCCGTGACGAGGATTTGAACCTGCGTCCGAGAGCATCCCATGCTCTACAAACACTGTTCAAATCGCTGCCTATCAGTGGACATGAGCTCCCCCCCCCCTGGATTTTTTTTAATGAAATATGTTCTTAAAAACAAGTCGCATAGGGCGAATTTATTGGGCAGCGTTACCCATCTTGCAAATACACATACTGCCATAGTGACAGTATTGGGCAGCGTTACCCATCTTGCAAATACACATACTGCCATAGTGACAGTATTGGGCAGCGTTACCCATCTTGCAAGTACACATACTGCCATAGTGACAGTATTGGGCAGCGTTACCCATCTTGCAAGTACACATACTGCCATAGTGACAGTATTGGGCAGCATCACTTATTCTGCGACATGTTCCGCATCACGTTCCTGCGACCCAGATTCCCAATACCTCCTGGCTGGTAGTCTCGTCTACCAGACTGTTGGATACGGTTGTGACGCATGAATCGCAGTCTGGTTGATCAGGTATCCTATGGATGTGTTTATCGAGTTTGGATGGATCTTGTCACGCACTTCGGGGTCTGAATTCATTAATAAGTTACGTAAGTACTTACGAACCTGTACTTAAACCTTTTCTTAATCTTTGACGGCTTTGTTTACATATATTAAACAGTTTGCGATCATCAAAACGTCCCAGTCAAATGTTGTTGTTATAAACAGCCTCATGGTTCCTCGGAGCTCAAGCTATTTAATATATGCTCAAACTATTTAAATGTAAGCTAAGACGCCAAAAATTGAGAAATGTACAGGTTCATTAGTACTTGTGTAACTGCTTGATAAATACAGCCCCCGGGTCAGCAATTATTATACAACATCCTAGAGAACAGTATTGTCTTAAAGCATCTCATCTCTTGTTTGATAAGTTCTTGTTGTCCAAACTGTAATTTCTCTTGCAATTGTGACAGCTGCATTGTTGTGTTCTACCACAACGATTACTCCCAGATGTTTAACACTACTCTTTCGTTCTATAGTGTGAGTTGACTGTTTTATGTGCTGTTTACAACTTCATATTTTCGTTCCCCCGGCCACAGCGCAGGAGTTGCAACGTATCTCCTTAAACATCATATTTTATGTGCCCATTGAAAGGCCTGATTTACATCAGACTGAAGGCTTGCTGTATCCTCGTATGTTGTCTGCTCTCGTGAAAATATTAAGTGTCCTCTGCAAATTATGAAGCGGTACTATACCTAGTTTGTCTTTGTCTAAGTCCGATATGTGAATAAGAAAATGTACTGGAACAACCACAGAACCCGGGGGGGGGGGGGGACAGCTTTTCACGGTGGATGATCAGGACTTTATTTTGTTAACTTTTACACATTGGGTTCTGTTCGTTGGGAAATTGAAGAGCCATCTTCCTATTTTGCCAGTAATTTCTTTTGATCGCATTGTGTGTCATTTCTCGAAAACTTTTTGCAAAATATGTGTATATTATAACAGCGTTTTGGCCGTCGTCTATGGCAGATAAGGCCATGTCAGTGGTCAAGCAATTGTGAGGCAAGAGTGCCCTGTTCTGAACCCATTTTATTCAGGGTAACGTAGACGCTGTAATTCCATGCGTTTTGTGACCAACTTAGCACGTTTCAAAGATTTTAATGATGTGCAACACCCCCTTAATAGGAAGAAATCCCGCTGGTTTCATCCTGTGGTGCCTTCTTAAAATATTACACGATAAAATTCGATAACTCGTAGGCCTAACCAGACAACTTTAAAACAGGTTGTAATAAAGCATACACAAGGACTTGCTTTCCCAAATGAGCAATAGCCTAAATGAGATGAGTATCAAGGCTTTCGTGTTGGTATTTCCATCACTCGCCATTAGCTGAATTTGGTGTCAAAGAGCACGGCCACAAATAATAACGACACCCGTTAGTAAAAATTAACAAGAGTTGAGGGACGGTGACACCGAGGCGTCACCGATTGTTGCAGTCGGAGGATAAAATCGAAGTTAGGCTATACTGGCGTTACGTTTGGTACTGTGTTTGGATAGGCAGGCAGGAGGGTTACTGTGTGTGGATAGGCAGGCAGGAGGGTTACTGTGTGTGGATAGGCAGGCAGGAGGGTTACTGTGTGTGGATAGGCAGGCAGGAGGGTTACTGTGTGTGGATAGGCAGGCAGGGGGGGGGGTTACTATGTGTGAATAAGTAGGCAGAAGGGTTACTGTATTCACCTAGTTGTGATTGCGGGGATTAGCTCTTTCGGGCCGCCTCTCAACTGTCAATCATCAACTGTTACTAACTACTATTATTTTTTTATTTTTTTATTTTCCTCCACACACACACACCCCATGAAGCAGCCCCGTGGCAGCTGTCTAACTCCCAGTTACCTATTTACTGCTAGGTAACAGGTGCATCAGGGTTAATGAAACTATACCCATCTGTCTCCGCTGGGTGCGAGGATCGAACCCCGGTCCCTAGATCCACGAGTCTAGAGCGCTGTCCACTCAGCCACCCAGCCCCATAGCCACTATGTGTGGATAGACAGGCAGAAGGGTTACTGGGAGTGGATAAGCAGGCAGGAGGGTTACTCAGTAGACAAAATATTGAAGTTCTTGCGAGGTAGGATCAAGTATAGCATTTGGGGTTTACGGCTCATGCTCTGTGATATGAAAAATTGGTTTTTAGATAATTATATAAACTATGTATATAAATATAGTATTTTACCTTGCAAATTGGAGTAAAAGTGATCTTTAAATTGCATATTATTTAATAGACAAAAACTGGGAAGAACTACGACTTGGGAAACTTTCTCTTGGGAGTATGCAGCTCCAGCCTGGAGTTCATACCTAGTTAAACACAAGACAAATTTAGAAAAGATTCAGAGGTATGCCACCAGACTAGTCCCAGAACTGAAAGGTATGAGCTACCAGGAAAGGCTAAGGAAGCTAAACCTCACGTCCCTGGAAGATAGAAGAATAAGGGGAGACATGATAACCACCTACAAAATTCTCAGGGGAATTGACAGGGTTATCTCGAGATGATTTCAGGGCTTTTTTTTTTAGTGTCCCCGCGTCAAAGACAAAGGGTGGACAAAGTATTTAACACGGGTGGAACATAAACAAGGGTACACAGGTGGACGCTTAGTACCCAAATGATCCACAGAGACATTAGAATCAATTTGTTCAGTGTCAGAGTAGTTAACAAATGGAATGCATTAAACAGTGATGTGGGAGGCTGACTCCATACACAGTTTCAAATGTAGATTTGATAGAGCCCAATAGGCTCAATAATCTGTCCACTAGTTGATTGACAGTTGAGAGGGGGGCCGAAAGAGCAAAGCTCAACCCCTGCAAACACAACTAGGTGAATACACACACACACACACACACACACACACACACACACACACACACACACACAGTGTTCCACCTGACACATACACAGTGTTCCACCTGACACATACACACACGTAGTGTTCCACCTCACACACACACGGGAAACAGAGCTCAGGGGAAAGACGGCCCAAGACATGATGGACTACATCACGCAGAAGTGTAAGGAGGCAGCAGTCAAGTTCGTCCCGGTCCAAATGGGAAAAAATTAAATTGTGATAAGTAACTCATGGTTTAATCTGAGATGTAGTCAAGCTAAGTAACGACGTACAAGAGCATGGAGAAACTATAGAAATAACAGGACACTTGAGAGCAGAGAAAGATACCAGAGTGCCAGGAATGAATATATCAGCGTGAGAAGAGGCAGAAGAGCAATATGAAAATGACATCGCAAGTAAGGCAAATACTCAACCTAAATTACTGCACAGCCACATCAGGAGAAAAACAACAGTTAAGGAACAGGTAATGAAACTGAGGAGGCAGACAGATTCACTACAAACGACAAGGAACTGTGCGAGGAACTGAATAAGAAATTCCAGGAGGTCTTCACATTAGAGCAAGGAGAAGTTCCAGAGATTAGAGAAGGAATAGTTAACCAGGCACCATTAGAAGAGTTTGGGATTACCACTGGGGATGTAAGGAAGCTCTTGCTAGAGTTGGATGTAACAAAGGCTATAGGCCCAGACGGAATCTCTCCTTGTTTCCTAAAGGAAGGAGCAGAAGAACTGTGCCTACCACTCTCCATAGTGTATAACAAATCACTGGTAACAGGGGAACTGCCGAAAATTTGGAAGACGGCTAATGTAGCCCCGATATACAGGAAGGGGTATAGACAGGAGGCACTGATCTACAGGCCAGTGTCCCTAACCTGCATACCATGCAAACTGATGGAGAAGATTGTGCGAAAAAAGCTAGTGGAACATCTGGAGCGAAGGAACTTTGTAACACAACATCAACATGGGTTCAGGGATGGCAAGTCCTGCCTCACTCGATTAATTGAATTCTATGACCAGGTAACAAAAATCAGGCAAGAAAGAGGGGTGGGCAGACTACATATTTTTGGATTGCCAGAAAGCCTTTGAAATAGTATCACATAAGAGGCTGTGCAAAAGCTGGAGATGCAGGTGGGTGTGAAAGGGAAGGTACTCCATTGGATAAAGGTGTACCTAAGCAACAGAAGACAGCGAGTCACTGAGGGGGTGAGGTCTCGGAGTGGCAAGGCGTCACCAGTGGAGTCCCGCAGGGTTCAGTACATGGACCTATACTGTTTCTGATCTCCCTGGGGTATAGAATCGTTCCTCTCATTGTTTGCTGATGACGCAAAAATCACGAGGAGGATTAAGACAGAGAAAGATAATAGGAGGCTACAAGAGGACCTAGACAAACTGAATGAATGGTCTAACAAATGGCTACTTAAGTTTAACCCGAGTAAATGTAAGGTAATGAGATTAGGCAGTGGAAACAGGCCAGACACAGGATACAGAATGGGAGATGGAGTACTTCATGAAACTGACAGAGAAAGATCTAGGATTTGATATCACGCCAAACCTGTCTCCTGAAGCCCACATAAAAAGAATAACATCTGTGGCGTAGGCAAGGCTAGCTAACATCAGAACTGCCTTGAGGAACCTGTATAAGCAATCACTCAGAACCTTGTATATCACATATGTAAGGCCAATCCTGGAGTATGCGGCCCCCGCATGGAGCCCGTACCTTGTGAAGCACAAGACGACGCCGGAAAAAGTTCAGAGGTATGCCACCTGGCTAGTCCCAGATATAAGAGGAAAGGCTGCGTGAAATGCACCTCACGACTCAGGAAGACAGAAGAGTATGGGGGAGACATGATCACTACCTACAAAATCCTCAGAGGAATTGACAGGATTGAAAAGGACAAACTGTTTAACACGGGGTGTACGCGAAAAAGGGGACACAGGTGGAAACTGAATACCCAAATGAGCCACAGGGACGTTAGAAAGAACTTATTCAATGTTAGACTAGTTAACAGATGGAATGCATTAGACAGTGATGTGGTGGAGGTTGACTCCATTCACAGTTTCAAATGTAGATATGATAAGAGCCCAATAGGCTCAGGAATCTGTACACCAGTTGATTGACAGTTGAGAGGCGGGACCAAAGAGCCAGAGCTCAACCCCCCCGCAAGCACAACTAGGCGAGTACTTAGTGTTTCGTGCATAACTAGGTGAGTTTCAGTGTTCCACCTGCCACACACAGTGTTCCACCTGCCACACAATGTTCCACCTGGCAGTGTTCCACCTGCCACACACACAGTGTTCCACCTGCCCCACACACAGTGTTCCACCTGCCCCACACACAGTGTTCCACCTGCCCCACACACAGTGTTCCACCTGCCCCACACACAGTGTTCCACCTGCCCCACACAGTGTTCCACCTGCCCCACACAGTGTTCCACCTGCCCCACACACAGTGTTCCACCTGCCCCACACACAGTGTTCCACCTGCCCCACACACAATGTTCCATCTGCCACACAGTGTTTCACCTGCCACAGTGTTCCACCTGACACACACTGTTCCACCTGACACACACTGTTCCACCTGACACAGTGTTCCACCTGACACACAGTGTTCCACCTGACACACAGTGTTCCACCTGACACACACACTGTTCCACTTGACACACACACTGTTCCACTTGACACACACACTGTTCCACTTGACACACACACTGTTCCACCTGACACACACACTGTTCCACCTGACACACACACTGTTCCACCTGACACACACTGTTCCACCTGACACACAGTGTTAACCTGACACACAGTGTTAACCTGACACACACACTGTTCCACCTGACACACACACTGTTCCACCTGACACACACACTGTTCCACCTGACACACACTGTTCCACCTGACACACAGTGTTAACCTGACACACACACTGTTCCACCTGACACACACACTGTTCCACCTGACACACACACTGTTCCACCTGACACACACTGTTCCACCTGACACACACACTGTTCCACCTGACACACAGTGTTAACCTGACACACAGTGTTAACCTGACACACACACTGTTCCACCTGACACACAGTGTTAACCTGACACACTGTTCCACCTGACACACACACACTGTTCCACCTGACACACACACACTGTTCCACCTGACACACACACACTGTTCCACCTGACACACACACACTGTTCCACCTGACACACACACACACTGTTCCACCTGACACACACACACACTGTTCCACCTGACACACACACACTGTTCCACCTGACACACACACACTGTTCCACCTGACACACACACACTGTTCCACCTGACACACACACACTGTTCCACCTGACACACACACTGTTCCACCTGACACACACACTGTTCCACCTGACACACACACTGTTCCACCTGACACACACTGTTCCACCTGACACACACACACTGTTCCACCTGACACACACACAGTGTTCCACCTGACACACAGTGTTCCACCTGACACACAGTGTTCCACCTGACACAGTGTTCCACCTGACACAGTGTTCCACCTGACACAGTGTTCCACCTGACACTGTTCCACCTACCAGTATTTACGACTGACATGCTTTAGTAAAAGAATAATCAATGAGAGGCTTGACAGAGGGGCCGGCCTACCTTGCCCGAGGTCACGTAGGCCTACCCTCCACTCCCCTAACACAACCTGTACAAAAATGTAACAATTCTTGTAAATATAAAAAAAACTGTCGCTCTAAAAGGCTCTTAACTTACCTTTCTTGTAGACAAATCTTGAAATGTCTCGATATCAGCATTAAACCACCCGAGTGGGTCAAATGTCTTACTGGTAACTACTTCCCAGTGTGAGGGCCTCGGGGCGAAGTTATTTCCCAGTTTGAGGGCCTCTGGACCAAGTTACTTCCCAAGGTGTCAAGTATATCACATGTAATAATAATTACTATTGCC
This sequence comes from Procambarus clarkii, assembly GCF_040958095.1. NCBI lineage: Eukaryota > Metazoa > Arthropoda > Malacostraca > Decapoda > Cambaridae > Procambarus > Procambarus clarkii. The sequence goes on from NC_091165.1 coordinate 13,474,238, forward strand.
GCAAAACACAGGCCAGTTAAAAATCACTTCTACAGCTCCCAAAACATTTTTAACACAATTTTCTTATTTATTTCTGCATGTGCACATCGATCACCCGAAAACTATCAGGTAATTGTATTCCACTAAACACTCGTCCTCGTGTGTGGAGTCCACAAGACACACTCGAGTGTATGACGGCGTGCCGCAGGGGACAAGACGCAACCAAGAGACACGCACATCCACTCACGCCGAGGGTTGGGGCACAACTGAGCCAAGTTAGCGGTGGTTGGCTGAGGCGAGAGGGACGTGCCCGCCAGGCCCCGCCCCCCCACCACCCTTCCCGGCCACGCCCCGCCCCTCCCCAACCAAGACCCTCCCACCCCACTGTTTATCATCCCCCCCTCAAAAAAGTAATAAAAATCCCAACCTATTCGATCCCTCAAAAATGGCCAATATGCCCCCCAAAAGTCCCCCTGCCCCAGCCAAGCACTACTACTACAGTGCTCCCTATGTCCCGCCCCTGATCCCCCCAGCCTGCAGCACACCCCATAATGCCCCCACACTGTACACCAGCTGACTGGCAGTTGAGAGGCGGGACCAAAGAGCCAGAGCTCAAACCCACCGCAAGTACAACTAGGTGAGTACACTGCACAGGTCCCCCAAAATGCCCATCCTGCCCCATCCCCCGTGCCCTGTGTCCCATCCCCCGTGCCCTGTGTCCCATCCCCCGTGCCCTGTGTCCCATCCCCCGTGCCCTGTGTCCCATCCCCCGTGCCCTGTGTCCCATCCCCCGTGCCCTGTGTCCCATCCCCCGTGCCCTGTGTCCCATCCCCCGTGCCCTGTGTCCCATACCCCGTGCCCTGTGTCCCATCCCCCGTGCCCTGTGTCCCATCCCCCGTGCCCTGTGTCCCATACCCCGTGCCCTGTGTCCCATACCCCGTGCCCTGTGTCCCATCCCCCACCAAAATGCACAACTTACAACCCCACACCTTGCCCCACCACCAACCCCCCCCCTACCTCACCCCCAACCCTACGCCCTGCCCCACCACCAACCCCACACCCTGCCTCACCACCAACCCCACACCTTGCCCAACCACCAACCCCCCCCTGCCCCACCACCAACCCCCCCCTACCTCACCCCCAACCCTACACCCTGCCCCACCACCAACCCCCCCCCTGCCCCACCACCAACCCCCCCCTACCTCACCCCCAACCCTACACCCTGCCCCACCACCAACCCCCCCCCCCTGCCCCACCACCAACCCCCCCCTACCTCACCCCAACCCTACACCCTGCCCCACCACCAACCCCACACCCTGCCCCACCACCAACCCCACCCCCCTGCCCCATCACCAACCCTCCCCCCTGCCCCACCACCAACCCCATCCCCTTCCCCACCACCAACCCCATCCCCTGCCCCACCACCAACCCCCCCTACCTCACCCCCAACCCTACACCCTGCCCCACCACCAACCCTTCCCCCTGCCCCACCACCAACCCCCCCCTACCTCACCCCCAACCCTACACCCTGCCCCACCACCAACCCCATCCCCTGCCCCACCACCAACCCCCCCCTGCCCCACCACCAAAACCACACCCTGCCCCCCCCCCTCCCACCCTTCACTATACCCAGCACCGTCACAAGATGCCCACCTGCCCCGCCCCCAACCTTGTCACTCCCCTTCCCTGTCACCTCCCCCCCCCCCCACCCGCTCCGTGACCCGCTCGCCAGCCAATCACAGGCCGGCGTCTCCCGCCACAGGAAAGTTGCGCACACACATTTGCTGCAACAGTCATCCATAGCCTATTAATTTGATCCTTATTTAACATTTTGTAGGATTTTGCTTTAAGGCAAACTGAAGGTCTTACACTCACTGACGAATTGACATTACAAATGTATGTGTAGCAAGTTGTTATTTACGAGGAAATGTGGTTAATGTGAGCACGTGTAGCCAGGCTCCAGCCTGCCTCTCCACGCCACAATCTCAGCCAACTAAATTACCCGGTCATTATAGATTAACTATCGCCAGGCTGTCTGTACAACTGGCTTAAGTTCGTGCGGATTATACACGCCAACTTCAGGATATACACTTGGCCATTTACGATATACTTAACTATATTAACCGTTGGGCAAAGCCAAGAAATAATTAACGTGTAGGGAAGTGATGTTGGCAGTGGAACCCAGCAGCGAAGGTTCTCATTATGGGTGAACCAGCACACACAGGTGGTTCAGTGAGGCCGGTGACCTAACACATCCCTGGGCACTAATTGTTGGACCTCAGTCATTTATCACCCAGCTGCCCATCCACGGCCTAGGCTCCTCCACACTCCCGCACACCCACACACACTCCCAAAATTTTAAGACTTTGTGCATCAAGAGCTAGCTCTATCCATTCCATTCTACCCTAGCTCTATCCATTCAGCCTGACAGCTGAATGGATAGAGCTAGGGATTCGTAGTCCTAAGGTTCCGGGTTCGAGCCCCGGTGGAGGCGGAAACAAATGGGCAGAGTTTCTTTCACCCTGATGTACCTGTTCACCTATAAGTAAATAGGTACCTAGACAGCTGCTACGGGCTGCTTCCTGGGGGACATGTAAAAAAAGGCCTGGTCGAGGGCCGGGCCGCGGGGACGCTAAGCCCCGAAATCATCTCAAGATAACCTCAAGATAACCAAAAACTACATAAATGATTTTCACATATAAATTACTATTAATGTGTATTATACATTAGTGTAGAGTGCATGAGGCCTGTGACATGTGTTGGTTCTCTTACAGCTCAGCCTCCTACAGTGAAAGTACTTATAGTGACCAGCATGTGGGCGAAAGTGACCATCATGTGGGAGAAAGTGACCATCATGTGGGAGAAAGTGACCATCATGTGGGAGAAAGTGACCATCATGTGGGAGAAAGTGACCATCATGTGGGAGAAAGTGACCATCATGTGGACGAAAGTGAACATCATGTGGACGAAAGTGAACATCATGTGGGCGAAAGTGACCATCATGTGGACGAAAGTGACCATCATGTGGACGAAAGTGACCATCATGTGGACGAAAGCACAAAAGTGTCGTGATGGTCCACCAAAAAGTTGACATTTATATTATTAAATTTGGACAAACCTAAAGTTATTGTATTTATGTTGCTAATAACGTCATTTATCACTGACCTAGCGACCCTAGGCCTAAAACTCGCCACCTGAGGCCTAACATGGTACTATGCTATACTAAGCCTAGGAATATTTTTTAATTTAACAGTACAAAACGTAGTTTAAGTGGGGCTCCATTACTACATATCAGTACGATCGACTACATAGTTACAAAAGATACTATCAACACAGGAGGATGGGTTGTTGCATGTGCAATACGTGGGAGAAGAATTTCAACCTGTCCTCAAGCTAGGCTCGTTAGAGCGGCGGGCCCCCCCCCTACCCTACCCTTCCAAGACGTATTCATCATTTTTTAACACTGTATTAAAATAAGGTTTGTACTCATTATATAAATATTATATTAAAGTGTTATGTATAGTTAGGAGTTGGTTAGCTTGGGGTTTAGATTCTGTTGACGATTATTTGTATTAGCAGTCCGTGGGTGAAGGTTACCAGCCCGTCCTCATAAACAATGGCACAAAAGTGATTCCATGCACCCGCCAACCCCCCCCACCCTGTTTATATTTGAAAAACCGTTTACACACGACTCAAAATGATGACGTCCGAACACTTCCGGAACATTGGGCTCATAGAACGCAATAGGATCAGGAATCTGTACACCAGTTGAGAGGCGGGTTAAGAGCCGAAGCTCAAACAACACAACTAGGTGAGGACAACATCACACCTCATCAACATATGAGGGCATGAGTGACATGTGATGCCCATGTTACATGACGCCTCAGGAAGACACGAGAGGGGCAGCTCCCACGTCAGCCATGTTGCCTGGCTGTCACCCGACTGGCCGCCCCCAGCTGTGGCCACCACCACCTCCACCCACTCCCCCTGGATGACGGGTGGGTCAATGGTGGTGCTGGTGGATGACGGGGTAGGTCAATGGTGGTGCTGGTGGATGACGGGGTGGGTCAATGGTGGTGCTGGTGGATGGCGGGGTAGGTCAATGGTGGTGCTGGTGGATGACGGAGTAAGTCGATGGTGGTGCTGGTGGATGACGGGGTGGGTCAATGGTGGTGCTGGTGGATGACGGGGTAGGTCGATGGTGGTGCTGGTGGATGACGGAGTGGGTCAATGGTGGTGCTGGTGGATGACGGGGTAGGTCAATGGTGGTGCTGGTGGATGACGGGGTAGGTCAATGGTGGTGCTGGTGGATGACGGAGTAAGTCGATGGTGGTGCTGGTGAATGACGGGGTGGGTCAATGGTGGTGCTGGTGGATGACGGGGTAGGTCAATGGTGGTGCTGGTGGATGACGGAGTAAGTCGATGGTGGTGCTGGTGGATGACGGGGTGGGTCAATGGTGGTGCTGGTGGATGACGGAGTAAGTCGATGGTGGTGCTGGTGGATGACGGGGTGGGTCAATGGTGGTGCTGGTGGATGACGGGGTAGGTCAATGGTGGTGCTGGTGGATGACGGGGTGGGTCAATGGTGGTGCTGGTGGATGACGGGGTAGGTCAATGGTGGTGCTGGTGGATGACGGGGTGGGTCAATGGTGGTGCTGGTGGATGACGGGGTGGGTCAATGGTGGTGCTGGTGGATGACGGGGTAGGTCGATGGTGGTGCTGGTGGATGACGGGGTGGGTCAATGGTGGTGCTGGTGGATGACGGGGTAAGTCGATGGTGGTGCTGGTGGATGAGGGGGCAGGTCAATGGGGGTGCTGGTGGATGACGGGGTGGGTCAATGGTGCTGCTGGTGGATGACGGGGTAAGTCGATGGTGGTGCTGGTGGATGAGGGTGATGGTGGATGAGGGTGCTGGTGGATGAGAGTGATGGTGGATGAGGGTGCTGGTGGATGCGGGTGCTGGTGGATGAGGGTGATAGTGGATGAGGGTGCTGGTGGATGAGGGTGCTGGTGGATGAGGGTGCTGGTGGATGAGGGTGCTGGTGGATGAGGGTGCTGGTGGATGCTGGTGCTAGTGGATGCGGGTGCTGGTGGATGAGGGTGCTGGTGGATGAGGGTGCTGGTGGATGCGGGTGCTGGTGGATGAGGGTGCTGGTGGATGAGGGTGCTGGTGGATGAGGGTGCTGGTGGATGAGGGTGATAGTGGATGAGGGTGATAGTGAATGAGGGTGCTGGTAGATGAGGGTGCTGGTGGATGAGAGTGCTGGTGGATGAGGGTGCTGGTGGATGAGGGTGCTGGTGGATGAGGGTGCTGGTGGATGAGGGTGCTGGTGGATGAGAGTGCTGGTGGATGAGGGTGCTGGTGGATGAGGGTGCTGGTGGATGAGTGCTGGTGGATGAGGGTGATAGTGGATGAGGGTGCTGGTAGATGAGGGTGCTGGTGGATGAGGAGGCTGGTGGATGAGGGTGCTGGTGGATGAGGGTGCTGGTGGATGAGGAGGCTGGTCGATGAGGGTGCTGGTGGATGAGGGGGGCTGGTGGATGAGGGTGCTGGTGGATGAGGAGGCTGGTGGATGAGGGTGCTGGTGGATGAGGGTGCTGGTGGATGAGAGTGCTGGTGGATGAGGGTGCTGGTGGATGAGGGTGCTGGTGGATGAGTGCTGGTGGATGAGGGTGATAGTGGATGAGGGTGCTGGTGGATGAGGGTGCTGGTGGATGAGGAGGCTGGTGGATGAGGGTGCTGGTGGATGAGGGTGCTGGTGGATGAGGAGGCTGGTCGATGAGGGTGCTGGTGGATGAGGGGGGCTGGTGGATGAGGGTGCTGGTCAACACCTTTGCTAAGGTTGCAGTTAATAAAGAGAATGTTGAAGGGAATCCTGAGTTATCAAAGAGATCCCTGAAAGGTGTCATTAGACGAGAACTCTTGACTGTGAAGAGAGCAGAACAGTGCAGACTGGAACTAGGAGGCCCACTGTTCATCATGCTCAGTGTCACATGGAGGAGTGGGTCTGTGTATTAGGTGATCTGGTGATGTGTATTAGGTGATCTGGTGATGTGTATTAGGTGATCTGGGTCTGTGTATTAGGTGATCTGGGTCTGTGTATTAGGTGATCTGGGTCTGTGTATTAGGTGATCTGGGTCTGTGTATTAGGTGATCTGGTGATGTGTATTAGGTGATCTGGTGATGTGTATTAGGTGATCTGGGTCTGTGTATTAGGTGATCTGGTGATGTGTATTAGGTGATCTGGGTCTGTGTATTAGGTGATCTGGTGATGTGTATTAGGTGATCTGGTGATGTGTATTAGGTGATCTGGGTCTGTGTATTAGGTGATCTGGTGATGTGTATTAGGTGATCTGGTGATGTGTATTAGGTGATCTGGTGATGTGTATTAGGTGATCTGGTGATGTGTATTAGGTGATCTGGGTCTGTGTATTAGGTGATCTGGGTCTGTGTATTAGGTGATCTGGTGATGTGTATTAGGTGATCTGGGTCTGTGTATTAGGTGATCTGGTGATGTGTATTAGGTGATCTGGGTCTGTGTATTAGGTGATCTGGTGATGTGTATTAGGTGATCTGGTGATGTGTATTAGGTGATCTGGGTCTGTGTATTAGGTGATCTGGTGATGTGTATTAGGTGATCTGGGTCTGTGTATTAGGTGATCTGGTGATGTGTATTAGGTGATCTGGTGATGTGTATTAGGTGATCTGGTGATGTGATCTTAATATATATATTAAGATCACTATCTCATTGAAGTGCAAACGACCATCAGTACTCAGACTAGACCTAAAACAATGATCAAGCGAGAAGGGTTATTCAATAAATTCAATTATAATAATAAATGGATAGACTGGGAGAAAATAAACAGGGAACTTACAAACATTCAATGGGAATATGTTCTAAGTAATACAAATCCTACACAAGGAATAGAAAAACTGACTTCTGAAGCATATGAAGTCTGTCTGAAATATGTTCCTTTGAGGAAAGCCAGAAAGAGGTCCAACGCAGAAACGGAACGCAGACGACACTACAAAAGGACAAAATTAACGGAACTGCTTAAGCAGACACGACTCTCCATATAAAGAAGGAATAATTTAAACAGGGAGATTGAAGAAATCGATCAGAGACTGAAGCATTTATATCAAATTAAAAAAAGCAACTAGAACAGAAAGCAATTCAAGAAATAAAGAAAAGCCCATAATATTTCTTCACATATGCTAAATCAAAAGCAAAAACCACTGCCAGTATTGGACCTATTCGTACTAGTGAAGGTTCATACACTGAGGATGATGAAGAAATTAGTGAAATCTAAAAAAAACAGTATGATGACATGTTTAGCACTACAATAAACAACATGAAAGTTGAAGATCCGGACAACTTCTTTATGCGTGATACTCAAACACCTGTAAATATAACTGATATCAACACGAGCGTGGCAGATTGTGAGAGAGAAATTGACAATATGCCTATGCACTCAGCCCCGAGGCCAGACTCATGGAATTCAATATTTATAAAGAAATACAAAGTGCCGGTAACTCAGTATAGTGTGGAGGAAGAGCTTGGACACGGGGGAGATACCAGATGCGCTTAAAGCAACAGACATAGCCCCTCTACACAAGGGTGGTAGCAAAGCATTGACCAAAAATTATAGACCAGTTGCTCTAACGTCCCACATAATAAAAGTATTTGGGAGAGTGATCAGGAGTCAGGTCACCAGTTTCATGGAGACCAATGACCGCCACAACCCAGGCCAACATGGACTCAGAGCAGGTAGATCGTGTCTCTCACAGCTACTTGATCACTACGACAAAATCACTGAGCCATTAGAAGAAAAACAGAATGCAGATGTCGTATACACGGACTTCGCAAAGGCTTTCAATAAACGTCACCAAGGAGTAACAGCACACAAAATGAGGTCAATGGGAATAACTGGTAAAGTAGGACGGTGGATACTCAATTTTATGTTGAACAGAACACAAAGAATAACAGTCAATCATTTAAAATCTAGTCCAAGAGCAGTTAAAAGCTCTGTACCTCAGGGTACAGTCCTTGCACCACTGCTGTTTCTTATTCTCATATCAGATATAGACAAAAATACAAGTCACAGCTTCGTATCATCCTTTACAAATGACACAAAAATCAGCATGAAAATTACCTCTGCTGAAGACATTGAAAACCTACAGGCAGACATTAATAAAGTTTTCAACTGGCCAGCAGAAAATGACATGATGTTTAGCAGTGATAAACTCCAGGTACTCAGATACGGTAAAAATGAGAACCTTAAACATAATATAGTGTACAAAACGCAATCAGGTTTGCCCATAGTCGAAAAACAACATGTAAAGGATTTGGGAATAATGATGTCTGGCGATCTAACGTTTAGGGAGCATAACCAAGCAAATATTGCGTCAGCCAGAGAAATGATAGGATGGATTACGAGAACTTTCAAATCCAGGGATCCCATCACAATGGTTGTACTTTTCAAATCACTGATGTTGTCCCGTCTTGAGTACTGCTCAGTACTCACTTCCCCCTTCAGAGCAGGAGAAACTGCTGAAATAGAGGGAATACAGAGAACATATACGGCACGCATAGACGCGATAAAGCACCTAAATTATTGGGATCGTCTCAAAGCCCTCCAAATGTACTCACTAGAAAGAAGACGAGAGAGATATCAAATAATATACACCTGGAAGATACTGGAGGGCCAAGTACCAAATCTACACAGTAAAATAACAACGTACTGGAGTGAACGACATGGAAGAAAATGTAGAATAGAACCAATGAAGAGCAGAGGTGCCATAGGCACAATCAGAGAACACTGTATAAACATCAGAGGTCCGCGGTTGTTCAACGTCCTCCCAGCAAGCATAAGAAATATTGCCGGAACAACCGTGGACATTTTCAAGAGGAAACTAGATTTATTCCTCCAAGGAGTGCCGGACCAACCGGGCTGTGGTGGGTATGTGGGCCTGCGGGCCGCTCCAAGCAACAGCCTGGTGGACCAAACTCTCACAAGTCGAGCCTGGCCTCGGGCCGGGCTCGGGGAGTAGAAGAACTCCCAGAACCCCATCAACCAGGTATCAACCAGATAACTGCAAAGGGCCTATTGGCCCATATTTCTTGATGCTTCTATATTGGTGCGGAGTCTTGAAGTGGGTAGAATATAGTTGTGCATTAATTGGCTGTTGATTGCTGGTGTCGACTTCTTAATGTGTAGTGCCTCGCAGATATCAAGCCGCCTGCTATCGCTGTATCTATCGATGATTTCCATGTTTTTTGTTAAGACTTCTCTGGTGATGGTCTGGTTGTGGGAAGAGATTATATGTTCCTTAATGGAGCCCTGTTGCTTATGCATCGTTAATCGCCTGGAAAGAGATGTTGTTGTCTTGCCTATATACTGAATTCTTTGAGGCTTACAGTCCCCAAGTGGGCATTTGAAGGCATAGACGACATTGGTCTCTTTTAAAGCGTTCTGCTTTGTGTCTGGAGAGTTTCTCATGGGTAGGTTGGCCGTTTTCTTGGTTTTATAGTAGATCGTCAATTGTATCTTCTGATTTTTGTCTGTACGGATAACGTTTCTATTAACAATATCTTTCAGGACCCTTCCCTCCGTTTTATGAGCTGTGGAAAAGAAGTTCCTATAAAATAGTCTAATAGGGGGATACAGGTGTTGTGTTAGGTACTCTTCAGAGGTTGCATGGCGTTTCACCTTCCTTCTTATGATGTCTTCAACGAAACCATTGGAGAAGCTGTTGTTGACTAAGACCTGCCTTACCCTACAGAGTTCTTCATCGACTTGCTTCCATCCTGAGCTGTGGCTGAGGGCACGGTCGACATAAGCGTTAACGACACTCGTCTTGTACCTGTCTGGGCAGTCACTGTTGGCATTGAGGCACATTCCTATGTTTGTTTCCTTAGTGTAGACTGCAATGTGGAAACCTCCGCTCCTTTCCATGACTGTTATATCTAGAAAGGGCAGCTTCCCATCCTTCTCCATCTCGTAAGTGAAACGCAACACAGAATTCCGTTCAAATGCCTCCTTCAGCTCCTGCAGATGTCTGACATCAGGTACCTGTGTAAAAATGTCGTCAACATACCTGCAGTATATGGCCGGTTTCAAGTTCATGTCGACTAAGACCTTTTGTTCGATGGTACCCATGTAGAAGTTCGCAAACAGGACACCTAGGGGAGAACCCATGGCGACCCCATCTACTTGCTTATACATGTGCCCTTTAACTTACAAAATATTATACCCATTGTTTCGTGTTCTGTCTTGTGTTGAAAGTTTGTTTTCACCTCATCCAAAACTGTTGTAACATATCACCTCACCCAAATGCAGGTATAAAATCGAAGCTGTTTAAACTCTGTTCAGTTATAGTTGTGTGTGTGTAAACTAAAGTCTTTGAAAATGTAATAAGTTTTACAAAACGCGTTCAAGTGTCGCGTCAGACTAGAAATAAAAATGAATTTTGGAGAATTGATTTTTCAGTTACCATCAACAGTAAAAAGAAATATAAGAAAGATTGAGAAAATTCGTGTTAGAATTATTAATCTTACTTTTTCGGTCATATTTAATAATATATGTCTACAGGAAAGACTGCTACCAATATATATATATATATATATATATATATATATATATATATATATATATATATATATATATATATATATATTAGTATATTTTGGTAGCAGTCTTTCCTGTAGACATATATTATTAAATATGACCGAAAAAGTAAGATTAATAATTCTAACACGAATTTTCTCAATCTTTCGTACATTACGCTTCACTGGTGGAGTTAAATCAAAAATCAATTCTCCAAAATTCATTTTTATTTCTAGTCTGACGCGACACGGGCGCGTTTCGTAAAACTTATTACATTTTCAAAGACTTTAGTTCACAAATACACAACTGAATAGAACTTACGTATCTCCGTTTTTATATCTACATTTGAGTGAGGTGGAAGGGGTGATGTGGCATTAACACAAGACAGAACAAAATGTGGTATTAATAAGGTATTAATTTCATCAACACAAGACAGAACAAGGGTATTAATAGGGTATTAATTTCATCAACACAAGACAGAACATGAAGCAATGGATATTGAATAGAAGTGTTTGTAGAAAGCCTATTGGTCCATATTTCTTGATGCTTCTATATTGGAGCGGAGTCTTGAGGTGGGTAGAATATAGTTGTGCAATAATTGGCTGTTGATTGCTGGTGTTGACTTCTTGATGTGTAGTGCCTCGCAAACGTCAAGCCGCCTGCTATCGCTGTATCTATCGATGATTTCTGTGTTGTTTACTAGGATTTCTCTGGCGATGGTTTGGTTGTGGGAAGAGATTATATGTTCCTTAATGGAGCCCTATTGCTTATGCATCGTTAAACGCCTAGAAAGAGATGTTGTTGTCTTGCCTATATACTGGGTTTTTTGGAGCTTACAGTCCCCAAGTGGGCATTTGAAGGCATAGACGACGTTAGTCTCTTTTAAAGCGTTCTGTTTTGTGTCTGGAGAGTTTCTCATGAGTAGGCTGGCCGTTTTTCTGGTTTTATAGTAAATCGTCAGTTGTATCCTCTGATTTTTGTCTGTAGGGATAACGTTTCTATTAACAATATCTTTCAGGACCCTTTCCTCCATTTTATGAGCTGTGGAAAAGAAGTTCCTGTAAAATAGTCTAATAGGGGGTATAGGTGTTGTGTTAGTTGTCTCTTCAGAGGTTGCATGGCTTTTCACTTTCCTTCTTATGATGTCTTCGACGAAACCATTGGAGAAGCCGTTATTGACTAGGACCTGCCTTACCCTACAGAGTTCTTCGTCGACTTGCTTCCATTCTGAGCTGTGGCTGAGAGCAAGCACGGTCGACATATGCGTTAACAACACTCCTCTTGTACCTGTCTGGGCAGTCGCTGTTGGCATTTAGGCACATTCCTATGTTTGTTTCCTTAGTGTAGACTGCAGTGTGGAAACCTCCGCCCTTTTCCATGACTGCTACATCTAGAAAGGGCAGCTTCCCATCCTTTTCCATCTCGTAAGTGAAACGCAGCACGGAACTCTGCTCAAATGCCTCCTTCAGCTCCTGCAGATGTCTGACATCAGGTACCTGTGTAAAAATGTCGTCAACATACCTGCAGTATATGGCCGGTTTCAAGTTCATGTCGACTAAGACTCCTCTTGACATACCAGAAAATATTCTGAGGAAACTACTCCAAGCTTGTACTAAAGAGGCACCCTTCTTGAGCCCAGATGGGCACATGTATAAGCAAGTAGATGGGGTCGCCATGGGTTCTCCCCTAGGTGTCCTGTTTGCAAACTTCTACATGGGTACCATCGAGCAAAAAGTCTTAGTCGACATGAACTTGAAACCGGCCATATACTGCAGGTATGTTGACGACATTTTTACACAGGTACCTGATGTCAGACATCTGCAGGAGCTGAAGGAGGCATTTGAGCAGAGTTCCGTGCTGCGTTTCACTTACGAGATGGAAAAGGATGGGAAGCTGCCCTTTCTAGATGTAGCAGTCATGGAAAAGGGCGGAGGTTTCCACACTGCAGTCTACACTAAGGAAACAAACATAGGAATGTGCCTAAATGCCAACAGCGACTGCCCAGACAGGTACAAGAGGAGTGTTGTTAACGCATATGTCGACCGTGCTTGCTCTCAGCCACAGCTCAGAATGGAAGCAAGTCGACGAAGAACTCTGTAGGGTAAGGCAGGTCCTAGTCAATAACGGCTTCTCCAATGGTTTCGTCGAAGACATCATAAGAAGGAAAGTGAAAAGCCATGCAACCTCTGAAGAGACAACTAACACAACACCTATACCCCCTATTAGACTATTTTACAGGAACTTCTTTTCCACAGCTCATAAAATGGAGGAAAGGGTCCTGAAAGATATTGTTAATAGAAACGTTATCCCTACAGACAAAAATCAGAGGATACAACTGACGATTTACTATAAAACCAGAAAAACGGCCAGCCTACTCATGAGAAACTCTCCAGACACAAAACAGAACGCTTTAAAAGAGACTAACGTCGTCTATGCCTTCAAATGCCCACTTGGGGACTGTAAGCCTCAAAGAATTCAGTATATAGGCAAGACAACAACATCTCTTTCCAGGCGATTAACGATGCATAAGCAACAGGGCTCCATTAAGGAACATATAATCTCTTCCCACAACCAGACCATCACCAGAGAAGTCTTAACAAAAAACATGGAAATCATCGATAGATACAGCGATAGCAGGCGGCTTGATATCTGCGAGGCACTACACATTAAGAAGTCGACACCAGCAATCAACAGCCAATTATTGCACAACTATATTCTACCCACCTCAAGACTCCGCTCCAATATAGAAGCATCAAGAAATATGGACCAATAGGCTTTCTACAAACACTTCTATTCAATATCCATTGCTTCATGTTCTGTCTTGTGTTGATGAAATTAATACCCTATTAATACCCTTGTTCTGTCTTGTGTTGATGAAATTAATACCTTATTAATACCACATTTTGTTCTGTCTTGTGTTAATGCCACATCACCCCTTCCACCTCACTCAAATGTAGATATAAAAACGGAGATACGTAAGTTCTATTCAGTTGTGTATTTGTGAACTAAAGTCTTTGAAAATGTAATAAGTTTTACGAAACGCGCCCGTGTCGCGTCAGACTAGAAATAAAAATGAATTTTGGAGAATTGATTTTTGATTTAACTCCACCAGTGAAGCGTAATGTACGAAAGATTGAGAAAATTCGTGTTAGAATTATTAATCTTACTTTTTCGGTCATATTTAATAATATATATATATATATATATATATATATATATATATATATATATATATATATATATATATATATATATATATATATATATATATATATATATATATATAATGTACATATGTATATTTATATATATGTACATATATATATATATATTATATACAAGCAGTGAGCCAGGTGCTAGCTATCGTGAGTGTGTGTGTGTGGCAGCGCGCGGAAGACCATGACCAGAGAATGAAGACTATGACCAGAGCCATGTAAGAGAAGACCATGTAAGAGGCGCTGAGGCTGCTGAACTGACATCTGGTGCTTCTCTGAGGGAGCGGAGGAGGATCCAGTGATGACGAGGACTAGTGCCCCGGGCCTGGCACCCGCCTCAGGTGCTCAGGGTCAGCCTCACCATTGTCCCGCCTCATGAATGAGCGCAAAGCTTCTCGTGTCAAACATGACTAATTACTCGGCGGCAATTGTCTTTGCCAAGGGTGTCAGCTCATGCATATCGATGAGTTGAGCATGAAAAGGAAACCAGTTTTTTTGTTTGATTTAGTTGCGTTGACATTGACGTACTGGAGAGTCGTGTGTGGCGGGAGTCCCCAGAGATGACAGTCAGCGGGCGGCGGCTCACACACTGACCGGGCGGAACACTCTACAGTCTACACAACCACTCTGCCAGCCGTTGACGCCGCGTTTATGTCCCCACTTTAAAAGCCTCGTTAATTTATGGATCTTTCGTGTAAGTTTAAGAAGTTCTCAGTTTGTATCGTCAGTGAAGGAGGTGTGTGAGGGGGCGAGCTGTCCTCACGGTCACAGGAGGAGGTGACCTGCTCCCCGCCTGGGGGGGTCAGGCGCTCTTGATGGCTGACCTCTTGTCTCACACTCTCATCTTATTAACCGTGCTAAATAATCCATCCTTGTCTGTCAATTCCCCTGAAAATTTTGTATGTGGTGATCATATCTCCCCGAGCTCTTCTGTCTTCCAGCGACGTGAGGTGCAGTTGACGCAGCCTTTCCTCATAACTCATGCCTCTTAACCTGGGACTTGGCATTCCTCCGAAATTTGTTTGCGTCTTGTGCTTGACAAGGTATATATGCGGCCGCATACTCCAGGATTGGTCTTACATATGTGGTGTACAAGGTTCTGAATGATTCCTTTCACAGGTTCTTGAAGGCTGATGTTAGCCAGCCTCGATGTTAGCCAGCCTCGCATACGCCGCCGATGTTATTCTTTTCGGCTTCAGGAGACAGGTTTGGTGTGATATCAACTCCTAGATCTTTCTCTCTGTCCGTTTCGTGAAGGACTTCATCTCCCATTCTGTATCCTGTGTCTGGCCTCCTATTCCCCCCCCCCCCACCCTAGTTTTATTACCTTACATTTACTTGGGTTGAACTTTAGTAGCCATTTGTTGGACCATTCTTTCAGTTTGTCTAGGTTCACTGCATCTCGCATAACTCCCTCACAAGTCACAAACTATAATGAAAAAGTGCTCCTGATGATCGATAAAAAGAGAAATGTTAACATCTAAAAGTAAAAGATGTCCATTATAAAGTTGAATCATTACTGATGAAATATATAGACATTACACTAAGATCACAAAGCGTGTTGACAAATGAGGATACACAGAAACATGACACATAGGCAGGCATGTGTAGGACTTGCCTCACCAAGTGGCAAGAGACAGACAGACTCCCGCTGCTCATCTACGCGCTCACTACAACCTGAGGATACCTGTCCACCATCGGTGCCTTAGTTAACTGAACCCGGGTGTGACAGTGAGCAGTGACTCAACTGTCAATCAACTGTTTACTAACTACTTTTTTTTCCCCACATACACACACACACCAGGAAGCAGTCCGTGACAGCTGACTAACTCCCAGGTACCTGTTTACTGCTAGGTAACAGGGGCATTCAGTGTGAAAGAAACTTTGCCCATTTGTTTCTGTCTGGTGCGGGAATCGAACCCGCGTCACAGAATTACGAGTCCTGCTCGCTATCCGCCAGGCTACAATTATGTGAGTACAATTAGGTGAGTATACACACATACACAGAGAGAGACGTGGGTAGTTGGGGGGGGGGGATGAGGGCGGTAATCACCACAGAAACAGAACACCGCCGACTAAGTATGAGCGAGTATATGTTCTCACCTCCGTCCCTGGCCTCTCGTCAAGTGTCTGGTGGTGGTGGTTGTTGTGGTGGTTGTGGTGGTGGTTGTTGTGGTGGTTGTGGTGGTGGTGATTGTTGTGGTGGTTGTGGTGGTGGTGATTGTTGTGGTGGTTGTGGTGGTGGTGGTGGTGGTGGTGGTGGTGATTGTTGTGGTTGTTGTGGTGGTGGTGATTGTTGTGGTGGTTGTGGTGGTGGTGGTGGTGGTGGTGGTGGTGGTGGTGGTGATTGTTGTGGTGGTTGTGGTGGTGGTGATTGTTGTGGTGGTGGTGGTGGTTGTTGTGGTGGTTGTGGTGGTGGTTGTGGTGGTGGTGGTGGTGGTTGTTGTGGTGGTTGTGGTGGTTGTGGTGGTGGTGGTGGTGATTGTTGTGGTGGTTGTGGTGGTGGTGGTGGTGGTGATTGTTGTGGTGGTTGTGGTGGTGGTGGTGGTTGTTGTGATGGTTGTGGTGGTGGTGGTTGTTGTGGTGGTTGTGGTGGTGGTGATTGTTGTGGTGGTTGTTGTGGTGGTGATTGTTGTGGTGGTTGTTGTGGTGGTGATTGTTGTGGTGGTTGTTGTGGTGGTGGTGGTGGTGGTGGTTGTTGTGATGGTTGTGGTGGTGGTGGTGGTTGCTGTGGTGGTTGTTGTGGTGGTTGTGGTGGTGGTGATTGTTGTGGTGGTTGTGGTGGTGGTGATTGTTGTGGTGGTTGTGGTGGTGGTGATTGTTGTGGTGGTGGTGGTGGTGGTGATTGTTGTGGTGGTGGTGGTGGTGGTGATTGTTGTGGTGGTGGTGGTGGTGGTGGTTGTGGTGGTTGTGGTGGTTGTTGTGGTGGTGGTGGTGGTTGCTGTGGTGGTTGTTGTGGTGGTGGTGGTGGTGGTGGTTGCTGTGGTGGTTGTTGTTGTGGTGGTGGTGGTGGTGGTTGCTGTGGTGGTTGTTGTGGTGGTGGTGGTGGTGGTGGTTGCTGTGGTGGTTGTTGTGGTGGTGGTGGTGGTTGCTGTGGTGGTTGTTGTGGTGGTGGTGGTTGCTGTGGTGGTGGTGGTGGTGGTTGCTGTGGTGGTTGCTGTGGTGGTTGTTGTGGTGGTGGTGGTTGCTGTGGTGGTTGTTGTGGTGGTGGTGGTGGTGGTTGCTGTGGTGGTTGTTGTGGTGGTGGTGGTGGTGGTTGCTGTGGTGGTTGTTGTGGTGGTGGTGGTGGTGGTTGCTGTGGTGGTTGTTGTGGTGGTGGTGGTGGTGGTTGCTGTGGTGGTTGTTGTGGTGGTGGTGGTTGTTGTGGTGGTGGTGGTTGTTGTGATGGTTGTGGTGGTGGTGGTGGTTGTTGTGGTGGTTGTGGTGGTGGTGGTGGTGGTGGTTGTTGTGGTGGTTGTGGTGGTGGTGGTGGTGGTTGTTGTGGAGGTTGATGTGGGTGGGTGTGGTGGTTGTTGTGGTGGTTGATGTGGGTGGTGGTGGTGGTTGTGGTGGTGGTTGTGGTGGTGGTTGTCGTGGGGGTGGAACACGAGTCACTGTTGACACAACACCACTAAGAAATAAGGTTTATTTGTCAAAAGTTGTACAGGTCAAATGCTTGGGGCTAGTCTCACTAAAATTTGCAGGAGGAATGGTCTGGGGTACAGGACGGACATAGGCCTACCTCGACTAGCCTAAGGTTGATGTTTTAAGAAATATAGTCTGAAAACCAACATCGCCGGCGGCGTTCAGTCCCTGACCGTTCAAGTGGTTGGGCACCATACCTTCCCCCCCCCTTCGGTGGAGGCAGAGACAAATGGGCAAAATGTTTCTTTCACCCTGATGCCCCTGTTACCTAGCAGTAAATACGTACCTGGGAGTTAGACAGCTGCTACGGGCTGCTTCCTGTGAGTGGAGGCCTGGTCGAGGACCGGGCCGCGAGGACACTAAGCCCCGAAATCATGTCAAGATAACCTCAAGAAGATAACCCCCCCCCCCCGTCCCATCCCAAACCCTTATCCTGATCCCTTCCCAGTGCTATATAGTCGTCATGGCTTGGCCCTTTCCCCTGATAGTTCATTCATTCATCACCCCCATGTGTGTGATTGTCATAAAGTCTAAAATGAAATCGGGCATGTGATTTCCATAGAATTTACTACACACTTTATCATGCAAGTCAACACGACCTTTTGCCTTAAAGTCATGAGAGACCCTACATCTCCTGCATTGCTCAGAGACAAATTATTTAGTGCTGTTAACAGCCTATTGACTGGTGCCGACATACCAACTCACTCCTTTTATGATAATTGGCTGAGCAACAGTGCTTACAATCTCATCAAACTCAACATTCCATTTAAGTGCAATCTACCAGTCTCTGATATTCCTCTTTATCTGTACCCCACCATTCAAGTATCATACACACCTGTCACCAAGAAAGATAATGAGAATCTTGCTCTTCTCAAAGCTGTCACTCTTGAAACAATTGCCTCCTCCATCGAGAGTTTAAGATCTCACGAGCACTGTGTCTACACCGACGGCTCAGTCCAATCCTCTACTGGACGGACTGCAGCGGCATGTAGGTTTTATAGAAATAATATTTGCACAAAGACTGTCAGTGTCAGGTTAAACAACTGGGTGACCTCCACACAAACAGAACTAGCAGCATTACAACTAGCTACCAGTACATTAAAAAACATTGGAGGGGGAATAATATTTTGTGATTCAAAATCTGCTCTTCAAGCAATCGAAAACTTCTCTTGGAAGATCGACAGCAAGAACCTCATACTCCCAATTATAAATGACCTAATTGATGCACAGAGTAAAGGGTCTCGAATCTCCTTTGTATGGATACCTTCACACATAAATATAACCCATCATATTGAGACAGACATTGCAGCCAAATTAGCGTGTAACAAGGATGAAGTTGAATTAGATCTATGTATCCCCATCTCTGCTGTCAAAACTATATTGGTCCAAACACTCAGGTCTCAGAGGAAAGAAATTACTGACTCCCAACGACCTGAAAGTACTAGTATAAAAAGCTATGATTTGTTCAGTTCTGAAACCTACATCTATGGACAGCACAAAACGTCCACTAGACTGTGCGACACAGTGGTTGTTAGGATCAGGTTGGGTTACCGTTACCTGTGGTAGGTGGCTACATGTGACGGATCTCCTAATCCTGAGCACTCCAGTTGCAAACTCTGTGAGCAGGAACTACGGCATGATCTCCCACACTACATCACCGAATTCTCAGTTATTAGACCTTTCAGACGAGATGGCATGAGGTACCTGGAGCTTTGCAATTACTTTATTCACTCTCGTATTCTTGAAGATATCCTCACAGTGTACCCAAAATTTGCCAGTGCAGGCTACTAAACATATGGCCCTGTATGACTAACCATCCTGCGAGATGGGGACTTGTATTACCACTGCTACCTTATTCACTCTTATATTGATGATATCCTCAAAATGCATCCTGAGTCTGCCAGTTCAGACCGCTTATCACATGCCTCTGTATGACTAACCATCCTGTGTGATGGGGATTTTTTAGCATCACCTAGTTAGCTTTTTGACACACTGTACTCTCCTTCATATAGTCTAGGGTAGCTGCACTAATACAGATGTACCTCATGTATTAATAAATATAAATAATTTGAGTGGGAATTACAGTGATGAAGATAGTGAGCAGAGAAGATGGTTATGGTAATGAGGATAGTATGAAGTGAAGATGTAAGATGAAGGTGAGAGGGGAAAGATAAGAGGACAAGATAAATGAATAGATCAATGGATAGACAAATGGCTGCATATAAATGGATAGACAGATAAATAATTGACGGACAGACGGATTCTCACAGTGTTCAAGAGAAAACTCTAAAGTCACCTCCCAAAGGTACCTGATCAACTAGGCTGTGATACATACGTCAGTGTGCGAGCAGCCGCATCCAACAGCCTGGATGACCAGTCCAGCAACCAGTAGGCCAGGTCTGGGACAGGGCCGCGGGGACGTTGAGCCCCGAAACCTCCGCAAAGAGTCTCAAGGAGCCACAGTGAGCTGCAAGGAGCCTCAAGGAGCCACAAGGAGCCACACGGAGTCTCAAGGAGCCACACGGAGTCTCAAGGAGCCACAATGAGCCTCGAGGAGCCACACGGAGTCTCAAGGAGCCACAATGAGCCTCGAGGAGCCACAAGGAGCCACACGGAGTCTCGAGGAGCCACACGGAGTCTCAAGGAGCCACACGGAGTCTCAAGAAGCCACACGGAGTCTCAAGGAGCCACAATGAGCCTCAAGGAGCCACAATGAGCCTCAAGGAGCTACAAGGAGCCACAAGGAGCCACAATGAGTCTTAATCAGCCACAATGAGCCTCGAGGAGCCACAATGAGTCTCAAGGAGCCACAATGAGCCTCAAGGAGCCACAATGAGCCTCAAGGAGCCACAATGAGCCTCGAGGAGCCACAATGAGCCTCAAGGAGCCACAATGAGCCTCAAGGAGCCACAATGAGTCTCAAGGAGCCACAATGAGCCTCAAGGAGCCACAATGAGCCTCGAGGAGCCACAATGAGCCTCAAGGAGCCACAATGAGTCTCAAGGAGCCACAATGAGCCTCAAGGAGCCACAATGAGCCTCGAGGAGCCACAATGAGCCTCGAGGAGCCACAATGAGCCTCAAGAAGCCACAATGAGTCTCAAGGAGCCACAATGAGTCTCAAGGAGCCACAATGAGCCTCAAGGAGCCACAATGAGCCTCAAGGAGCCACACGGAGTCTCAAGGAGCCACACGGAGCCACACGGAGTCTCAAGGAGCCACAATGAGCCTCAAGGAGCCACAATGAGCCTCGAGGAGCCACAATGAGCCTCGAGGAGCCACAATGAGCCTCAAGGAGCCACAATGAGCCTCGAGGAGCCACAATGAGCCTCAAGGAGCCACAATGAGTCTCAAGGAGCCACAATGAGCCTCAAGGAGCCACAATGAGTCTCAAGGAGCCACAATGAGTCTCAAGGAGCCACAATGAGCCTCAAGGAGCCACAATGAGCCTCGAGGAGCCACAATGAGCCTCAAGGAGCCACACGGAGTCTCAAGGAGCCACACGGAGCCACACGGAGTCTCAAGGAGCCACACGGAGTCTCAAGGAGCTACACGGAGCCACACGGAGTCTCAAGGAGCCACACGGAGTCTCAAGGAGCCAAAAGAGCCACGGGAGACAGACAAAGCTCGCCTCAACCTTCAAAGCTGGACGAGGCTCTATCCAGTGGCCGTCCCTGGGGTACGGGGTCGCTGGTTGGGGTCAGCCCTATTGGTCCTATTAAGAGGGGGTCCTATTACGAGTGAAAGGTCCCGTCCCACTTAATCAGTGAAAGGTGGCTGGCCCGGTTCCTAAGTCTCGATGAATGTGAAATTATGTTTTTAATAATTTTCATGTTTAGAGACGGAAAGATAGAGGGGAGAGAAGTAAGGAGAAGTAGGAGGAAGGGAGGAATTTATATTTGTCAGGGAGCTGTGAGTGTGTGAGAGGTTCTTCACATGTGTTTCACCATATATGGATGTCTATAGATGAATACTGTGTAGCATTCATGTATACACACTCCGATGCTTCCACACGTTGTTTTGTTCAAGGCTTTTTATTTTATTATTATTATTTATTAATTTATTAATACATACACACACACACACATATATATATATATATATATATATATATATATATATATATATATATATATATATATATATATATATATATATATATATATATACACATACACACACACATACATACTCATTTTTTTCCTATTATTTGGGGAAGGATTTCTGGTCAGTATTTCACCTGGAAATTATGTACTGTGGGGCGGGGTTTTAGTGGGTGTGTTCAGGAGTTCACGGAGCTCCTGGATTGTCTGGTCATATAGTGGCCTTGGGGGAGAAAGTTGGGGAGAGTAAAATGGGGGGGGGAGGGGGGAAGGGGCACCCTCCCCCCTCCGTCTAGTAAGCTATATATTTTTCAAATTCAAGTCCGACGACGTATTTGTGTCGAGCATTACAGCTTATGAGCCACAACTGTGAGTGTACACACACCAGTTACACGCTAAGTGTCGCAAGCTGAATGTTTCCTCCTGGTATATTGTCTCCGACTCATGCCTTAGTGTTTCTCCTCTTCCTCCAGTTGCTTCTCCTCTTCCTCCCCCATCCCCTTATGACCTTGCTCCTCCAGGAGGGCGGGGAGGCGTCGTGCCACACACACACACACGGGACGCAGAGGGCCGTGAGAACCTGCCGTGTCATCTGAGACAACGGTGCCCTGCTATCAACACCGGTGTCTCCAACAATCACTTAATCCGTGTTGTGGTGGCCAAGGCGTGGGAGGCTGGCGGCGCTCCTCACGCCTTGGACACAATGGCCGGGGCTGCCACAGCCCTGTACACACCACTTGAGCCACGGGGGAAATGTCTGCCATAGTCTACCGGACTTGCAGAGACTCTGTGACAGTTAGCGGGAAACTAAGAGGCACATGAAGAGTGTAAGGAAATCTGGATCTTAATTTAAATTGTTTTTCACTCTCGCTTTAGGTAATTACTGACCTGCAGTTCACTCTCCCGGTGGTATTGATTAATATTTGCAACAACCTGAAACTTTCAATGTGTCAACAGTGGGCTGTATTTACCTTTTGTTTTGTCTAGTTCAGTATGATCGTCAGATATGTATATGATGCTGTATACATCAGCATTAAGATAGTTGTTATTATGAATACTAAGGGAGCCAGGACACAAGCCTTGGGCACTTTAGTAAGTGCTCGCGGGTCCCCTCCTAACCTTCACGTGTTGGTGTGCGTCACAGGCAGGAACAACCGTGGACATCTTCAAGAGGAAACTAGATTGTTTTCTTCAAGAAGTGCCGGACCCACCGGGCTGTGGTGGGTATGTGGGCCTGCGGGCCGCTCCAAGCAACAGCCTGGTGGACCAAACTCTCACAAGTCAAGTCTGGCCTCAGGCCGGGCTTGGGGAGTAGAAGAACTCCCAGAACCCCATCAACCAGGTATCAACCAGGTATCAACCAAGCGGTGTACACCAACAAGTGTACCCACCTCCTCCCTCTAGATACACTGAGGCTTTACTTGAGTCGTGTACAACACCCAGGACTGAGGTCCACCTGCTTCTTGCTCAGTATAACCATTGAAACCCAACACCAACTCAACTAATCAACCTCTCCAAAGAGGTGAAGTT
>NC_091165.1:13502295-13509795 GCF_040958095.1 Procambarus clarkii
CCACCATCACCATCACCCCCACCATCACCATCACCCCCACCGTCACTATCACCCCCACCATCACCATCCCTCCCACCATCACTATCACCATCCCTCCCACCATCACTATCACCATCACCCCCACCATCACCATCACCCCCCCATCACCATCACCCCCCACCATCACCATCACCCCCACCATCACCATCACCCCCCACCATCACTATCACCCCCACCATCACCATCCCCCCCACCATCACCATCACCCCACCATCACCCCCACCATCACCATCACCCCCACCATCACCATCCCTCTCACCATCACCCCCACCATCACCATCACTACCACCATCACCATCACCATCACTACCACCATTGTAACACTGTAAAAGTGTTTGGGTTAGTTTATTTAAAATATATATAGAGTACACGAGTCACAGACAAGGATCTGAGAGGCGCCAGTTGTCTGCCTGAGATCTCACACCTCTAACCGTTAATGACCCCAAGTGACCTGAGGTCAGATCATGATAATTTCACCTTGCTTCCGCTAAGCGTATAATTGGAGCCGGGTAGCCTTCAAACATGCCGACGTTTAAGGAGTGGCTTGGTAGTGCCGGAGGCTATCTACTTGTGGGCGGAGTTAGCTACTAGGTTCCCCAATATAAACTCTGAGAGCTATCCAGCATAGAGCATTAACAGACAGAACGGCAGTCAGGAGAGCAGAGCAGACGGGAGGCTGTCGGCCGGCAGGGCGGGAGTCTCCGTCAACTACAAACCCCCCACCCCCCGTTACAATGTTGGCAGCGGTGTTGAACAATGTTGTAGGTAGTTGGTGTTCTTTTAACATTGTTCAGTCCCACGTGTCTTTTGCCGCTCAGGCGCTATCAGGGAGATCTTGACAGGTGTTTTACTTTCGCGATTTAGCGAGCTTTGTTCAGGTTAGGAGATGGTGATTCTCTGGTGTTGTGTTTAGTGATTTTGTGAGTTTTGTGGTATTCAGGGAATGTTCACCAGAACTTGCGTGTGTAGTGATTTATGTTAGTAATAAGATTTGGCGATTTTGGAACTTAGCGGTTGGTGGGTAGTGGAGGTCAGCTGAGTGTGACAGGTGACCTCGCATGTCCCACGGGGACACCCAGCCACCGCTGGTCTCCAGGTCAGTGGGGAGTGGCAGGTGTAGTTCTTAAGTAGAATTTAGTGGTGGTTCTGCTCAGATTATTGCGATCGACTGTTTTACTCCATTTGAACGCAATAACCCGAGGTGTACTGGTCTTGTACAGCATGCTAGGGGGAGCCTTAGTATGTCAGTAGACTTCACGTTGGGGACGCTCGACGTTAGATAGTCTGGTCACAGGGGTGGCAACAGTTTGGAGTTGTTGACCGGCGGAGAAGCTAGGGAGACACTCTGGGTCACGTAGGTGGCTGTAGGTTAAGGGTGGGAGTAATGGTTAATTATGTACTTAAGATTAGGAACGGTACAGTTAAGTTTAGGCTAGGGTTTTGTCTATTAGTGTTGATTTTTTTTGTGACAAGTTAAAGGTAGTGATGACCTTATTCTCTCTTCTCTAACTTTCCTCTGTTACTGTCTTATGTTCCACCAAGTCAGTATCATTCAGTGTTAATTGGATTATTTTAAAAAATTTAAGTGTAGTTGTTGCCAGGAGGAGAGCTTATAATTGGACTGTGTGAACCCTATACAAACTACAGGGTCACACAACAGCATGGAACACGGGTATTGTCGCCTTTATGTTCATTCACAGGTGGGAGCCAGAGGAGAGGCGCGACGCATATACAGAAGAGGGAGACGGCTGCCGTGTACCACACTCAGGGGCGTTTATCACCACCACCACGACCAGCCCCACTACCTGGAGGTCATGGCTCCACCACCACCACCACTACCCCGGGGACCCCAAGATGCAGTCCTCTCGGTCGGTCAACATTGGTCTACCCAGTGGACCCCAGGACGGACGGACCCCAGTGGACCCCAGGTCGTTCTGCAGACGACCCCAGACGACCCAGTAATGATGGAAGAGGAGCAACAACGACTCCAGTCTGTCCCACCAACATCGGTCTACCCAGGATGGACCCCAGGACGGACAGACCCCCAATGGACCCCAGGTCGCTTGTCTAAGACCCATGGGAGGAGGAAGAGAGAAGAAAGAAGAGAGAAGAAAGAAGAAAGAAGAGAGAAGAAAGAAGAGAGAAGAAGGAAGAGAGAAGAAAGAAGAAAGAAGAAGAAGAAGATAAGACAAGCTGAGTGAGACACGATGCCTCGTGTCCCTTGCTGGTATCAGCATCATTGCATGGAGCGTAATTGCAAGACAGGATCGTTTGCCTTAACTGGCCGCCCCTCCTGCAAGCATGTTGCTCTGTTGAGTGATTCATCCTGTGTCGTGCGGACTTGATGTGGCTGTCAGAAGTAGCTCTCTGAAGGAGGCGTGCTGGAGCAACAGGGAGGAAGAAGAGTAGGATGGGATTTCTACTGTTGGCAACTATATGAAGGTCTCGAAACTTGTAGTCCCTATAGCTGTGAAGAACCCCAATATACGTCTCTCATGGTGACTGACGTAGGGCCAATTACAGATCAGCTGGGACAACCGAATTCCACGGTCCTGTGCGCAGTTCAAGTAGTAACGGCTTTCGGGTTGACCAAGGGTTGTTGTGCGTTAACGACGGAGAAGCGACGGAGGCAGTTGTGTTGAAGAAATGTGGTACAGGATTATCTACAAGACCAAGCAGTGACGTTGCCCAGCCAGAGACAATGGACGTCTGTCTACATATTTCATTTTTTAGAGTAGGATGATGTATATTTGTTTAGCTAGGATGTATTCTTTTCGTTAATAAAGTTGTCGCACACAGCTAGCTTGCTTTAGCAGTGTTGCAAAAACTTTATTTCGGGGAGAAGGGGAGATGTAACACTGTAAAAGTGTTTGGGTTAGTTTATTTAAAATATATATAGAGTACACGAGTCACAGACAAGGATCTGAGAGGCGCCAGTTGTCTGCCTGAGATCTCACACCTCTAACCGTTAATGACCCCAAGTGACCTGAGGTCAGATCATGATAATTTCACCTTGCTTCCGCTAAGCGTATAATTGGAGCCGGGTAGCCTTCAAACATGCCGACGTTTAAGGAGTGGCTTGGTAGTGCCGGAGGCTATCTACTTGTGGGCGGAGTTAGCTACTAGGTTCCCCAATATAAACTCTGAGAGCTATCCAGCATAGAGCATTAACAGACAGAACGGCAGTCAGGAGAGCAGAGCAGACGGGAGGCTGTCGGCCGGCAGGGCGGGAGTCTCCGTCAACTACAACCCCCCCCCCCCCCCCCTCTCTATTCAACTTAGACTCAGTCCTCGGTGAGTGAACATTAAGGTGACTTGGTCGTGTTTACATATGTTGTGTGATGATCAGGGGCAGTCAAGTTGTAGGGTTCTCGAATTCTTGGATGATGACTCTCTTTAACATTTTAATTGAATTGCTAAATTATGATACTTCATGGGAAATATAATTATGAATTTATTATTTAAATTGTGTTTAACTTTGTTCCCTAGAGATTTTGAGTTGAGGTGAGAAAGCCTCTGTGGTTACTGGTTTCATGATATTAACGAGTACATGTTTGGAGTTGATACATGGTACAGAGGGAACATACTAATAATGAACTCATGATAACATCTTTTGAGAATTTTGTGATACAGGCAAGTTCCATTCCTTGTCTTGTGTGTAATGATCATGAATGGATGGTGGCAGCATTTCTTCTTCTACTATCTACTCTTCTACTTCTACTATCTACTCTTCTACTTCTACCTATCTACACCTCTCCCTTCACCCCTCTCTAAACTCTCACTTTCAACTAATGACCCTCCTCGCCCCTCCCACCTCTCTGCCTCTCACCCCAAACCCTCACTAATTACTTCACATTTCATTTCTTTCCTCTCGTTTTCTCTTATACGTTTGTGGCAATGATTCTGTATTCTAGAGTTCTCTCTAGAGTTTCGGGTAACTGATCAAGTTACGGCGCCTTGTAGTCTTAGCACCTAGGTAGTCAAATACCTAGGTTACAAGGTGTTGAACGAGAGAGGTTGCCTTAGGAACTCTGGAGGGTGCTCTAGAATAGTTAGCTAACTGGGGACGGGATAACGGACTAGAGAGAGCTGTTTCCCCCGGCCTCGTTAGTTAACTGGGGGGTGGAATAATGGACAAGATAGAGCTATTTCCCCCACCCCCCGTTACACCATCACCATCACCCCCACTATCACCATCACCCCCACCATCACCATCACCCCCACCATCACCATCACCACCACCATCACCATCACCCCCACCATCACCATCACCCCCACCATCACCATCCCTCTCACCATCACCCCCACCATCACCATCACCCCCACCATCACCATCCCCCCCACCATCACCATCACCCCCCCATCACCATCACCCCCACCATCACCATCACCATCACCCCCACCATCACCATCACCCCCACCATCACCATCACCATCAACCCCACCATCACCATCACCCCCACCATCACCATCACCCCCACCATCACCATCACCCCCACCATCACCATCACCCCCACCATCATCACCACCACCATCACCATCACCATCACCCCCACCATCACCATCACCCCCACCATCACCATCACCCCCACCACCATCACCCCCACCATCACCATCACCATCACCCCCACCATCACCATCACCCCCACCATCACCATCACCACCACCATCACCCCCACCATCACCATCACCCCCACCATCACCCCCACCATCACCATCACCCCCACCATCACCATCACCACCACCATCACCATCACCACCACCATCACCATCACCCCCACCATCACCATCACCCCCACCATCACCATCACCACCACCATCACCCCCACCATCACCCCCACCATCACCCCCACCATCACCATCACCCCCACCATCACCATCACCACCACCATCACCATCACCACCACCATCACCATCACCCCCACCATCACCATCACCCCCACCATCACCATCACCCCCAACATCACCATCACCCCCAACATCACCATCACCCCCCCCCCCACCATCACCCCCACCATCACCATCACCCCCACCATCACCATCACCCCCACCATCACCCCCACCATCACCATCACCCCCACCATCACCATCAACCCCACCATCACCATCACCCACCATCACCATCACCCCCACCATCACCATCAACCCCACCATCACCATCAACCCCACTATCACCATCACCCCCACCATCACCATCAACCCCACCATCACCATCACCCCCACCATCACCATCACCCCCACCATCACCATCACCCACCACCATCACCATCAACCCCACCATCACCATCACCCCCACCATCACCATCACCCACCATCACCATCACCCCCACCATCACCATCAACCCCACCATCACCATCACCCCCACCATCACCATCACCCTCACCATCACCCCCACCATCACCATCAACCCCACCATCACCATCACCCCCACCATCACCATCACCCACCATCACCACCACCCCCACCATCACCATCAACCCCACCATCACCATCACCCCCACCATCACCATCACCCCCACCATCACCATCAACCCCACCATCACCATCACCCCCACCATCACCATCACCCCCACCATCACCATCACCCCAACATCACCATCACCCCCAACATCACCATCACCCCCCCCCCACCATCACCCCCACCATCACCATCACCCCCACCATCACCATCACCCCCACCATCACCCCCACCATCACCATCACCCCCACCATCACCATCACCCCCACCATCACCATCACCCACCACCAAGCTTCCTCGGTAACGTGGTGTCACGTTTCTTCCTGCACTTCCTGCCTCCAACGACGATTTCTTGCCCCGTCAACTGTGACCCTCCAGCTCCTGCCCCGTCAACTGTGACCCTCCAGCTCCCGCCCCGTCAACTGTGACCCTCCAGCTCCCGCCCCGTCAACTGTGACCCTCCAGCTCCTGCCCCGTCAACTGTGACCCTCCAGCTCCTGCCCGTCAACTGTGACCCTCCAGCTCCGTCAACTGTGACCCTCCAGCTCCTGCCCCGTCAACTGTGACCCTCCAGCTCCGTCAACTGTGACCCTCCAGCTCCCGCCCCGTCAACTGTGACCCTCCAGCTCCCGACCCGTCAACTGTGACCCTCCAGCTCCTGCCCCGTCAACTGTGACCCTCCAGCTCCGTCAACTGTGACCCTCCAGCTCCCGCCCCGTCAACTGTGACCCTCCAGCTCCCGACCCGTCAACTGTGACCCTCCAGCTCCCGCCCCGTCAACTGTGACCCTCCAGCTCCCGCCCCGTCAACTGTGACCCTCCAGCCCCGTCAACTGTGACCCTCCAGCTCCAGCCCCGTCAACTGTGACCCTCCAGCTCCCGCCCCGTCAACTGTGACCCTCCAGCTCCTGCCCCGTCAACTGTGACCCTCCAGCTCCCGACCCGTCAACTGTGATCCTCCAGCTCCCGCCCCGTCAACTGTGACCCTCCAGCTCCCGCCCCGTCAACTGTGACCCTCCAGCTCCTGCCCCGTCAACTGTGACCCTCCAGCTCCCGCTCCGTCAACTGTGACCCTCCAGCTCCCGCCCCGTCAACTGTGACCCTCCAGCTCCCGCCCCGTCAACTGTGACCCCTCCAGCACTAGCCCCGTCAATTGTGACCCTCCAGCTCCCGCCCCGTCAACTGTGACCCTCTAGCTCCCGCCCCGTCAACTGTTACCCCTCCAGCTCCCGCCCCGTCAACTGTGACCCTCCAGCTCCTGCCCCGTCAACTGTGACCCTCCAGCTCCCGCCCCGTCAACTGTGACCCTCCAGCTCCTGCCCCGTCAACTGTGACCCTCCAGCTCCCGCCCCGTCAACTGTGACCCTCCAGCTCCCGCCCCGTCAACTGTGACCCTCTAGCTCCCGCCCCGTCAACTGTGACCCTCTAGCTCCCGCCCCGTCAACTGTGACCCTCCAACTCCCGCCCCGTCAACTGTGACCCTCCAGCTCCTGCCCCGTCAACTGTGACCCTCTAGTTCCTGCCCCGTCAACTGTGACCCTCCAGCTCCCGCCCCGTCAACTGTGACCCTCCAGCTCCCGCCCCGTCAACTGTGACCCTCCAGCTCCCGCCCGTCAACTGTGACCCTCCAGCTCCCGGTCGTCAACTGTGACCCTCCAGCTCCCGGTCGTCAACTGTGACCCTCCAGCTCCTGCCCCGTCAACTGTGACCCTCCAGCTCCAGCCCGTCAACTGTGACCCTCCAGCTCCCGCCCCGTCAACTGTGACCCTCTAGCTCCCGCCCGTCAACTGTGACCCTCTAGCTCCCGCCCCGTCAACTGTGACCCTCCAGCTCCTGCCCCGTCAACTGTGACCCTTCAGCTCCCGCCCCGTCAACTGTGACCCTCCAGCTCCCGTCCCGTCAACTGTGACCCTCCAGCTCCTGCCCCGTCAACTGTGACCCTCCAGCTCCTGCCCCGTCAACTGTGACCCCTCCAGCTTCTGCCCCGTCAACTGTGACCCTCC
>NC_091165.1:13514795-13582295 GCF_040958095.1 Procambarus clarkii
TTGAGGGAGGGAGGGAACACGTGTGGAGGGTGGACAGTAACACGTGTGGAGGGAGGACAGTAACACGTGTGGAGGGTGGACAGTAACATGTGTGGAGGGTGGACAGTAACACGTGTGGAGGGAGGACAGTAACACGTGTGGAGGGAGGACAGTAACACGTGTGGAGGGTGGACAGTAACACGTGTGGAGGGAGGACAGTAACACATGTGGAGGGTGGACAGTAACACGTGTGGAGGGTGGACAGTAACACGTGTGGAGGGTGGACAGTAACACGTGTGGAGGGAGGACAGTAACACGTGTGGAGGGTGGACAGTAACACGTGTGGAGGGTGGACAGTAACACGTGTGGAGGGAGGACAGTAACACGTGTGGAGGGAGGACAGTAACACGTGTGGAGGGATGACAGTAACACGTGTGGAGGGAGGACAGTAACACGTGTGGAGGGATGACAGTAACACGTGTGGAGGGAGGACAGTAACACGTGTGGAGGGTGGACAGTAACACGTGTGGAGGGTGGACAGTAACACGTGTGGAGGGTGGACAGTAACACGTGTGGAGGGTGGACAGTAACACGTGTGGAGGGATGACAGTAACACGTGTGGAGGGAGGACAGTAACACGTGTGGAGGGATGACAGTAACACGTGTGGAGGGAGGACAGTAACACGTGTGGAGGGTGGACAGTAACACGTGTGGAGGGTGGACAGTAACACGTGTGGAGGGAGGGAGGGAACACGTGTGGAGGGTGGACAGTAACACGTGTGGAGGGAGGGAGGGAACACGTGTGGAGGGTGGACAGTAACACGTGTGGAGGGAGGGAGGGAACACGTGTGGAGGGTGGACAGTAACACGTGTGGAGGGAGGGAGGGAACACGTGTGGAGGGTGGACAGTAACACGTGTGGAGGGAGGACAGTAACACGTGTGGAGGGTGGACAGTAACACGTGTGGAGGGAGGGAGGGAACACGTGTGGAGGGTGGACAGTAACACGTGTGGAGGGTGGACAGTAACACGTGTTGAGGGAGGGAGGGAACACGTGTGGAGGGTGGACAGTAACACGTGTGGAGGGTCGACAGTAACACGTGTGGAGGGTGGACAGTAACACGTGTGGAGGGTGGACAGTAACACGTGTGGAGGGAGGACAGTAACACGTGTGGAGGGAGGACAGTAACACGTGTGGAGGGTGGACAGTAACACGTGTGGAGGGTGGACAGTAACACGTGTGGAGGGAGGACAGTAACACGTGTGGAGGGAGGACAGTAACACGTGTGGAGGGAGGACAGTAACACGTGTGGAGGGAGGACACTGACACGTGAGGAGGGAGGGAGGGGGGAACACGTGTGGAGGGAGGGAGGGAACACGTGTGGAGGGAGGGAGGGAGGGAACACGTATGGAGGGAGGGAACACGTGTGGAGGGAGGGAGGCAACACGTGTGGAGGGAGGGAGGGAACACGTGTGGAGGGAGGGAGGCATCACGTGTGGAGGGAGGGAGGCATCACGTGTGGAGGGAGGGAGGGAACACGTGTGGAGGGAGGGAGGCAACACGTGTGGAGGGAGGGAGGGAGGGAGGGAACACGTATGGAGGGAGGGAGGCAACACGTGTGGAGGGAAGGAGGGAACACGTGTGGAGGGAGGGAGGCAACACGTGTGGAGGGAGGGAGGGAACACGTGTGGAGGGAGGGAGGCAACACGTGTGGAGGGAGGGAGGGAACACGTGTGGAGGGAGGGAGGCAACACGTGTGGAGGGAGGGAGGGAGGGAGGGAACACGTGTGGAGGGAGGGAGGCAACACGTGTGGAGGGAGGGAGGCAACACGTGTGGAGGGAGGGAGGGAGGGAACACGTATGGAGGGAGGGAGGGGGGGTGGCAACACGTATGGAGGGTGGGAGGGAGGGTGGCAACACGTATGGAGGGAGGGAGGGAGGGTGCCAACACGTATGGAGGGAGGGTGGCAACACGTATGGAGGGAGGGAGGGAGGGTGGCAACACGTATGGAGGGAGGGAGGGAGGGTGGCAACACGTATGGAGGGAGGGAACACGTATGGAGGGAGGGACCACGTGTGGAGGGAGGGAGGGAGGGAACACCCTGGTGTTCTCACATATTCACATTACCACTTAAGCTTGTGTGTGTGTGTGTGTATTCACCTAGTTGTTCTTGCGGGGGTTGAGCTCTGCTCTTTCGGCCCGCCTCTCAACTGTTAATCAACTGTTACTAACACCTAACTAACGTGTGTGTTTCTACTTGGCTAGATGTGCCTGCGGGGTTGAGTATCAGCTCTTTTTTTTTGGGGGGGGGGGGAGTAAAGAGGAAGGAGAGGCATAGGTGAAGGGAAGTATAGAAGTGGGAAATACAGTGAGAGGTATGAAAGCAGGCGGACTGTCCGCCTTGCTGACACGATGTGTGGGTGTTGGCAGCTAAGCTAAGCTGGCTCCCTCTTGTCAGGGAGCTGTGAGTGTGTGAGGTTCTTCACATGTGTTTCACCATATATGGATGTCCATAGATGAATACTGTGTAGCATTCATATATACACACTCCGATGCTTCCACACATAAGGCAAAAATAAGGCAAGAAAGAGAAGGGTGGGCAGACTGCATTTTTTGGATTGTCAGAAAGCCTTTGATACAGTGCCACACAAGAGGCTAGTGCGAAAGTTGGAGATGCAGGCTGGAGTGAGAGGGAAGGTACTCCGGTGGATAGAGGAGTACCTAAGCAACAGGAGACAACGAGTCTGTGTGAGGGGTGAGGTCTCAGATTGGCGAGACGTCACAAGTGGAGTCCCGCAGGGGTCAATCCTTGGCCCTATACTGTTTCTGGTATATGTAAATGATCTCCCAGAGGGTATAGATTCGTTCCTCTCAATGTTTGCCGACGATGCAAAAATTATGAGGAGGATTGAAACAGAGGATGATAGTAGGAGGCTACAAGATGATCTGGATAGACTGAGTGAATGGTCCAACAAATGGCTGTTGAAGTTCAACCCGAGTAAATGCAAAGTAATGAAACTAGGCAGTGGAAACAGGAGGCCAGGCACATGATACAGAATAGGAGATGAAGTACTTAATGAAACAGACAGAGAGAAAGATCTAGGAGTTGATATCACACCAAACCTGTCTCCTGAAGCCCACATACAGAGAATAACGTCTGCGGCATATGCGAGGCTGGCTAACATCAGAACGGCGTTCAGGAACCTGTGTAAGGAATCATTCAGAATCTTGTACACCACATATGTAAGACCAATCCTGGAGTATGCGGCCCCAGCATGGAGCCCGTACCTTGTCAAGCACAAGACGAAGCTGGAAAAAGTCCAAAGGTATGCTACTAGACTAGTCCCAGAACTAAGAGACATGAGTTATGAGGAAAGGCTGCGGGAAATGCACCTTACGACACTGGAAGACAGAAGAGTAAGGGGGGGACATGATCACAACCTACAAAATCCTCAGGGGAATCGACCGGGTAAACAAGGATGAACTATTCAACACTGGTGGGACGCGAACAAGGGGACACAGGTGGAAGCTGAGTACCCAAATGAGCCACAGAGACGTTAGAAAGAACTTTTTCAGTGTCAGAGTAGTTAGTAAATGGAATGCATTAGGAAGTGATGTGGTGGAGGCTGACTCCATACACAGCTTCAAATGTAGATATGATAGAGCCCAATAGGCTCAGGAATCTGTACACCAGTTGATTGACGGTTGAGAGGCGGGACCAAAGAGCCAGAGCTCAACCCCCGCAAGCACAATTAGGTGAGTACAATTAGGTGAGTACACATGTTGTTCTGTTTAAGGCTATTTAATTTATTACTTGCTTGATGGGGTTTTTCTTCTACTCTCCAGAACTTGTGAGTGCTTGGTCCACTAGGCTGTTGCTTGGAGCGGCCCGCAGACCCACATATCCACCACAGCCAGGTTGGTCTGGCACTCCTTTGAAAAAAATATCTAGTTTCCTCTTGAAGATGTCCACGGTTGTTCCGGAAATATTTCTTATGCTCACTGGGAGGGTGTTGAACAACGGCGGACCTCTGATGTTTATACAGTGTTCTCTGATTGTGGCTATGGCACCTCTGCTCTTCACTGGTTCTATTCTGCATTTTCCATATCGTTCACTCTAGTACGTTGTTATTTTACTGTGTAGATTTGGGACCTGGCCCTCCAGTATTTTCCACGTGTATATTATTTGATATCTCTCTCGTCTTCTTTCTAGTGAGTACATTTGGAGAGCTTTGAGACGATCCCAATAATTTAGGTGCTTTATTGCGTGCCGTATATGTTCTCTGTATTCCCTCTATTTCAGCAATCTCTCCTGCTCTGAAGGGGGAAGTGAGTACTGAGCAGTTCTCAAGATGGGACGTCCAACCACTCGGGCTGGGCGGTAGAGCGACGGTCTCGCTTCATTCAGGTCGGCGTTCAATCCCCGACCGTCCAAGTGGTTGGGCACCATTCCTTTCCCTCTTCCCATCCCCAATCCTTGTCCTGACCCCTTCCAAGTGCTATATAGTCGTAATGGCTTGGTGCTTCCCCCTGATGATTCCATTCCATTCTCAAGATGGGACAGCACAAGTGACTTGAAGAGTGCAACCATTGTGATGGGATCCCTGGATTTGAAAGTTCTCGTAATCCATCCGATCATTTTTCTGCCTGACGCTATATTTGCTTGGTTATGCTCCCTAAACGTTAGGTCGTCAGACATCATTATTCCAAAATCCTTTACATCCTGCTTTCCTACAATGGGCACATTTGATTGTGTTTTGTACCCTATATTGTGTTTAAGGTCCTCATTTTTACCGTACCTGAGTACCTGGAATTTATCACTGTTAAACTTCATGTTATTTTCTGTTGCCCAGTCGGAAACTTTATTGATATCTGCTTGAAGTTTTTCAATGTCTTCACCAGAGGTAATTTTCATGCTGATTTTTGTGTCATCTGCAAAGGACGATACGAAGCTGTGACTTGCATTTTTGTCTATATCCAATATGAGAATAAGGAACAGCAGTGGTGCAAGGACTGTACCTTGAGATACAGAGCTTTTAACTGCTCTTGGACTCGATTTTATATGGTTGACTGTTATTTTTTGTGTTCTGTTCGACAGAAAACTGAGTATCCAGTGTCCTACTTTACCAGTTATTTCCACTGACCTCATTTTGTGTGCTATCACTCCATGGCTACATTTATCGAAGGCCTTTGCGAAGTCCGTGTATACGACATATGCATTCTGTTTTTCTTCTAATGCCTCAGTGACTTTGTCGAAGTGATCAAGTAGCTGTGAGAGGCATGATCTTCCCGCTCGAAATCCATGTTGGCCTGGGTTGTGAAGGTCATTGGTTTCCATGAATCTAGTGACCTGACTCCTGATCACTCTCTCAAATACTTTTATTCTGTGGGACGTTAGTGCAACTGGTCTATAATTCTTTGCCAATGCTCTGCTCCCTCCCTTGTGTAGATGGCCTATGTCTGCTGATTTAAGCGCATCTATTCACCTAGTTGTGCTTGCGGGGATTGAGCTCTGCTCTTTCGGCCCACATCTGGTATCTCCCCCGTGTCCAAGCTCTTCCTCCACACTATACTGAGTGCCTGTGCTACTGACACGTTGCATTTCTTTACAAATATTGAATTCCACGAATCTGGATCCGGAGCTGAGTGCATGGGCACTCTGCTCACTCGGGCACCCAGAAATAAATAATAATATTATTATTATTTATTGATTTATATATGTATACGTAACATTGGGTCCTCTAACATTTCGATGGTGTTCCACACCCTGATGGCTTGGTGCTGCAGTCTGATGTTTAGTGGCTGTATGTTCAGGAGTTCATGGAGCTCCTGGATTGTCTGATCATATGGTGGACGGTGTTTTGCTGCTCTCCTTAGCGCCTTATTTTGCACTGCTTGCAGTTTCTGCATGTTAGTTTTCTTTAAGGTGTGTAGTGGTACTGGGGGATATTCTAGATGCGGCCGAACTAGAGCCTTATATAGGTGGATCTGAATGTTAGTACTGAGGCTTCGGAATCTCCTCAGTTTTCCTAAGGCTGCTTTGGCTTTGTTTAGTCAATCCCTTATGTTAATTTTTATCCCTGTTCTATTTATCATGAGTCCCAGTATTCTGCCTACCTCCGCATATTGGATCGGATGGTTGTCAAGGATAATGGGGTCCGGGTTTCTTTTTGCAATGTGTATTATTTGGAACTTTTGTTTCTTTGTGCTAATTTTCCATTGCTTCTCAAAGTTGTTTGAATTCAATTGGTGCCTTGGTCTTGTCGGCTAGTAATGGCTTTGATGATCCCGGTTGGCATATTATTTGGGTGACATCGTCAGCGTATGTGATGTATTCTCCATGTTGGAGTTGGGGTAGGTCAGCTGTATATATGTTGAATAGAGTGAGGGAGAGGCAGCTTCCTTGTGGTACTCCACTTTTCAGTTCTATTACGTCACCCAAGTAGCTGCCTACATTAAGCCTAGCAGTTCTGTTGTCTATAAAGCTGCAGAAAGTAGCAGTAAATCTCTCAGGAAGCCCTAGTTCAGATATCTTATATTTTAGGCCTGTGTGCCACACTTTGTCGAAGGCTTTCGAGACGTCCCTAAGCACTATATTACACTGATCTTTTTTCGACACTGCGTTGGCTATATGCTGGTAGATCAGGGCTATAGCTGTATGGGCCCCTCTGCTATATGCTGGTAGATCAGGGCTATAGCTGTATGGGCCCCTCTGCGGTGTCTAAACCCATGCTGCCTGGTGTTATACTTCCCTTCCTCTTCCATGTACTTCACAAGTCTCTGATTAATAATTTTTTCGAATATTTTACCTGGTACTTCGAGGAGGGAAATTGGCCTGTAGTTTTCAGTTTGGGTTGGGGGTTTACCTGGCTTGTGGATTAATCTTATTATGGCATTCTTGAAGTATGTGGGGAATAGTCCAGATGCAAGAGCTGCATTTATTATACATGTGTATTGATGGAGTGCAATCTCTGATAGGTTGGATAATACCATCGTATTTATCCTGCTGTTGCCTGGCGCCTTGTTCTTGAAACCTATAATTGTTTTATGGACCTCTGCAATAGTTATGTGTTTCATAAGGTGGCAGTCATCGCGTATGTTGTTAAGGTCTGTTGTTTGCGTCGGGAGTAGTGCTGCAGCTCTATTATCGACTTGAGTTGTAATTTCCTTCATTAATAGAGCAAATGTTTAAATTTTCTTCCGGGTTTATCCTGAATATTTTTTCCCAGAACTTCCTGAATTCCTGTTCTTGTTCTCTCTCCTCATAGAGTTTATTTCCTGAGGCGTCTATGATGTAGGGTGTTTCCTCAACTGAGTTTCCCATCAGGTTTTAACTTTATTTCCAGAACTTTCCCGGGTTTGTGTAGTCGACTTGGATTTTGCTTATTAGGTCATCCCATTGTTTGGTGTACTCTGTTTTGCACAGATCTTGCAGCTCATCTTGTAGTTCCCTTTGTAGTCTTTTGCGCTCATCCGTCCACCCGTGTTGTGTTATGAGTTGTAGAAGGTTGTTATATCTGGTTTGCAGTGTCCTGAGCGCCTCAGTGGCTGGGGGGTGTGGGAGCGTTATATGGTGAGCTACGGGAATGTGATCAGTCATGCATTTTTCTATGGTGCTAATCCATGTATTTAACTCGGCGTTTATGCATGATGTTTCCTTTCCATTAAAATCTGTGACACTGATTTCCTGTGCACTGCTTTTGAACGCTTCCCAGTCAGTTTTAGTGTATTGAAGTGTTGGTGGTGAGGGTTTCTGAATGGGGTTAGTTGATAGCGTCATTATTATTGGTAGGTGGTCGCTTGTGCTCACAGGGCCCCTTTCTATGTGGGTGTTTAGGAAGTGGTGGTTGTTTGACAGTATTATGTCTGGTGTACCACTGTGGCCTTGTCTGACGTACGTTGGGAAGTCTGGGTCCAGGTGGGTTAGATTTCCGTTCCTTATCATATTGTGGATGGCTTCTCCTGCTTGGTTGTTCCTTCCATGTCCCAGTGTT
Organism: Procambarus clarkii; assembly: GCF_040958095.1. NCBI lineage: Eukaryota > Metazoa > Arthropoda > Malacostraca > Decapoda > Cambaridae > Procambarus > Procambarus clarkii. The sequence goes on from NC_091165.1 coordinate 13,522,770, forward strand.
CTGTACTTGGCGTTCAGATCACCCAGAAAGTAGGCAGGTCTGTTCCTTCTGGTGAGTTTCATGATGTCGGCAAGGGGAAGGTGAGGTACTCTTGGTGGTTGGTAACATGTTCCTATGAAGATTATACTTTTCGTTGGAGTTCAATTACCCGGAAGTTTTTTGAAAATTATCTAGAATTTTATGTGGAATATTTCTCCTTACAGCAATTGCCGCTCCATCGTTGGCCTGGTCAGCTCTGTTGACCGGGTAAGTTTTGTAATTGAAGATCTTTATCTTCTCACTTTCCTTTTTCCCATGGCTGTTAATGAGTATTATATCAGGGTCTATTTCTCTGTACAAGTTGCTGAGCTCCAATGCTCTGTACGGAGTCCAGCTTAGAACATTGTGTTGAATTATTGTTAATGACTGGATGGTTATGTTGAAACTGATGGGTCTCTCCCACACCATGGATAGTTTGGGATCAATACGTATCCGTTGCGCATTGTGTTAAACTTAATGCTGCTTATCTGCTGTGTGGTTATGGGGGTTTGGTTGAAAGCACGCCACATTATATGTTGGTAGACGCCCCGCGTATCTGCACCAGGCATGTTGTGTGGGAATTTTATGTGCTGATTTTGTACACGTTCTTGGAGAGTCTTCCGGTTAACCTGTGGGTATTGTTTCTTGAGAAGAATTCGATATTGATTGGGATTGGGAGCCGGTCGGCCGAGCGGACAGCACGCTGGACTTGTGATCCTGTGGTCCTGGGTTCGATCCTGGGCGCCTGCGAGAAACAATGGGCAGAGTTTCTTTCACCCTATGCCCCTGTTACCTAGCAGTAAAATAGGTACCTGGGTGTTAGTCAGCTGTGACGGGCTGCTTTCTGGGGGTGGAGGCCTGGTCGAGGACCGAGCCGCGGGGACGCTAAAGCCCCGAAATCATCTCAAGATAACCTCAAGGATTTCTACTGAGTCCTGGGTGACTGTGTCTGAGTGTGCAGCATTGCTCCTAAGCCCTGCGACTTGTGACCATCTGTAATTCAGTGCGAACACTGTGGGTGGAGTTATCTTCGACGTCTTCGTCATCTAATCTATACCAATTATTTAGTACCCTTCTGACATTTCTGTGATGAGGGGGAGAAGGATGTCAAGGTGGTGAGACGCCTTGTCCCCTGTTGTTTACTGTTGCTCTCTCTCTCCACCTGTCCCCTCGTCTCCTGTTGCTCACTGTCTCCTCCTCCTCACTGTTGCTCACACTATCACTCACAGGATGAGTATGGGGTGCACAATACACTACCACTCACAGGATGAGTATGGGGTGCACAATACACTACCACTCACAGGATGAGTATGGGGTGCACAATACACTACCACTCACAGGATGAGTATGGGGTGCACAATACACTACCACTCACAGGATGAGTATGGGGTGCACAATACACTACCATTCACAGGATGAGTATGGGGTGCACAATACACTACCACTCACAGGATGAGTATGGGGTGCACAATACACTACCACTCACAGGATGAGTATGGGGTGCACAATACACTACCACTCACAGGATGAGTATGGGGTGCACAATACACTACCACTCACAGGATGAGTATGGGGTGCACAATACACTACCATTCACAGGATGAGTATGGGGTGCACAATACACTACCACTCACAGGATGAGTATGGGGTGCACAATACACTACCACTCACAGGATGAGTATGGGGTGCACAATACACTACCACTCACAGGATGAGTATGGGGTGCACAATACACTACCACTCACAGGATGAGTATGGGGTGCACAGTACACTACCACTCATAGGATGAGTATGGGGTGCACAGTACACTACCACTCACAGGATGAGTATGGGGTGCACAGTACACTACCACTCACAGTATGAGTATGGGGTGCACAATACACTACCACTCACAGGATGAGTAAAGGGTGCACAATACACTACCACTCACAGGATGAGTATGGGGGTGCACAATATACTACCATTCACAGGATGAGTATAGGGTACACAATACACTATCACTCACAGGATGAGTATGGGGTGCACAATACACTACGACTCACAGGATGAGTATGGGGTGCACAATACACTACCACTCACAGGATGAGTATGGGGTGCACAGTACACTACCACTCACAGGATGAGTATGGGGTGCACAATACACTACCACTCACAGGATGAGTATGAGGTGCACAATACACTACCACTCACAGGATGAGTATGGGGTGCACAATACAATACCACTCACAGGATGAGTATGGGGTGCACAGTACACTACCACTCACAGGATGAGTATGGGGTGCACAGTACACTACCACTCACAGGATGAGTATTGGGTGCACAATACACTACCACTCACAGGATGAGTATGAGGTGCACAATACACTACCACTCACAGGATGAGTATGGGGTGCACAATACAATACCACTCACAGGATGAGTATGGGGTGCACAGTACACTACCACTCACAGGATGAGTATGGGGTGCACAATACACTACCACTCACAGGATGAGTATGGGGTGCACAATACACTACCACTCACAGGATGAGTATGAGGTGCACAATACACTACCACTCACAGGATGAGTAAGGGGTGCACAATACAATACCACTCACAGGATGAATATGGGGTGCACAATACACTACCACTCACAGGATGAGTATGGGGTGCACAATACACTACCACTCACAGGATGAGTAAGGGGTGCACAATACACTACCACTCACAGGATGAGTATGAGGTGCACAATACACTACCACTCACAGGATGAGTATGAGGTGCACAATACACTACCACTCACAGGATGAGTATGGGGTGCACAATACAATACCACTCACAGGATGAGTATGGGGTGCACAATACACTACCACTCACAGGATGAGTATAGGGTACACAATACACTATCACTCACAGGATGAGTATGGGGTGCACAATACACTACGACTCACAGGATGAGTATGGGGTGCACAATACACTACCACTCACAGGATGAGTATGGGGTGCACAATACACTACCACTCACAGGATGAGTATGGGGTGCACAGTACACTACCACTCACAGGATGAGTATGGGGTGCACAGTACACTACCACTCACAGGATGAGTATGAGGTGCACAATACACTACCACTCACAGGATGAGTATGAGGTGCACAATACACTACCACTCACAGGATGAGTATGAGGTGCACAGTACACTACCACTCACAGGATGAGTATGGGGTGCACAATACACTACCACTCACAGGATGAGTATGAGGTGCACAATACACTACCACTCACAGGATGAGTATGGGGTGCACAGTACACTACCACTCACAGGATGAGTATGAGGTGCACAATACACTACCACTCACAGGATGAGTATGAGGTGCACAATACACTACCACTCACAGGATGAGTATGAGGTGCACAGTACACTACCACTCACAGGATGAGTATGGGGTGCACAATACACTACCACTCACAGGATGAGTATGAGGTGCACAATACACTACCACTCACAGGATGAGTATGAGGTGCACAATACACTACCACTCACAGGATGAGTATGAGGTGCACAATACACTACCACTCACAGGATGAGTATGAGGTGCACAGTACACTACCACTCACAGGATGAGTATGAGGTGCACAATACACTACCACTCACAGGATGAGTATGAGGTGCACAATACACTACCACTCACAGGATGAGTATGAGGTGCACAATACACTACCACTCACAGGATGAGTATGAGGTGCACAATACACTACTACTCACAGGATGAGTATGGGGTGCACAATACACTACCACTCACAGGATGAGTATGAGGTGCACAATACACTACCACTCACAGGATGAGTATGAGGTGCACAATACACTACTACTCACAGGATGAGTATGGGGTGCACAATAAACAAGCCCCCTCCGGCAACAACAATCAGATCATTGACCACAACGTGACAGATTGTGCCCATCTACGAGACAATGACAATGTCAGCAGCCAATAGGGAGCCGGTCGGCCGAGCGGACAGCACGCTGGGCCTGTGATCCTGTGGACCTGGATTCGATCCCAGGCGCCGGCGAGGAACAATGGGCAGAGTTTCTTTCACCCTTTGTCCCTGTTACCTAGCAGTAAATTAGGTACCTGGGTGTTAGTCAGCTGTCACGGGCTGCTTCCTGGGGTTGGATGCCTGGTCGAGGACCGGGCCGCGGGGACACTAAAAGCCCCGAAATCATCTCAAGATAACCTCAAGATAGCCATAACAAACCTCATATTCTTTGTTATGAGACCAGTATTTGGGTAATTTGTACACTGTTCTTAAAAGATTGCTCCTTCTCCTGACAGCCGCAAGATGGAGTAAGTTTAAGGGTCGGTGAATGTTACTCTGCTTGTTTGAGGAGCTGTTCACTTGAGACAGTTAAGCAAGTCCCAGTTGTGTCTGGGTACAAGTGACAGGATGAACAACTCAGCGGGTTTTCTTCCTATTGGGGAGTGTTGAACAGGGAGGGTTGAGGAGCCAGGGAGGGTTGAGGAGCCAGGGAGGGTGGAGGAGCCAGGGAGGGTGGAGGAGCCAGGGAGGGTGGAGGAGCCAGGGTGGGTGGAGGAGCCAGGGAGGGTGCATGGAGCCAAGGAGGGTGGAGGAGCCACAAGTATGAAGGGAGGAGCCAGGGAGGGCAGAGGAGCCACAAGTATGAAGGGAGGAGCCAGGGAGGGCAGAGGAGCCACAAGTATGAAGGGAGGAGCCAGGGAGGGTGGAGGAGCCAGGGTGGGTGGAGGAGCCAGGGAGGGTGGAGGAGCCAGGGAGGGTGGAGGAGCCAGGGAGGGTGGAGGAGCCACAAGTATGAAGGGAGGAGCCAGGGAGGGTGGAGGAGCCAGGGAGGGTGGAGGAGCCAGGGAGGGTGGAGGAGCCAGGGTGAGTGGAGGAGCCAGGGAGGGTGGAGGAGCCAGGGAGGGTGGAGGAGCCAGGGAGGGTGGAGGAGCCAGGGAGGGTGGAGGAGCCAGGGAGGGTGGAGGAGCCAAGGAGGGTGGAGGAGCCAGGGTGAGTGGAGGAGCCAGGGAGGGTGGAGGAGCCAGGGTGGGTGGAGGAGCCAGGGAGGGTGGAGGAGCCAGGGAGGGTGGAGGAGCCAGGGAGGGTGGAGGAGCCAGGGAGGGTGGAGGAGCCAGGGTGAGTGGAGGAGCCAGGGAGGGTGGAGGAGCCAGGGTGGGTGGAGGAGCCAGGGAGGGTGGAGGAGCCAGGGAGGGTGGAGGAGCCAGGGTGGGTGGAGGAGCCAGGGTGGGTGGAGGAGCCAGGGAGGGTGGAGGAGCCAGGGAGGGTGGAGGAGCCAGGGAGGGTGGAGGAGCCAGGGTGGGTGGAGGAGCCAGGGTGGGTGGAGGAGCCAGGGAGGGTGGAGGAGCCACAAGTATGAAGGGAGGAGCCAGGGAGGGTGGAGGAGCCACAAGTATGAAGGGAGGAGCCAGGGTGGGTGGAGGAGCCAGGGAGGGTGGAGGAGCCAGGGTGGGTGGAGGAGCCAGGGAGGGTGGAGGAGCCAGGGTGGGTGGAGGAGCCAGGGTGGGTGGAGGAGCCAGGGAGGGTGGAGGAGCCAGGGAGGGTGGAGGAGCCAGGGTGGGTGGAGGAGCCAGGGAGGGTGGAGGAGCCAGGGAGGGTGGAGGAGCCAGGGTGGGTGGAGGAGCCAGGGTGGGTGGAGGAGCCAGGGAGGGTGGAGGAGCCAGGGAGGGTGGAGGAGCCAGGGTGGGTGGAGGAGCCAGGGAGGGTGGAGGAGCCAGGGTGGGTGGAGGAGCCAGGGTGGGTGGAGGAGCCAGGGTGGGTGGAGGAGCCAGGGTGGGTGGAGGAGCCAGGGAGGGTGGAGGAGCCAGGGAGGGTGGAGGAGCCAGGGAGGGTGGAGGAGCCAGGGAGGGTGGAGGAGCCACAAGTATGAAGGGAGGAAAGAAGTGTAAACAAAAAAGTCGGGAGGAGCGGAAACGTGTAGGCGTAACACGGGCGAGAAGCACGTGTCTCCATCACTCATAGTTCCCCCCCCCAACCCTTCCTGCTCCCCCCCCCTCTTACTGCTCTCTACTCCCACCCCCACACCCCCCCCCTCCTGCTGCTCCCCCTTCATATTTTCTCTCAAATTTTCATATTACTTTGTTTTTCCTGTATCAGCCTAGCCATGGGACCACTGGGACCATGGGACCACTGGGAGCATGGGACCATGGAACCATTTGGACCATGGGACCATGGAACCATTTGGACCATGGGACCATGGAACCATTTGGACCATGGGACCATGGAACCATTTGGACCATGGGACCATGGAACCATTGGGGCCGTGGGCCCATGGGGAACATATTGGATAATCCATTTTAAAGTACGAAATCATAAAATAAAAGTTCGGAACCACTGTACGAGAGGCTATCAACCCCCGCCACGCATCACCGAACACCATCCACCACCGCGGAGACTCGTCAAAGTCTTCGTTATAGAGAGGTCACCGTTGCTGGGGGTGTCACGTGAAGCTACCCCCGCCAAGTGCTGTCATTTACCACGTCAAAATTCCCTCATTCTCTCATAAAGATCCTATAACCGGTTGCCGTGGCGGCTGTTGCGGTCGGCCGACCATTTACTCCCGACTTTTGACGTGATGAGCAATTTTTATTGATTTTTTTAAGTGTTGGGCCTTTTTAGTTGAGAGAAATAAACATATACGGATTTTAGTTCAATTTTGAAGCTAATGGCGTGGGGGGTTGTAAACACCTGCCAGCACATGTTGCAGGTGTTGGGGCCCCGGGTGTAGCAGATGTAAACACCTGCCAGCAGGTGTTGGGGCCCCGGGTGTGGCAGATGTAAACACCTGCCAGCTCATGTTGCAGGTGTTGGGGCCCCGGGTATGGCAGATGTAAACACCTGCCAGCACATGTTGCAGGTGTTGGGGCCCCGGGTATGGCAGATGTAAACACCTGCCAGCACATGTTGCAGGTGTTGGGGCCCCGGGTATGGCAGATGTAAACACCTGCCAGCACATGTTACAGGTGTTGGGGCCCCGGGTGTAGCAGATGTAAACACCTGCCAGCACATGTTGCAGGTGTTGGGGCCCCGGGTGTGGCAGATGTAAACACCTGCCAGCACATGTTGCAGGTGTTGGGGCCCCTAGTGTAGCAGATGTAAACACCTGCCAGCACATGTTACAGGTGGTGGGGCCCTGGGTGTAGTAGATGTAAACACCTGCCAGCACATATTACAGGTGTTGGGGCCCCGAGTGTAGCAGATGTAAACACCTGCCAGCACATGTTACAGGTGTTGGGGCCCCGGGTGTAGCAGATGTAAACACCTGCCAGCACATGTTACAGGTGTTGGGGCCCCGGGTGTAGCAGATGTAAACACCTGCCAGCACATGTTACAGGTGTTGGGGCCCGGGTGTGACAGATGTAAACACCTGCCAGCACATGTTGCAGGTGTTGGGGCCCCGGTGTAGCAGATGTAAACACCTGCCAGCACATGTTGCAGGTGTTGAGGCCCGGATGTGGCAGATGTAAACACCAGCCAGCACATGTTGCAGGTGTTGAGGCCCGGGTGTGGCAGATGTAAACACCAGCCAGCACATGTTGCAGGTGTTGAGGCCCCGGTGTGACAGATGTAAACACCTGCCAGCACATGTTGCAGGTGTTGAGGCCCCAGGTGTAGCAGATGTAAACACCTGCCAGCACATGTTGCAGGTGTTGAGGCCCCCGGTGTGGCAGATGTAAACACCAGCCAGCACATGTTGCAGGTGTTGGGGCCCCCGGTGTAGCAGATGTAAACACCTGCCAGCACATGTTGGGGCCCCGGGTGTGGCAGATGTAAACACCTGCCAGCACATGTTGCAGGTGTTGGGGCCCCGGTGTGGCAGATGTAAACACCTGCCAGCACATGTTGCAGGTGTTGGGGCCCCGGGTGTAGCAGATGTAAACACCTGCCAGCACATGTTGCAGGTGTTGGGGCCCCGGGTGTAGCAGATGTAAACACCTGCCAGCACATGTTGCAGGTGTTGAGGCCCGGGTGTGGCAGATGTAAACACCTGCCAGCACATGTTGCAGGTGTTGAAAGTTTGGAGGGCACGGCAGAGGGCCAAGAGAAGCGGGTTAAAGACACTTCTATATCCAGAATTTAATCTATATTACCCCGGCCGGGGCGGCCATTAAAATATTTCTACCTTTTTGAGAAGGGTGACGAATGGCGCCATCTGGAGCGCCAGCCGGGGAGTCTACGCACGACCTCTTGTGAGTCGTAGTCTACGCACGACCTCTTGAGAGTCGTAGTCCACGCACGACCTCTTGAGAGTCGTAGTCCACGCACGACCTCTTGAGAGTCGTAGTCCACGCACGACCTCTTGAGAGTCGTAGTCCACGCACGACCTCTTGAGAGTCGTAGTCCACGCACGACCTCTTGAGAGTCGTAGTCCACGCACGACCTCATGAGAGTCGTAGTCCACGCACGACCTCTTGAGAGTCGTAGTCTACGCACGACCTCTTGAGAGTCGTAGTCCACGCACGACCTCTTGAGAGTCGTAGTCCACGCACGACCTCATGAGAGTCGTAGTCCACGCACGACCTCTTGAGAGTCGTAGTCCACGCACGACCTCATGAGAGTCGTAGTCCACGCACGACCTCTTGAGAGTCGTAGTCCACGCACGACCTCTTGAGAGTCGTAGTCCACGCACGACCTCTTGAGAGTCGTAGTCCACGCACGACCTCATGAGAGTCGTAGTCTACGCACTACCTCTTGAGAGTCGTAGTCCACGCACGACCTCTTGAGAGTCGTAGTCTACGCACGACCTCTTGAGAGTCGTAGTCCACGCACGACCTCTTGAGAGTCGTAGTCCACGCACGACCTCTTGAGAGTCGTAGTCTACGCACGACCTCTTGAGAGTCGTAGTCCACGCACGACCTCTTGAGAGTCGTAGTCCACGCACGACCTCTTGAGAGTCGTAGTCCACGCACGACCTCTTGAGTCGTAGTCCACGCACGACCACCGGGTTCCTGCTCCTCGATCTCAGAACGAAGCTTAGCGAAATAAAATCCAAATTCTGACAGCGTTCACTTGGTGTAGGAAACAAATAGGACTTACGCGTATTAACTCTTTTTTTTTTTGATGGTGTTTTCCAGAAATGTTTCGGTTTGTCTCATAGTTTTTCGTGACAAGAGATATGACTGGACAGTGAGCGTTCGTGAGATACGTGAGAAACATCTCTCTTTAGTATTTCAAAATCTAAAAGTCTATTTTGTGTCGTATTTTTAGGAAGTCTGTCATTTTTAGGAAGACAGACTTCCTAAAAAAGACAGTCACTGTAGGAAGCCCGTCACTTTAGGAAGCCCGTCACTGTAGGAAGCCCGTCACTTTAGGAAGCCCGTCACTTTAGGAAGCCCGTCACTGTAGGAAGCCCGTCACTTTAGGAAGCCCGTCACTTTAGGAAGCCCGTCACTGTAGGAAGCCCGCCACTTTAGGAAGCCCGCCACTTTAGGAAGGCCATCACTTTAGGAAGCCCGCCACTTTAGGAAGCCCGTCACTTTAGGAAGCCCGCCACTTTAGGAAGCCCGTCACTTTAAGAAGCCCGCCACTTTAGGAAGCCCGCCACTTTAGGAAGCCCGCCACTTTAGGAAGGCCGTCACTTTAGGAAGCCCGTCACTTTAGGAAGGCCGTCACTTTAGGAAGCCCGTCACTTTAAGAAGCCCGCTACTTTAGGAAGCCCGCCACTTTAGGAAGCCCGTCACTTTAGGAAGCCCGCCACTTTAGGAAGCCCGTCACTTTAAGAAGCCCGTCACTTTAAGAAGCCCGCCACTTTAGGAAGCCCGCCACTTTAGGAAGCCCGCCACTTTAGGAAGCCCGTCACTTTAAGAAGCCCGTCACTTTAAAAAGCCCGTCACTTTAGGAAGCCCGCCACTTTAGGAAGCCCGACACTTTAGGAAGCCCGCCACTTTAGGAAGCCCGCCACTTTAGGAAGCCCGCCACCTTAGGAAGCCCGTCACTTTAAGAAGCCCGCCACTTTAAGAAGCCCGTCACTTTAGGAAGCCCGTCACTTTAAGAAGCCCGTCACTTTAAGAAGCCCGTCACTTTAGGAAGCCCGTCACTTTAGGAAGCCCGCCACTTTAGGAAGCCCGTCACTTTAGGAAGCCCGTCACTTTAAGAAGCCCGTCACTTTAAGAAGCCCGTCACTTTAGGAAGCCCGTCACTTTAGGAAGCCCGACACTTTAGGAAGCCCGACACTTTAGGAAGCCCGCCACTTTAGGAAGCCCGCCACTTTAGGAAGCCCGTCACTTTAAGAAGCCCGTCACTTTAAGAAGCCCGTCACTTTAGGAAGCCCGTCACTTTAGGAAGCCCGTCACTTTAGGAAGCCCGTCACTTTAGGAAGCCCGTCACTTTAGGAAGCCCGTCACTTTAGGAAGCCCGTCACTTTAGGAAGCCCGCCACTTTAGGAAGCCCGACACTTTAGGAAGCCCGCCACTTTAGGAAGCCCGCCACTTTAGGAAGCCCGTCACTTTAGGAAGCCCGCCACTTTAGGAAGCCCGCCACTTTAGAAAGCCCGTCACTTTAGGAAGCCCGTCACTTTAGGAAGCCCGTCACTTTAGGAAGGCTGTTTAGTGTTAACAATACAAATTAAGTGCAAAAAATCTGGGGTTTGTGTTTCACATTGTCACTGTGAAAGCGGAGCCGGGCGCCCCCAGGAGCCCCCAGGAGCCCCCTGGAGCCCCCAGGAGCCCCCTGGAGCCCCCAGGAGCCCTGAGAGCCCCCCACGAGCCCCCAGGAGCCCTGAGAGCCCCCCATGAGCCCTGGGAGTCCCCATGAGCCCTGAGAGCCCCAGGAGCCCTGAGAGCCCCAGGAGCCCTGGGAGCCCCAAGAGACCCCAGGAGCCCCGAGAGCCCCCAGGAGCCCCGGGAGCCCCCGGGAGCCCCCAGGAGCCCCCAGGAGCCCTGGGAGCCCTGGGGGACTCTCTCTCACTAACCCATATTCCTCCCTTCTTCCTTTTGCCTTTCCCCACATCCTCACTCTTCTCTCTGCCTTCACCCTTCTCCTCCCCTCCTCTTTCATCAATTCCCCCTCAGAATCTAGTATGTGGTGATCATGTCTCCCATAACTCTTCTGTCCTCCAGCGACGTGAGGTTTATTTCCAGTAGTCTTCTTGAGGTTATCTTGAGGTTATCTTGAGGTTATCTTGAGGTTGTCTTGAGGTTATCTTGAGGTTATCTTGAGATGATTTCGGAGCTTTTTTTTTTAGTGTCCCCGCGGCCCGGTCCTCGACTAGGCCTCCACCCCCAGGAAGCAGCCCGTGACAGCTGACTAACTCCCAGGTACCTATTTTACTGCTAGGTAACAGGGGCATAGGGTGAAAGAAACACTGCCCAATGTTTCTCGCCGGCGCCTGGGATCGAACCCAGGACCACTGGATCACAAGTCCAACGTGCTGTCCGCTCGGCCGACCGGCTCCCCGAGGAGTCTCTCCTCGTAGCTTATACCCCTCAGCTCAGGTACTAGTCTGGTGACATACCGCTGAACCTTCCCCAATTTAGTCTTGTGCTGGACTCCATGATGGAACTGCATACTCCAGGATTGGTCTGACATACGTGGTATACTAGGCTCTGAATGATTCCTTACACAAGTTTCTTAAGGCCATTCTTATGTTGGCAAACCTGGCATATGCCGCTGATGACATCCTCTTGATGTGGGCTTTTGGGGACAGGTCTGGCGTGATATCAACCTCCAGGTCTTTCTAACTCTGAGTGTGTACTCTCCTCACCTAGTTGTACTCATCTAGTTGTGAGGTGAGAGACGGAACCATCTTTAGTACAGTCTCTCAACTGTCAATCAACTGGTGTACAGATTCCTGAACTGTGTGTACTCGCCTAGTTGTGCTTGCGGGGGTTGAGCTCTGGCTCTTTAGTCCCGCCTCTCAACTGTCAATCAACAGGTGTACAGGTTCCTGAGCCTATCGGGCTCTATCATATCTACACTTGAAACTGTGTATGGAGTCAGCCACATCACTTCCTAATGCATTCCATTTGTCAACCACTCTGACACTAAAAAATTTCTTTCTAATATCTCTGTGGCTCATTTGGGCACTCGGTTTCCACCTGTGTCCCCTTGTGCATGTGCCCCTTGTGTTAAATAGTCTGTCTTTATCTACCCTATCAATTCCCTTGAGAATCTGTGTGTGTAATTACCTAAGTGTAGTTACGGGATGAGAGCTACGCTCGTGGTGTCCCGTCTTCCTAGCACTCTTTGTCAAGACGGGACACCACGAGCGTAGCTCTCATCCTGTAACTACACTTAGGTAATTACACACACAGATTCTCAAGGGAATTGATAGGGTAGATAAAGACAGACTATTTAACACAAGGGGCACATGCACATGGGGACACAGGTGGAAACTGAGTGCCCAAATGAGCCACAGTATAATATGTGTGTGTGTGTGTGTGTGTGTGTGTGTGTGTGTGTGTACTCACCTAATTGTGCTTGCGGGGGTTGAGCTCTGGCTCTTTGGTCCCGCCTCTCAACCGTCAATCAACTGATGTACAGATTCCTGAGCCTACTGGGCTCTATCATATCTACATTTGAAACTGTGTAAGGAGTCAGCCTCCACCACATCACTTCCTAGTGCATTCCATTTACTAACTACTCTGACACTGAAAAAGTTCTTTCTAACGTCTCTGTGGCTCATTTGGGTACTCAGCTTCCACCTGTGTCCCCTTGTTCGCGTCCCACCAGTGTTGAATAGTTCATCCTTGTTTACCCGGTCGATTCCCCTGAGGATTTTGTAGGTTGTGATCATGTCCCCCCTTACTCTTCTGTCTTCCAGTGTCGTAAAGTGCATTTCCCGCAGCCTTTCCTCATAACTCATGCCTCTTAGTTCTGGGACTAGTCTAGTAGCATACCTTTGGACTTTTTCCAGCTTCGTCTTGTGCTTGACAAGGTACGGGCTCCATGCTGGGGCCGCATACTCCAGGATTGGTCTTACATATGTGGTGTACAAGATTCTGAATGATTCCTTACACAGGTTCCTGAACGCTGTTCTGATGTTAGCCAGCCTCGCATATGCCGCAGACGTTATTCTCTTTATGTGGGCTTTATGTGGGCTTTATGTGTGTGTGTGTGTGTGTGTGTGTGTGTGTGTGTGTGTGTGTGTGTGTGTGTGTGTGTGTGTGTGTGTGTGTGTGTGTGTGTGTGTGTGTGTGTCAGATAGTGTTGGGGTGGGGTGGGAGGCCGTGGCAGCCCCAGAGAGGCGCCACGGCTGGTACAGCAACCAGTCATCCTACGCAGAGCGTCGCTTTTCCCTCGTATGCTACACATACGGCCAAAAATCATCGTACTAATAAATGGAAGCGGCTGGCGAAAGTGACGTACTGTCCCGTTTTCTGTTGTGGATCCTCTGGCAAGGTAGAAGAGGGACACTTTAAACTGACCGTTTTCCTGACGTTGTAAACCATCGGAGGACGGGCTGGGAAGAGACGGTTGGGGCAGAGGAAGGAGGGTGTAGCAGGAGATAATAAACTGGAAGTGACTGCCCCGGCCGGCCTTGTTAGCCGGCACTCGTGTAGTGACCAGCCGCTGGCAGCCGGACCCCCGCTGGCGTAGCGGAACCATCAACCATCTGGCCTCTCACGGCTCAACCCTCCTTCCCCTCTCTAAGGATACGAAAAGTGGATGACCGTAGATAGCAGCAGTGGGTGAGTGGAGGATGATACCTGGTTGATGGGGTTCTGGGAGTTCTTCTACTCCCCAAGCCCGGCCCGAGGCCAGGCTTGACTTGTGAGAGTTTGGTCCACCAGGCTGTTGCTTGGAGCGGCCCGCAGGCCCACATACCCACCACAGCCTGGTTGAGCAGTGGGTAAAAGTGTAGGCGTACGAGCAATGGAGAAATTGACCTGAATTTAACTGCGGGCGACCATGTCTCTAGCGGCTTATACAAGGACAGGAAGTCGGCGGCTTGTCTAAGAAACCCCCATTTTTCCTAATTATTTTATCGAGCTGGATTTTGAAATTCAGCAGCGTTTTGGCGTTTATAGCTTCGACGGGTAGGCGGTTCCGTGGGTTTATAACCCTGTGGGGTGAGCAGGGGAGGACGGTGGAGGAGCTGAGGGTGAGGGGTGAGGAGGAGCAGCAGCAGGGGGTGCGGGGTGAGGGTGAGGGGTGAGGAGGAGCAGCAGCAGGGGGTGCGGGGTGAGGGTGAGGGGTGAGGAGCAGCAGCAGCAGGGGGTGCGGGGTGAGGGGGAAAGGGTGAGGCAGCTACTGTTCGATAGGAGATAATGCCAGACTTAGCTTAGGAGAGTTGGGAGGTGTTATACTGGCCAGATAGTGTTGTTGGGGGGTTGTTGTTGGGGGTTGTTGTTGGGGGTTGTTGGGGGGTTGTTGTTGGGGGTTGTTGTTGGGAGTTGTTGTTGGGAGTTGTTGTTGGGAGTTGTTGTTGGGAGTTGTTGTTGGGAGTTGTTGTTGGGGGTTGTTGTTGGGAGTTGTTGTTGGGAGTTGTTGTTGGGAGTTGTTGGGGGTTGTTGGGGGGTTGTTGTTGGGGGTTGTTGGGGGGTTGTTGTTGGGGGTTGTTGGGGGGGTTGTTGTTGGGGGGGGTTGTTGGGGGGTTGTTGTTGGGGGGTTGTTGTTGGGAGTTGTTGTTGGGGGTTGTTGTTGGGGGTTGTTGGGGGGTTGTTGTTGGGGGGGGGGTTGTTGGGGGGTTGTTGTTGGGAGTTGTTGTTGGGAGTTGTTGTTGGGGGTTGTTGTTGGGAGTTGTTGTTGGGGGTTGTTGTTGGGGGTTGTTGTTGGGGGTTGTTGTTGGGGGTTGTTGTTGGGAGTTGTTGTTGGGAGTTGTTGTTGGGAGTTGTTGTTGGGAGTTGTTGTTGGGAGTTGTTGTTGGGGGTTGTTGTTGGGAGTTGTTGTTGGGAGTTGTTGTTGGGGGTTGTTGGGGGGTTGTTGTTGGGGGTTGTTGTTGGGAGTTGTTGTTGGGAGTTGTTGTTGGGAGTTGTTGTTGGGGGGTTGTTGTTGGGAGTTGTTGTTGGGGGTTGTTGGGGGGTTGTTGTTGGGGGTTGTTGTTCGGGGTTGTTGGGGGGTTGTTGTTGGGGGTTGTTGTTGGGAGTTGTTGTTGGGAGTTGTTGTTGGGAGTTGTTGTTGGGGGGTTGTTGTTGGGGGTTGTTGTTGGGAGTTGTTGTTGGGGGGTTGTTGTTGGGAGTTGTTGTTGGGAGTTGTTGTTGGGGGTTGTTGGGGGGTTGTTGTTGGGAGTTGTTGTTGGGGGGTTGTTGTTGGGAGTTGTTGTTGGGAGTTGTTGTTGGGGGGTTGTTGTTGGGAGTTGTTGTTGGGAGTTGTTGTTGGGGGTTGTTGGGGGGTTGTTGTTGGGGGGTTGTTGTTGGGAGTTGTTGTTGGGGGGTTATTGTTGGGAGTTGTTGTTGGGGGTTGTTGGGGGGTTGTTGTTGGGAGTTGTTGTTGGGAGTTGTTGTTGGGAGTTGTTGTTGGGAGTTGTTGTTGGGGGTTGTTGTTGGGAGTTGTTGTTGGGGGTTGTTGTTGGGAGTTGTTGTTGGGAGTTGTTGTTGGGAGTTGTTGTTGGGAGTTGTTGTTGGGGGTTGTTGGGAGTTGTTGTTGGGAGTTGTTGTTGGGAGTTGTTGTTGGGAGTTGTTGTTGGGGGTTGTTGGGGGGTTGTTGTTGGGGGTTGTTGGGGGGTTGTTGTTGGGGGTTGTTGGGGGGTTGTTGTTGGGGGGGGTTGTTGGGGGGTTGTTGTTGGGGGTTGTTGTTGGGGGTTGTTGTTGGGGGTTGTTGGGGGGTTTTTGTTGGGGGTTGTTGGGGGGTTGTTGTTGGGAGTTGTTGAGGGAGAGGTACATGGAGGATTTTTTTTGCAGGGATATTCCTGCGCGGGCCCTGAGCCTCTGGCTGGCCCACTGGGCGGGCCCTAAGCCTCTGGCTGGCCCACTGGGCGGGCCCTAAGCCTCTGGCTGGCCCACTGCGCGGGCCCTAAGCCTCTGGCTGGCCCACTGCGCGGGCCCTAAGCCTCTGGCTGGCCCACTGCGCGGGCCCTAAGCCTCTGGCTGGCCCACTGGGCGGGCCCTAAGCCTCTGGCTGGCCCACTAAGTGTTGCTTGTTTCTGTTTTACTTGGGCGGAGTATGAGTATTTATGAATCGTATGGTCGCTTCAGTAAGATTTTGTCCCACGTGTTTAACAACTTCTGCTCTGTTGAATCTAAGTTGAAATCTTAATGGGAGAAAATATACGTATGATAAATAGAGAAAAATACGTATGATAACTGTGCACTGTGTTAGATAATATTCCAGTGGCTGTCGGGCATTTGTCCACAGTGCTCACTGTATGGGGGAGGGGAGAGCTGTATGGGGGGAGGGGAGAGGTGTATGGGGGAGGGGAGAGGTGTATGGGAGGAGGGGAGAGGTGTATGGGGGGAGGGGAGAGGTGTATGGGGGAGGGGAGAGCTGTATTGGGGGAGGAGAGGTGTATGGGGAGGGAGGGGAGAGGTGTATGGGGGAGGGGTGTATGGGGGGAGGGGAGAGGTGTATGGGGGGGAGGGGAGAGGTGTATGGAGGGGAGGGGAGACGTGTATGGAGGGGAGGGGAGAGGTGTATGGGGGGAGGGGAGAGGTGTATGGGGGGAGGGGAGAGGTGTATGGGGGGAGGGGAGAGGTGTATGGGGGGAGGGGAGAGGTGTATGGGGGGGGGGGAGAGGTGTAAGGGGTGGCAGCTGACTGGGGAAGAAAATTACGGAAATGGGAAAAATGTCAAAAGTGCAAGAAATGGAGAGAGAGGGAAGGGGGGGCAGGGAAGGGGGCAGGGAAGAGGGGCAGGGAAGGGGAGGCTTGGAGTGATGGGGTTAAGGTGGGATGGGCAAAAACGACATGAGAAAAGAGGGCTGAAGGGGGGGAGAGGGAGTTGGAGCCGGGGGGGGGGGTGGAACGGGGTCGGGAAGGATGGAGGAGTGGAAGTGTGTGTGGGAGAGGGGAAGGGAGGGAAGGAGGTGGTTATGGATGGAAAGGAAGGCGTCCCACGAGGGTAAAAGTAAGGGAGGATTACCTCTGGATTATCTGTAGAGGTTTACAGCACTTGTATCCCGCCCTGTGGCCAGCCTGGCCTGGTGATTGTCTGGTCTGTGGCCAGCCTGCCCTGGTGATTGTCTAGTCTGTGGCCAGCCTGGCCTGGTGATTGTCTGGTCTGTGGCCAGCCTGCCCTGGTGATTGTCTGGTCTGTGGCCAGCCTGTCCTGGTGATTGTCTGGTCTGTGGCCAGCCTGTCCTGGTGATTGTCTGGTCTGTGGCCAGCCTGTCCTGGTGATTGTCTGGTCTGTGGCCAGCCTGGCCTGGTGATTGTCTGGTCTCTGGCCAGCCTGGCCTGGTGATTGTCTGGTCTGTGGCCAGCCTGTCCTGGTGATTGTCTGGTCTGTGGCCAGCCTGGCCTGGTGATTGTCTGGTCTCTGGCCAGTCTGGCCTGGTGATTGTCTGGTCTGTGGCCAGCCTGCCCTGGTGATTGTCTGGTCTGTGGCCAGCCTGCCCTGGTGATTGTCTGGTCTGTGGCCAGTCTGGCCTGGTGATTGTCTGGTCTGTGGCCAGCCTGTCCTGGTGATTGTCTGGTCTGTGGCCAGCCTGGCCTGGTGATTGTCTGGTCTGTGGCCAGCCTGGCCTGGTGATTGTCTGGTCTGTGGCCAGCCTGGCCTGGTGATTGTCTGGTCTGTGGCCAGCCTGCCCTGGTGATTGTCTGGTCTGTGGCCAGCCTGCCCTGGTGATTGGTCTGTGGCCAGCCTGTCCTGGTGATTGTCTGGTCTGTGGCCAGCCTGTCCTGGTGATTGTCTGGTCTGTGGCCAGCCTGTCCTGGTGATTGTCTGGTCTGTGGCCAGCCTGGCCTGGTGATTGTCTGGTCTGTGGCCAGCCTGCCCTGGTGATTGTCTGGTCTGTGGCCAGCCTGCCCTGGTGATTGGTCTGTGGCCAGCCTGTCCTGGTGATTGTCTGGTCTGTGGCCAGCCTGTCCTGGTGATTGTCTGGTCTGTGGCCAGCCTGTCCTGGTGATTGTCTGGTCTGTGGCCAGCCTGGCCTGGTGATTGTCTGGTCTGTGGCCAGCCTGGCCTGGTGATTGTCTGGTCTGTGGCCAGCCTGGCCTGGTGAGTGGCTGGTCTGTGAGGCTGCCCCCGTAGCCTGGAGGCCCACACACACACAGCCATCACAGCCAGGCTGATCAGGTAATTCGAGCATAAGCCTGAAAGGTTGGACTGTTGTTGGAGCGAGAGTTGTTACAGTTGATGAGGAGAGTGAAGAGTGGCGAGTGTGTGGTGTTTACACTCTTCTCCAAGTGTGCTGCTTGTGGCTCACACTCTTTGTTGACTTATTTCACACTTGCAACCACCTCTCTCACTCCAGTGTGCTGTGCAATATTGTGCAACCTCACACTCCAGTATCTTCCATGTATATATACGAAGTCTATGTGATGAACGGTAGAAAGGGGGAAAGTGGAGTAGTATTAGCTCCAAAGAGGAAAGAGAGAAGGGCAAAGGAAGATAGAGAAAAGCAGACTGAGTAAAGACGAAGGGAAAAGAAGAAAGAGAAGGAAGATGTGGAAAGGTCAATAAGGAAGAGAGTACACAAATTCTCCACAGTGCCCCGAGGCGGGGCCCAAGAGCAGGAAGCTAGGTGTTAGCGGGCAAGTGTTGAGTGTGGGAGGTGACGTGGAGGGTAGACTTGTGTGAGAGGCCGCTGGGTAACAACATAATAACCTGCTAGGTATAAGGACCCGCGAATTTATATGTCAGCCCGAGAGGGAAGAGAGGCGAGGGCGCACTTAACTTATTAACTACTCTACTACTCTCTCAACAAGATAATTACCATGTTAATGGTTTATGGATGTGGACCAAGAGCAAGGGAGCAGCTCCACACCTTCAGTGATCTCTTGACAACACCTGTCATCAAACTTATTGTATGGTCAACGACGGTCTGCGTCCAGTACCCGCACCCACAGCAGACACGCGCCCTCACCCCCCACAGCAGACATGAGCCCATGTCGCCCACAGCAGACGCACGTCCACAGCAGACACGCGCCCTCACCCCCCACAGCAGACATGAGCCCATGTCGCCCACAGCAGACGCACGTCCACAGCAGACACGCGCCCTTATCCCCCCCCCCCCCACAGCACACGGGGCCTAACGGTTGA
This sequence comes from Procambarus clarkii, assembly GCF_040958095.1. NCBI lineage: Eukaryota > Metazoa > Arthropoda > Malacostraca > Decapoda > Cambaridae > Procambarus > Procambarus clarkii. The sequence goes on from NC_091165.1 coordinate 13,541,879, forward strand.
GTGGCCAGCGCTCGGGATTCGTAGTCCAATGGTCCGGGGATCTATCCCCGGCGGAGGCGGAAACAATTGAGCAGAGTTCTTTCACCATGATGCTCCTGTTCACCTAGCAGTAAATAGGTACCTGGGAATTAGACAGCTGCTACGGGCTGCTTCCTGGAGATATGTAACAAAAAGGAGGCCTGGTTGAGGACCGGGCCGCGGGGACGCTAAGCCCCGAAATCCTCTCAAGATAACCTGGTAGTGAAGGTCGCCACTTCCAGGCACCCCGTACACCAAGTTTTTTTTTCTGGGGGGGGGGGGGGGGGGAGTAAAGAGGAAGGAGAGGCAAAGGTGAAGGGAAGTTTAGAAGTGGGAAATACAGTGTGAGGTATGAAAGTGTATGCCCAGTGGATGCATACATACACACTGGGTGTAAGCATACACCCAGTGTACGCCACGATATGCTAGAGTGGTGTTGGTTCCTGGTCGCATCACGTTATCAACGAGGATACAATTTACAGACCAGTCACACTAACGTCCCACATAATAACACTGTTTGGGGAGAATGATCAGAGGTCAGATCTCCAGTTTTATGGAGACCAATGACCTCCACAGCCCAGGTCAACATTAATTTAGATTAGGAAGATAATGACATTTGCCGCTACTTGACCACTATGACAAAATCACTGAGGCATTAGAAGAAAAACAGAATGCAGATGTGGTATACACGGACTTTACACAGGCCTTTGATAAATGTGACCATGGAGTGATAGCACACAAAATAAGGTGTAATATGAATAAAGGCGATGAATATTCAATATTCTGTCAAACGGAACGCAAAGAGTAACAGCCAATCAAATCAAATCGAGTTCGCGCACAGTGAAAAGCTTTGTACCTCAGGGCACAGTTCTTGCACCGCAGCTTATTCTCTTTTCAGATATAGACAAAATTGCAAGTCATTTGACCACTACCTGAGAGAATGTGAACATCTAAGAGTCATTATAAATGTGTGTAGCATAATATGCCCCACATCGGGATTGGGTGGTTATAGATAGGAGCTGCCTCGTATGGGCCAATAGGAGCTGCCTCGTATGGGCCAATAGGCCTTCTGCGGTTACCTTTGTTCTTATATTCTTATGTTGTTATGTTGTGTGAGTTAGGTAATACTATCTGTTAAATATATATACTGTTCTCAAAAGATTCCTCCATTTTGAACCCGCAAGATAACGTAACTTTTCAAGGGTTGACAGATGTTAATCTTGTTTCATAAACTGTTCACTTGAGACAGTTAAGCAAGTCCCAGCTGTGTCTGGGTACAAGTGACAGGATGAACAACCCAGCGGGTTTTCTTCCTATAGGGGAGTGTTGTACATGCTGCTATGGCGGTGTGTCCACTCACAGGATGAGTGGCACTGCCCAGTACTGTCACACTGGCGGTGTGTCCACTCACAGGATGAGTGGCACTGCCCAGTACTGTCACACTGGCGGTGTGTCCACTCACAGGATGAGTGGCACTGCCCAGTACTGTCACTATGGCGGTGTGTCCACTCACAGGATGAGTGGCGCTGCCCAATACTGTCACTATAGTGGTGTGTCCACTCACAGGATGAGTGGCGCTGCCCAATACTGTCACTATAGTGGTGTGTCCACTCACAGGATGAGTGGCGCTGCCCAATACTGTCACTATGGTGGTGTGTCCACTCACAGGATGAGTGGCGCTGCCCATTACTGTCACTATGGCGGTGTGTCCACTCACAGGATGAGTGGCGCTGCCTAATACTGTCACTATGGCGGAGTGTTCACTCACAGGATGAGTGGCGCTGCCCAATACTGTCACTATGGCGGTGTGTCCACTCACAGGATGAGTGGCGCTGCCCAATACTGTCACTATGGCGGTGTGTCCACTCACAGGATGAGTGGCGCTGCCCATTACTGTCACTATGGCGGTGTGTCCACTCACAGGATGAGTGGCGCTGCCCAATACTGTCACTATGGCGGAGTGTTCACTCACAGGATGAGTGGCGCTGCCCAATACTGTCACTATGGCGGTGTGTCCACTTACAAGATGAGTGGCGCTGCCCAATACTGTCACTATGGCGGTGTGTCCACTCACAGGATGAGTGGCGCTGCCCATTACTGTCACTATGGCGGTGTGTCCACTCACAGGATGAGTGGCGCTGCCACTTGACTCCAAATCCACAAAAGAAAATATTGCTCATTGTGTCTAGTGCAAGATTCTTCTGAGGCGGGAGAGATACATAATAATTTACACATGGAAAATAGTAGAGGGGCTGGTCCCAAACCTGCACACAGCAATAACACCACACGAGACCAGAAGGCATGGCAGGATGTGCATAAGAACAAAGGTAACTGCAGAAGGCCTATTGGCCCATACTAGGCAGCTCCTATTTATAACCACCCCTTTCGCAATCCGACTTCGCAATCTCAACACCATCCAGCTCGTATCTTGCAACTCTATCATCATTACCTAGATTGCAGAATACCCCCGTTGAAGAGCAGAGGTGCAACAGGTACTCTGAGAGAGAACTCTATCAACATCAGAGGCCCGAGACTGTTCAACACGCTTCCGCTACACATAAGGGGCATAACTGGCCGACCCCTCACAGTGTTCAAGAGAGAACTATCAACATCAGAGGCCCGAGACTGTTCAACACGCTTCCACTACACATAAGGGGCATAACTGGCCGACCCCTCACAGTGTTCAAGAGAGAACTATCAACATCAGAGGCCCGAGACTGTTCAACACGCTTCCACTACACATAAGGGACATAACTGGCCGACCCCTCACAGTGTTCAAGAGAGAACTGGATAAACACCTCCAAAGGATACCTTATCAACCAGGCTGTGACTCATACGTCAGGCTGCGAACAGCCTGGTTGACCAGTCCAGCAACCAGGAGGCCTGGTCGACGACCGGGCCGCGGGGACATTGAGCTCCGAAATCATCGCACGGTAACCGCAAGGTAAGGAGCCTGCAGCCTGGTATCTTCTTAAGGTTATTTTGAGATGATTTCGGGGCTTAGCGTCCCCTCGGCCCGGTTCGCGACCGGGCCTCCTGTTTGTAGCACATCCCCAGGAAGCAGTCTGTAGCACCTGTCTAACTCCCAGATACCTATTTACTTCTAGGAGAACAGGGACATCAGGGTGAAAGAAGCTGTGCCCATTTGTTTCCTCCTTCACCGGGGATCGAACCTTCAACCATAGGACTACGAATCCCAAGCGCTGTCCACTCAGCTGTCAGGCCCCTGACACCTGATCACACAGGTGACGAGATGGACTGGTACAGGCTACAGGCTGCAGGCTACCACTGGCTCCCTTCCTCACCCAAACCTTTCTTAATGTTGACAGGTCGGGCAGAGTAGGCCGACCCGCCCCCAGAGGGAGCAGGACGCCCACATCCGGTGGCCATGCGGAGGTCGTCTTCCTTCTCTTGGACACTCTTGGGTGAAAGGATGGACTGGATAATGAAAATATAAATTAAATAAATTCCATGTTCTTACCATCTTCTTTCTTTTACGACAATTCCTATTTTCTTGTATCTCAGCCCAGATAATAATAATAATAATAATAATAATAATAATAATAATATTATTATTATATGAGTGATAACGAAACAAGAGAGAGAGAGAGAGAGTGAGAGTGAGAGTGAGAGAGAGAGAGAGAGAGAGAGAGAGAGAGAGAGAGAGAGAGAGAGAGAGAGAGAGAGAGAGAGACAGTGAGAGAGAGAGAGAGAGAGAGAGAGAGAGAGAGAGAGAGAGAGAGAGAGAGAGTGAGAGAGAGAGAGAGAGAGAGAGAGAGAGAGAGAGAGTGAGAGTGAGAGTGAGAGAGAGAGAGAGAGAGAGAGAGAGAGAGAGAGAGAGAGAGAGAGAGAGAGAGAGAGAGAGAGAGAGAGAGAGAGTCTCCTTTCATCTCAACACCTGCACAAAATCTTGCATTAGTTGACACTTGTCTTTCAAGGGGAAAACTTGGGCTTTTTTTGGAGGGACTGTCCTCTGGTTCGTAGAAGAGGGGAAAGAAGGGAAGATAAATTGGGTAAAATCGCTGAAAGGGGTAGTGGAAAGGGGTAGGGTGAGGGGAGACCGGGTGATTTATGACCCATGGACTGTCACACAGCTGAGAGGGAAGGGGTGTGTGGGAGGGGCAGAGATGGAGGGAGGGAGGGAGAGGGAGGGAGCAGCCGCCCTCCAGAGAGCGTGCACGCCCACAGCTGAAGGAGACCTCAACTAAGCGGCCGTACCACTAACTACACCCACTAACACGATGCAACATCTGTGTCCTGGTCGGTGTTATATGGTGGCCGCTCGTGCCTCCAGGGTACACAAACTGCTTCATGTTCCCCCTCAAACGTTGCTGTGACCTGCTGCCTTAGACAGCTGGGGGGAAGACGTCTTGGAGGCACCTGAAGGCTGTCCCACTTGTGACACAGCGCCTCACAGCTCCAGAGACGGAGTCGACAGTCTTCCAGTACCTTGAACTCGTCTTAGAGAAAGTGTGAGGGGGATAAAATCTCAGTACTTGGAGGCATAAGTAATCAGAAAATAACACTACTCAGGGACAATTTTTTTGTTTTGTTTATTGGGTGATGGTAATGATGGGGTGGGGTTGGCCAGCCGCCTCCCCCTTCCCCATAAAACATTCCCAACCTTACCCCTGCTTACCTAACAGTGCCGGTCAAGAAGTGAGGTCTACCTCTTGGTGCCTCGCATACTAACTTTGTTGTGCTTGTTCCTTTGTAATTTAACTATCCTCATGTTTAAGTTCTTTATCGAATCATGCTGGAGCTCGCGTCCACCCCAGCTGCCGACCACCCGCACAGGGTGCCTGTATTTCCTTACTTCCTCTTATTCACGTGCATATCGAACTTCCATTTGTGTCGCCTTGTCTCACTTGATTTCATTTTATAGTCAAGATGGACGTTGATATCTTTCTTAAATTGAGAGAAAGTAGGACCAAGGGGGACAAAGACGCAAGTTCAAATCGCAAATGAGTTAAGTAAATATAAGTAAACACTGGTACCCAGTACGGCTGGTCAACAGGTCGACGGCGCTGAGGTTCTGAAAGTCACTTCCGGCCCCAAGTTTTAAAGCCAGATTCAACAACAACAAAAATTCGAGCGTCAAGAAAGTTCAAACGACACTGATGGGGCAGTGGAAGCACACACTCTTAGCTTGACAGCAGTTTTGACATGGTTCGAGCCCTGGGCTGGGATATAGTAGTTTGGGCACCGCTCCTTAACTATTCGCTCAGCAGTAATTGGGGGACCTGGTTGTTAACGGACTGGCGGATCATATTTAAGGGACGTGGAAGGGGTAAGGCTTAAGATGTGGTATGGAACGGGGGAAGTGCTAAGTATGGCCGGAGGAGTGAGAGGTGTGACGGTGTGGGAGGTGGCCACTCTCCCGTGTGTGGTGGACGGGAGAGGTGGCCACCCTCCCGTGTGTGGTGGACGGGAGAGGTGGCCACCCTCCCGTGTGTGGTGGACGGGAGAGGTGGCCACCCCCCCCCCCGTGTGTGGTGGACGGGAGAGGTGGCCACCCTCCCGTGTGTGGTGGACGGGAGAGGTGGCCACCCTCCCGTGTGTGGTGGACGGGAGAGGTGGCCACCATGGCCTGCACCTCCGTCCCAGTAGTCACTCTGAGCGACTACCGGCAGGCTGAACAACTACTGAACTGAGTCACCACTGAAGAACTGCACCACAGAGAATACAGGTTCAAGAAGAACAGTTACAGTAAGAGGAAGAACACAGGTACAGCAGAAGTGAGGATAGAGGAGCAGTAGGGTAGAGGGAACAGCGTGAGACGTAAGGAAGGAGGCCAGCAGGAGGCCAGCAGGAGGGCAGCAGGAGGGCAGCAGGAAGGCAGCAGGAGGGCAGCAGGAGGGCAGCAGGAGGCCAGCAGGAGGCCAGCAGGAGGCCAGCAGGAGGGCAGCAGGAGGCCAGCAGGAGGCCAGCAGGAGGCCAGCAGGGTGCCAACATGTGCAGGACACTGGGCCACAATGCCCTGGGTGCCGGACATTGTGGTGTGGCCACAGGAGACTTCTCACTGACCACACTCACCACTTGTGGCACCACACTGCCTCTCACAGCCCCGCCCCCTGCCTCCACGACACCCTTCTTGTGCCCCAGCCCCGGCCTGCCTCCACGACACCCTTCTTGTGCCCCAGCCCCGGCCTGCCTTCATGCACCCCAGCCTGCTACAGCTCCAGCCCCGGCCTGCCACCACCACCCCAGCCTGCTGCAGTCCCAGCCCCGGCCTGCCTCCACTCACCCCGGCCTGCCACCACCCCAGCCATCCAGCACCTGGACCTGCCACCTGTATGCACAACAACTGAGGTTATGTACACCTGTACACGCCAGGTGTTCAGTGTGTTATCGTGTTATCCTCCGTAAAGCTTATGTACGGTTACGTGATGCTATCTTAGTCATGCTTGGTTAGGGTGGCTGGGCTATGCAAGGTTAGGTAAGGTGAGGATGGGTAAGCTTAGGTAAGGTGAGGATGGGTAAGGTTAGGTAGGAGCCGGTCGGCCGAGCGGACAGCACGCTGCACTTGTGATCCTGTGGTCCCGGGTTCGATCCCAGGCGCCGGCGAGAAACAATGGGCAGAGTTTCTTTCACCCTATGCCCCTGTTACCTAGCAGTAAAATAGGTACCTGGGTGTTAGTCAGCTGTCACGGGCTGCTTCCTGGGGGTGGAGGTCTGGTCGAGGACTGGGCCGCTGAGACACTAAAGCCCCGAAATCATCTCAAGATAACCTCAAGATAGATAAGGTTAGGTAAGGTGAGGATGGGAAAGGTTAGGTTAGGTTAACCTGAACTAGGTATGGTGGGATAGAATTCAAAGTCTGATAGCGAGACATCTTAAATACTGTGTGATGCTCCGGGAGTGATGCTCCGGGAGTGATGCTCCTGGCGTGATGCTCCGGGCGTGATGCTCCGGGCGTGATGCTCCAGGAGTGATGCTCCGGGCGTGATGCTCCAGGAGTGATGCTCCGGGCGTGATGCTCCAGGAGTGATGCTCCGGGCGTGATGCTCCAGGAGTGATGCTCCGGGCGTGATGCTCCAGGAGTGATGCTCCGGGCGTGATGCTCCGGGCGTGATGCTCCAGGAGTGATGCTCCGGGCGTGATGCTCCAGGAGTGATGCTCCGGGCGTGATGCTCCGGTAGTGATGCTCCGGGAGTGATGCTCCTGGCGTGATGCTCCGGGCGTGATGCTCCGGGAGTGATGCTCCTGGCGTGATGCTCCGGGCGTGATGCTCCGGGCGTGATGCTCCGGGCGTGATGCTCCGGGAGTGATGCTCCGGGCGTGATGCTCCAGGAGTGATGCTCCTGGAGTGATGCTCTGGGCGTGATGCTCCTGGCGTGATGCTCCTGGCGTGATGCTCCAGGAGTGATGCTCTGGGCGTGATGCTCTGGGCGTGATGCTCTAGGCGTGATGCTCTGGGCGTGATGCTCCGGGAGTGATGCTCCGGGAGTGATGCTCCGGGCGTGATGCTCCGGGCGTGATGCTCCGAGAGTGATGCTCCAGGCGTGATGCTCCAGGAGTGATACTCCGGGCGTGATGCTCCGGGAGAGATGCTCCGGGAGTGATGCTCCGGGCGTGATGCTCCGGGCGTGATGCTCCGGGCGTGATGCTCCGGGCGTGATGCTCCGGGCGTGATGCTCCGGGCGTGATGCTCCAGGAGTGATGCTCTGGGCGTGATGCTCCTGGCGTGATGCTCCGGGAGTGATGCTCCGGGCGTGATGCTCCGGGCGTGATGCTCCTGGCGTGATGCGCCAGGAGTGATGCTCCAGGAGTGATGCTCCAGGAGTGATGCTCCGGGCGTGATGCTCCGGGCGTGATGCTCCAGGAGTGATGCTCCGGGCGTAATGCTCCAGGAGTGATGCTCCGGGAGTGATGCTCCGGGCGTGATGCTCCTGGCGTGATGCTCCGGGAGTGATGCTCCGGGAGTGATGCTCCGGGCGTGATGCTCCGGGCGTGATGCTCCGGGCGTGATGCTCCAGGAGTGATGCTCCTGGCGTGATGCTCCGGGAGTGATGCTCCGGGCGTGATGCTCTGGGCGTGATGCTCCAGGAGTGATGCTCCTGGCGTGATGCTCCAGGAGTGATGCTCTGGGCGTGATGCTCCGGGCGTGATGCTCCAGGAGTGATGCTCCGGGCGTGATGCTCCAGGAGTGATGCTCCGGGCGTGATGCTCCAGGAGTGATGCTCTGGGCGTGATGCTCCGGGAGTGATGCTCCTGGCGTGATGCTCTAGGCGTGATGCTCTGGGCGTGATGCTCCAGGAGTGATGCTCCGGGCGTGATGCTCCAGGAGTGATGCTCTGGGCGTGATGCTCCGGGAGTGATGCTCCAGGAGTGATGCTCTGGGCGTGATGCTCCGGGCGTGATGCTCCGGGAGTGATGCTCCGGACGCAAGCCCAGCCACGTTCCTCAGCCACTAAGCCGCATTAACAAAAAAACGAGAAAAACAAACGCAAAAAATATGAAAGATGCCATTTGCTACATTCTCAAGATAATTTACGTCGCTCAATAAGTTTCTGTAACGACATTCACCGACGTAATTTTTACGCTGGTTAATGTTTCGTGAAATATAGTCACATGGTAAAACGCTCCTTGGTAAAGTGGAGGTGTAGGCGGCCCGGACTGTTGTGAGGATTGGAACATAAGGGGGGGGGAGGTGAGGGGGACGGAGGGGGACGGAGGGGGACGGGGGGGGGACGGGGGGGGGACGGGGGGGGACGGGGGGGGACGGGGGGGACGGGGGGGGGACGGGGGGGGGGGGGACGGGGGGGGACGGGGGGGGACGGGGGGGGACGGGGGGGGACGGGGGGGGGGACGGAGGGGGACGGAGGGGGACGGGGGGGGACGGAGGGGGACGGGGGGGGGGATTGGGGGTAGGGGGGGAGGGGGGGCAATGTTTGTTGAGCTCTGGGGATTTGTTGGAAAAATTATAATATTTATTTCGCGAAAATTCGGCTAGTTAGGAAACTTTGGCTATTAGGTACGACATATTATATATATATATATATATATATATATATATATATATATAATATATATATATATATATATAATATATATATATATATATATATATATATATATATATATATATATATATATATATATATATATATATATATATATATATATATTAGTATACTTTGGCAGCAGTCTTTCTTGTAAACATATGTTGTTAAATATGACCGAAAAGGTAAGATTTATGATTCTAACACGAATTTCTCAATATTTCTTATGTTTCTTTTCAATGTCGATGGTATTTGAAAAATCAATTCTCCAAAATTCATTTTTATTTCCAGTCTGACGCGACGTCTAAACGCGTTTCGTAATAACTTATAACATTTTCAAAGACTTTAGTTTACACACACAACTGAAACCTGTAAACATGCAAAATACATCCATACTTATACTCGCATTTGGGTGAGGTGATATGGGACAAAAGTTTTGGGTGAGGTGATTGACATTTACACATGATAGAACACGAACCAATGGGTATAAAAGCATAAGAATGGAAGTAACTGCAGAAAGCCTATTGGCCCATACTTCCTCTTGATGCTTCTATATTGGTTCGGAGTCTTGAAGTGGGTAAAATATAGTTGTGCATTAATTGGCTGTTGATTGCTGGTGTTGACTTCTAGATGTGCATTGCCTCGCAGATGTCGAGCTGCCTGCTATCGCTGTATCTATCGATGATTTCTGTGTTGTTTGTTAGGATTTCTCTGATGATGGTCTGGTTGTGGGAAGAGATTATACGTTTCTTGATGGAGCCCTGTTGCTTATGCATTGTTAATCGCCTAGAAAGAGACGTTGTTGTCTTGCCTATATACTGAGTTCTTTGGGGCTTACAGTCCCCAAGTGGGCATTTGATGGCATAGACGACGTTGGTTTTCTTCAAGGCGTTCTGCTGGTGTCTGGAGAGTTCTTCATGAGTAGGTTAGCTGTTTATTTGGTTTTATAGTAAATCGTCAATTGCATTTTCTGATTTTTGTCTGTAGGGATAACGTTCCTATCAACAATATCTTTCGGGACCCTTTCCTCCGTTTTTTGAGCCGTCGAAAAGAAGTTCCTGTAAAATAGTCTAATAGGGGGTACAAGTGTTGTGTTAGTTGACTCTTCAGAGGTTGCATGGCATTTCACCTTTCTTTTTATGATGTCTTCAACAAAACCATTACAGAAGCCGTTGTTGACTAGGACCTGACTTACCCTACAGAGTTCTTCATCGACTTGCTTCCATCCGGAGCTGTGGCTGAGGGCACGGTCGATGTAAGCGTTGACAACACTCCTCTTGTACCTGTCTGGGCAGTCACTGTTGGCATTTAGGCACATTCCTATGTTTGTTTCCTTAGTGTAGACTGCAGTGTGGAAGCCTCCACCCCTTTCCGTGACTGTTACATCTAGAAAGGGCAGCTTCCCATCCTTCTCCATCTCGTAAGTGAAACTCAACACAGAATTCCGCTCAAATGCCTCCTTCAGCTCCTGCAGACGTCTGACATCAGGTACCTGTGTAAAAATGTCGTCAACATACCTGCAGTATAAGGCAGGTTTCAAGTCCATGTCAACTAAGACCCTCTGGTCGATGGTACCCATGTAGAAGTTCGCAAACAGAACACCTAGGGGAGAACCCATGGCGACCTCATCTACTTGCCCCCACATGTGTGCCCATCCGGGCTCAAGCAGGGTGCCTCTTTAGTGCAGGCTTGGAGTAGTTTCCTCATTATGTTTTCTGGTATGTCAAGAGGAGTACATGCCGGATCGCGATATACTCTGTCCGCTATCATCCCGATTATTTCATCCACAGGTACGTTGGTAAACAGTGAATCTACATCCATGTAGAACGGATGAGAGAGAGAGAGAGAGAGAGAGAGAGAGAGAGATTTAACCATAGCCAGACCCAAGTGGACATGGGGTTTTTCTCCTGTTTATCAATTATCGCATCTCTTCCAGTTTCAGGCTTCTCCTGCATCCTCCCTGTGATCTCTTTCCTGGTTGATGACCTCCCACGGTCCCTGGCGTCCTGGTTGATGACCTGCCACGGTCCCTGGCGTCCTTTTTGATGACCTGCCACGGTCCCTGGCGTCCTTGTTGATGACCTCCCACGGTCCCTGGCGTTCTGGTTGATGACCTCCCACGGTCCCTGGCGTCCTTGTTGATGACCTGCCACGGTCCCTGGCGTCCTTGTTGATGACCTCCCACGGTCCCTGGCGTCCTTGTTGATGACCTCCCACGGTCCCTGGCGTCCTTGTTGATGACCTCCCACGGTCCCTGGCGTCCTTGTTGATGACCTCCCACGGTCCCTGGCGTCCTTGTTGATGACCTCCCACGGTCCCTGGCGTCCTTGTTGATGACCTCCCACGGTCCCTGGCGTCCTTGTTGATGACCTGCCAAGGTCCCTGGCGTCCTTGTTGATGACCTCCCACGGTCCCTGGCGTCCTGGTTGATGACCTCCCACGGTCCCTGGCGTCCTTGTTGATGACCTACGGTCCCTGGCGTCCTTGTTGATGACTTCCCACGGTCCCTGGCGTCCTTGTTGATGACCTGCCACGGTCCCTGGCGTCCTGGTTGATGACCTGCCACGGTCCCTGGCGTCCTTGTTGATGACCTGCCACGGTCCCTGGCGTCCTTGTTGATGACCTCCCACGGTCCCTGGCGTCCTTGTTGATGACCTGCCACGGTCCCTGGCGTCCTTGTTGATGACCTGCCACGGTCCCTGGCGTCCTTGTTGATGACCTCCTACGGTCCCTGGCGTCCTGGTTGATGACCTCCCACGGTCCCTGGCGTCCTTGTTGATGACCTCCCACGGTCCCTGGCGTCCTTGTTGATGACCTGCCACGGTCCCTGGCGTCCTTGTTGATGACCTCCCACGGTCCCTGGCGTCCTTGTTGATGACCTCCCACGGTCCCTGGCGTCCTTGTTGATGACCTGCCACGGTCCCTGGCGTCCTTGTTGATGACCTCCCACGGTCCCTGGCGTCCTTGTTGATGACCTCCCACGGTCCCTGGCGTCCTTGTTGATGACGACCTACGGTCCCTGACGTCCTGGTTGATGACCTGCCACGGTCCCTGGCGTCCTTGTTGATGACCTGCCACGGTCCCTGGCGTCCTTGTTGATGTTCCTTCTCTTCTGCCTCACTTTCTGTTCAGTGCCTCAATTATTTATGTCCGTTACACTTACTGACCGCACTTTCCCACTGTCCTCTGTCTCTGTCTGTCCCTCCCACACGTCACCCGTGTCCTCTTCCGTCCTGTGGGAAAAACCTGTTGGGATTGATATAAGAGGAGACTACCAGGGACTTGTACTGAACTAAATTAAAAAATTACTGTCTGCAAATTAATTCAATTAAAATCTCTAGCTAGGGTTGTAAATCCTAGATCCTCTTTTCCTAATGACAGATTGTGGGCTGTAAGGGACAGGTGGGGTGAATGACTTAGTTGATAGAAGTTCCAATCCACCTGTAGACAGGGATCTCACATCAGCTTGTATTTTATACAAGGATAAGATTTGATAAATTCAGTTATCTGACTGAACACTGGCTCTGTTTAAATCAGGGATTTAAACATACATAGTCTAACCTAGCACCATAACTTAACAGCCAATATGTACTTATACTATAAACAACAAATTAAATTGTAAAAGTATAATAAATGACCTTAAATGTAGTCTTAATACTATTAACTTAGTACTAGAAATTATATTCAATTAAATGAACTTATATGATAACTTATAAATAACTAAGCAAGCAATTGATAACTTAATTTATATATTCAAATATATATGCAGACATATTCACTTTATACAGTTAGCTTGACTGAATCTCTTCCAAGACTGTGGACACTTGTGAGGTTTTTACTTATTGAGGCTGAATTCTTTTCTGACAGAATGGACACTCATGAGGTTCAGTGCTTGGATAAGATTCACAGCTACACTACAATTTTAATAAACGTACCGATATGTGAGGCTTAGCCTCGCTTTTTAACCAACAGACAGATTTATAGGATATTAAAGCTACACAAGCATACAATTGGCCAATCATATACCAAATAACCTTCAATATACTTCTCTGCCAGTCGGGGTGCCTGTCTGACAAGTTTGCCAGACTGATTAACTCTCTTGTTGAGTTTAGGCACGATATTTTGCTACAGCGTTGCTGTATGATGATCTGGTAGCGTTGCTACGTGATTGTCCCTGCTGTTGCAGAAGAATGAGTTGATAAAGATAAAGAATGAAGGTGGAGGAAACCGTGTCACCGTGATCTCCACTATACACTCTTATTTTATGTAATGTTCCAGGATTTTCCTTGTAGATATTGTCCAGGTACTCCCCCAGTTCTAGAGAGTATTCACTGGCGATAAAAAATATTAGATAAGGAGTCCTTGAGCTGGTAATGTTCGCTAAGGATCAGTCACTTGTTCACTCATTTGTAAACAAACGCGGAGTGCCCTGGGCTGTTGGTGGGCGCTTCACTCCCCCCATCGCCCTGCCATGCTCTCTGAGCACGGTAGCCTTCTATGAATATTGATTGATTATTTTTACAGTCTAGACTTATGATTAAGATAAGATGTGATTATAATATAATTAGATATAAGATTTAAAGATTATAAGTAGTATTTGAAAGTACCACTGAATCTTATTAAGGATTCGATTTTTAATCCTACCGGATGTTGAATCAATGTTCCAATAGTTTTTTAATTAAGAAGTCCTTCTAGAAGCTTCTGGATCCTTGAGAAATCATGTACAAAGTCACGTAGGCATTCAAAAGGGCCCCTGTTGCGTACGTGTTCATGGTGCCATTGTCATCCAGGATCAAGCTATAATGAATCTTTAATGATTCAAATATGATTTGATACGATTTAGATATGATTTTGATATGATTTAGATATGATATAGAAATTATACATTTCTTAGATGATTATTAGATATGGTGGGTAAAAATTTCCCACATCTTCCAGAGGGAGAGAACTGGCACAGAGTCCAATACTTAGGACAATAGTAACCATATGTATTTATTTACTCTCCATTGGATTGATAATACAAGTGCAAATTTTGCTTGCACTTTTGTGCTGCTGTCCGTTGTGGACGATTGTGTCTGTTAGGAGTCTGTGGGTCTTGTGGAGTTAGAGTGTCTTGAGGTCTCTCAGGATCTAACTGCAGCTGGCTCACTGATTCCATGTGGATGAGTTTGTCCAATGTCTTCAGGGAAGTTGTTCCTTTAGACAGGATTTTGACTATTCTCAAAATCCCCTGACTATCCGGATGGACTGAGACAACTTTACCTAATGGCCAGTCAGCCCTAGGGCCATCACTGTCTACCAAGACAATATCGCCAGGTTGGAGATTAGCTATATTATGTGGGACGTTGGCCCCATAGTGATGTTCTCGTAGAGATGTAAGATATTCTTTTGTCCAAACATCATTCCATTTTTGGATTATGCTGGACAGATGCTTATACCCCTGAACCAACTCGCTCTCACCCACATATGAGGGATCTCTGATCTCATCATCCACTAGAGATGGTACTGGAGTCAGAAGTCTTCCATACATTAGGTGGGCAGGACTTAATGGCTCATGTTGAGTAGGATCCTCAGACAAGTAAGTCAACGGCCGGTTATTCACCCTTGATTCTATTTCCGTGATTACTGTCTGGAGTTCTTGAAGATTGATTTTCTGACGGTGTAGAGATTTTCTCAAGGATCTTTTTACAGTTCCTATTAACCGTTCATAAAATCCTCCGTGCCATGGGGCTCTCGGAGGGATAAATTTCCATCTGCAATGACGCTGTTCCAGTGTGGAAGTAACTGCAGGATGGGAACAGATTTCCCGTAGACATGCTTCTCCAGCTACCAAGTTTGCTCCGTTATCTGAAATCATCAGCTTAGGGCATGATCGGCGTGCTGCGAATCTGCGGAAAGCTTGAATAAATGATTGAGCAGTCATATCGGGTGTTACCTCTAGATGTACTGCCCTGGTGGTAGCACAGGTGAACAGACAGATGTATGCCTTGATAGGTTGCTTATCTGCAGTCCCTGTTAGATATATTGCTCCTGTATAATCTACTCCTGTCGTTTCGAAAGGTTGTAGATGGACCACTCGTTCCTTTGGTAGGGGTGGTGGCCCTGGATAAGAGCAAGTTCTTGCATCGTACCTTCGGCATATCATGCAATTCTTCAAGATTGATTTGACTGACTGTCTTCCCTGAGGAATCCAGTACTGCTGTCTGATTTGTGTGAGTGTGTCTAACACTCCTCCATGTTTGATGATTTGTTGATGTGTATGCAACACAATCAACCTTGTGATCCAATGATTTTTTGGTAAAAGCCATGGATGCACGGTATCTAGATTAATATCTGCGTGTTTAAGTCTCCCTCCACAACGCAGAATGTTGTGATTTTCTTGGTCTATCCACAGACCGAGATTGTGTTTTAACTTATGCGGAAGATTTTCATAGTTATTCCCATAAGTTTCCCTCTGGGCTTGTCTTACCCAATAGAGAAGTGCATCTGGAAAAGTGTATTTTATACCTTTTTTCCTGAGATAATGAAACACGTTCTGTGTTACATTGATTAATTTGATGAGCGAGGAGTAACGAGTACAATCCAAGACTGATATTTGAGCTTGCTGCCTGGTGGTAGTTATGGTTTGTGTCGTAATGACGTGTGGCTTTTGTTCAGGCCAACTACCATTCACTAACCATCGAGGCCCATGAAACCAAATATCTGCCTTTGCAAACTGTTTAAATGTCATACCTCTTGATAAGAGATCAGCTGGATTATCCTTTGTTGGTACATGCAACAATTGAAAGCCTGCGGAAATTTCTTTAATTTCCGAGACGCGATTTTTTACATATGGAGTTGGACAGTTGTCGTTTCGTACCCATTGTAAGACAGCTTCATTGTCAGACCATATGATGACATCTTTGATGTTCATGGCAGACAAGACTTGTTTGATATGCACTGCTAAGCGTGTTCCAGTTAGCAGTGCTGTTAGTTCCATCTGAGGCAAAGTCCTCTTTTTTAATGGAGCGACTCTGGCCTTAGAGGTGATAAGATATGATTGATTAGAAGTCACTAAGTAAGCACAAGCTCCAAAAGCTTTGGCTGACGAGTCTGCGAATACATGTAGTGATACTTCTTCATTTTCCTCGACTATGTGTCTCGGAAAGATTATCTTTTCAACTAAAGTTTGTTCTTGAGCCACTTCCATCCAAGCTTTTTGTAACTGGATTGGTAGTGGATCATCCCAACCAACCTTAGCTTTCCATGCTTGTTGCACCAATAAACGCCACTTGATAGTCAAAGGATTTAGTAGACCAAGTGGGTCGAATACTTTGCTAACTTGTGAAAGCAAATCCCTTTTTGTAGTGATGTTGTAATTTACTGGCACGGATTTGATCGATATTGTGTCCGAGATTAAATCCCAATCCATACCTAACACCTTTTGTGATTCTGGTACGTGATATTCAGGGTAATCTCTTGCTATTTGATTATTCAATGTTGCATTATTAGAGGCCCAAGATTGTAGTGGCATGTTGGCACCTTGTAGTTCCTTGTTGGCCTCTTGATATAACTGTAACAGTTCAGTAGTACTGTTAACTGTCCCTTGAAAATTATCTACATATAGATTTTGACTGATTTCAGTCTTACAGGGACTTGATGATTTCTTCAGATGAGTATCTAGAGTTGCTTGCAACAGAAATGGACTGCTTGTCGCGCCGAAAAGAACTGAAGAGAATCTGAAAGTCACTACAGGACTATTGACATCTTCTGGGTTCTCTACCCATAGAAACTTAGTGAAGTCTCTATCTTCTTCCTGCAAGCCAACTCTTAGAAAGGCCTTACTTATATCTGCTGAATACGCATATTTGTTAAGTCTAAACTTCAACAGTATGTCATACAATTTCTGAGTTAGACTAGGACCTGTTTGCAAACAATCATTTAGACTGGTTCCTTGGGGTCCAGATTTAGAGCTACAATTAAAAACTATCCGTAAAGGAGTTGTTTTTGATTCTCTCATTACAGCCATGTGCGGTAGAAAATGGCCTGTTTGCTTATTGTCATGTTTCACGACTTCGATGAATTTATTCTTTAATTGTTGAGCAATAATCTCATGATAGAGTTTTAAATGCTCAGGCCTTTTTCTTAGCTTTGCTAGTTGCGATTTAACTTGACTATAAGCCATGTGATAATTGGTAGGTAAGGTTTTATGGTTGATTTTCCATGGTAGCCTTACCCAGTACTGTCCATCATAGTACTGTACAGTTTCTAAGTATTGATTATATGCACAGACATCATCAGGACTTGGTTGTTCAGGAATTATTCCTATGGCATCAAGTTCCCACAATTGAGGTACAGATTCTAATCCATCATCAATCATGTGGGGGATTTTAAGTGGTGACTGTTCTTTGCCTAGTCATGCCACTATTACAGTTTCTGTATGATGTGATTTTTCAGGAGTTGAAGGTTCAAGATCTAGTATAGGTCCTGTCATCAATATGCCTCCTGCTGATTTGAGTATATTCATACCCATAGATTCTTCTGATCCCAGAATGAATCGATGATAGTAGTCAGCTCCAATCAGGATTCCGATATCTCCTATGTAGTCAGAATCAAGCAGAGGATCTGCTAATTGTATTCCTTTTTCTTTTAGGAATTTAATAGTTGCTGTCAGACCAGTCACTTCCATTTCAGTAGGAATTTTATCAACTACTATGGCTTCTACTGTCCTTTGGGATGTACCTAGACAGACATTGAGTTTTACTACTGGAAAGGTTCTACGACCAGAATTAGTAAAAAACCCTGATATGGAGGTAGATACTTGCTTTGAAGATTTAAGTTGTAAATCTTCTGCCATCTTTTTACTGATAAAGGTTTTCTGTGACCCTTGATCAAAAAAGCCTCTAGTTGGAATACAAATTCCTTGATTGCATAGTTCTAGCTGTGCAGTAGGCAATATGGCTGCTGTAACAATTTCTGTATCCAAGTCGTTGACATTGCTCATTACTGTACAGAATTGTACGGCTGTTGTGGTATTATCATCTTTGGGCTTTGCCTGAGATGCAGGTTGATTATTGGAAGTCTGTGATCTGGATTGAGTGTTAATATCACCACAGAGTGCTGTGTGATGTACACTTTTATGACAATATTGGCAGTTCTGCAATTGAGTGATACACTCACTAGTATCGTGCTTCCGTAGACAACGGATGCACCTGTTCAGAGATTTCAGTCGATCGATTCGACTGGCACGGCCTTCATAAACTGTGCATTGATAAATGGTATGTGCTTCTTGACAGAATAAACATTTTGGGGCACTTGTAGCTCCTTTTGTCTTATCTGTCTTAGGAGCTTGGTTTCCTACAGTTCTGTTAACTGTGGGGGATATAGCATAAGAGCCAACATTATTCTGTTTCCACTTTGCAGAAGAGTTTTGTTGCCTTGATTTTTGACTGCCATTTTGGACATTTTTGTTTTTGTCCGTAGATTCACCTTTGGGGATTTTTTCTTGAGATCTAAGTTTTCCTCGGCTTCGTAATCTTTGTACGTAAGCTCGAAGTCCATCAAAGATTTGGCTTTGTGATAAGATGTTGTTACAAGTATGTAAAACTTGTAGGTAAGTAATTACATGCAAGTAGGTGATACAAGCATGTAACACTTGTACTCCTCCAAGGATTTCCTTAAAGGATGAATTGTATCTGTAATAATGTGTATCTACATTATTCATGATGTGATGAAGCATTTTGCTTTTTCTTTTTTTTTCCTCGGCTTTGCCTTTTCTATTAAGTAAGTCTCTTTGAGATGCTTGATTAATTTCAGATTTTCTGAGGCTGCTTTCACTCCAGTGAAAGCATGAGATTAGGTGATCAAGACTATATTCTTGGATTAAGATAGTTATCTTAGATGGATGATAATATTTGTATTGACATTGTCAATGTGTTGTTAGCCTTTCAGATTGTGATGTGAGATTAAGATTGGTCTTAATCCCCAATTGTAGACTATTGTAGCCAAGTGATGATGACATTTGTCTATCACCTGATTTAAATGGTCTGTAGGCTGTAGATTCAAGTGATTTTTTAGACACTTTGTGTCCTCTTATTTCCTGTTTCAGCTGCTGGTGGAATACTGTTAGTCATTTTGACCTTTTCCGAGTTTCGGAGATTCCGAGATTTTTCTCTTTTTTCTGATAAATATGTTTGATGTTAATGTATTTTGATAAATGAGCTTTCCTGTCTACTTAGGAAATGATTCCAAAGATCGTCCTTCATTTCCTCCCTGGAATCTGGTTGTAGCAGGTGTTCAATTATCAAAAGTATTGTAATAATTTGATTTGTGACCCGAATGCACGAATGCACCAAGTTGGTAAATCCTGTAATAATTTTTTAAAAATAGTAAATGGCACTATTTTTGCAAAGTTATTACAAAATCTGTTACCATAATAATTGTTAGATAAAATACAGTAGAATGTCTACTGGTTTTACCTGGAATAGGGTATGATTTAGTTGATTATGGTTAGATTGTAAGGAATGCTCTTACAGTGATGATAACACTTTTTTAAAGAATATTATGTAATGAGCAGCTCTGAAAATCAGTAGATTAGAGATAATGCTAGATAATACACTTAAATATATATGTAATGTTACCACAATGAGGTAGATAATTGGTATTTATGATTAAGATGCAGTTGTGGCTTTGACACTGATATACTTAATTACTGTGGTTTCTTAACACAAAACAGTATCAGTTTGTTATGAATGCTTACTAGTTAATGGATACGGTGGCTTAAGCCACTGCAAACTATTTGTTTACTTAGATATATAGCTATGATAAATATTGGCTGATAGCTAGGCTAGGCTAGAATATGTAAGAATTATTCCAATGCAAAACCAAGAAGTTTCTTATGTATTTGGCATTGAAATATTCGGTAAACGAATGATCATAAATATCTAGGTACAAAGGACCATTTATTATCTAGGTTCGAAGGACCATTAATGTGGGAAAAACCTGTTGGGATTGATATAAGAGGAGACTACCAGGGACTTGTACTGAACTAAATTAAAAAATTACTGTCTGCAAATTAATTCAATTAAAATCTCTAGCTAGGGTTGTAAATCCTAGATCCTCTTTTCCTAATGACAGATTGTGGGCTGTAAGGGACAGGTGGGGTGAATGACTTAGTTGATAGAAGTTCCAATCCACCTGTAGACAGGGATCTCACATCAGCTTGTATTTTATACAAGGATAAGATTTGATAAATTCAGTTATCTGACTGAACACTGGCTCTGTTTAAATCAGGGATTTAAACATACATAGTCTAACCTAGCACCATAACTTAACAGCCAATATGTACTTATACTATAAACAACAAATTAAATTGTAAAAGTATAATAAATGACCTTAAATGTAGTCTTAATACTATTAACTTAGTACTAGAAATTATATTCAATTAAATGAACTTATATGATAACTTATAAATAACTAAGCAAGCAATTGATAACTTAATTTATATATTCAAATATATATGCAGACATATTCACTTTATACAGTTAGCTTGACTGAATCTCTTCCAAGACTGTGGACACTTGTGAGGTTTTTACTTATTGAGGCTGAATTCTTTTCTGACAGAATGGACACTCATGAGGTTCAGTGCTTGGATAAGATTCACAGCTACACTACAATTTTAATAAACGTACCGATATGTGAGGCTTAGCCTCGCTTTTTAACCAACAGACAGATTTATAGGATATTAAAGCTACACAAGCATACAATTGGCCAATCATATACCAAATAACCTTCAATATACTTCTCTGCCAGTCGGGGTGCCTGTCTGACAAGTTTGCCAGACTGATTAACTCTCTTGTTGAGTTTAGGCACGATATTTTGCTACAGCGTTGCTGTATGATGATCTGGTAGCGTTGCTACGTGATTGTCCCTGCTGTTGCAGAAGAATGAGTTGATAAAGATAAAGAATGAAGGTGGAGGAAACCGTGTCACCGTGATCTCCACTATACACTCTTATTTTATGTAATGTTCCAGGATTTTCCTTGTAGATATTGTCCAGGTACTCCCCCAGTTCTAGAGAGTATTCACTGGCGATAAAAAATATTAGATAAGGAGTCCTTGAGCTGGTAATGTTCGCTAAGGATCAGTCACTTGTTCACTCATTTGTAAACAAACGCGGAGTGCCCTGGGCTGTTGGTGGGCGCTTCACTCCCCCCATCGCCCTGCCATGCTCTCTGAGCACGGTAGCCTTCTATGAATATTGATTGATTATTTTTACAGTCTAGACTTATGATTAAGATAAGATGTGATTATAATATAATTAGATATAAGATTTAAAGATTATAAGTAGTATTTGAAAGTACCACTGAATCTTATTAAGGATTCGATTTTTAATCCTACCGGATGTTGAATCAATGTTCCAATAGTTTTTTAATTAAGAAGTCCTTCTAGAAGCTTCTGGATCCTTGAGAAATCATGTACAAAGTCACGTAGGCATTCAAAAGGGCCCCTGTTGCGTACGTGTTCATGGTGCCATTGTCATCCAGGATCAAGCTATAATGAATCTTTAATGATTCAAATATGATTTGATACGATTTAGATATGATTTTGATATGATTTAGATATGATATAGAAATTATACATTTCTTAGATGATTATTAGATATGGTGGGTAAAAATTTCCCACACGTCCCTTCTCTCCCACGCTCCTCCTTCACCTTTATCACACGCTGGCATGACACCTACTGGTGGCATGACTCCTACTAGTGGCATGACTCCTACTGGTGGCATGACTCCTACTGGTGGCATGACTCCTACTGGTGGCATGACTCCTACTGGTGGCATGACTCCTACTGGTGGCATGACTCCTACTGGTGGCATGACTCCTACTGGTGGCATGACTCCTACTGGTGGCATGACTCCTACTGGTGGCATGACTCCTACTGGTGGCAGTCATGCCACCACACAACACCAACTGGGAGCATTGTTTAAACTTCCGATTATTAAAAATTGTATTGACAAAATATATAATTTTACGTAACGTGAGTAATAAGGTGTTTTCCCAGTGAGGTGCGGCAGGTGGTGACTGCCACACAGGCCACACCACCATACACAACCCGACACGGTGTTATCCCAGTGAGGTGCGGCAGGTGGTGACGGCCACACAGGCCACACCACCATACACAACCCGACACGCCTAAAATTGTAGACTGTATCACATACATATTACATGAAGTTACATGCAACTGTATTATGTATTATACATGTTACAGATTACGAATTTGTAAATACAACAAGTCAGGGATGGATTCATGACATACACAGATTACCTTGAGATGATTTCGGGTCTTAACGTCCCCGCGGCCCGGTCTTCGACCAGCAGAGAGGTGAAGTATTTTCATTAATATTGCTTTTACCACTTAACAAATACTGTGTAAATATTGCGGTGGTGGTGGTAGGAGGTAAACAGACCTGATCAAGGCATCCACGATACTTCTCTCCCTCGCATGCTCCTAGAGCCGGTCAGTTCATCTTGGAGGATTACGGCAATATGATCATTCGAGCCCAAAAGTGTCTCCAGGAGCACGCTGCTGGTGAGGGCGATAATTGAGGCTCCCGGTATTACTGACTTTACTGCCTCTATCACTGATTAATGACACCACGTGAAATGATTTCGCACTTTACAGGATTGGAGGCCAAGTTATAATATCTGGAGTTCTCTGTAGCTATATGCTGCAGTGTCCTAGCCTTCCTCCTAGCCTTGCTCCTTGCCTTGCCCCTAGCCTTGCCCCTAGCCTTGCCCCTAGCCTTGCTCCTAGCCTTCCCCCTAACCGTCCTCCGAGCTTTCCTCAACACATGCTAAATTCACTGCACCTTCTCTAGATGTTACTACTGCTCGGCTTAGACTCGCTGACAAGTATCTCTGGGAATTCTCATTATCTGCTGATGTAGACCTGACCAAATGTAAACTGTGTCAACAAAATTATTCGCACACCCTCCGTCACTATGTGATGGAGTGCGAAAAGATACGTGAATTTAGAGACAATTCTATAACCAATGTTCCAGCGATGTGTAAATATTTAATTCAAAATGATCTGCTACCAGAAATTTTAGCCAAATATCCCCAGTTTGCTTGTAACGGGGGGTGGGGGAAATAGCTCTATCTTGTCCATTATTCCACCCCCCAGTTAACTAACGAGGCCGGGGGAAACAGCTCTCTCTAGTCCGTTATCCCGTCCCCAGTTAGCTAACTATTCTAGAGCACCCTCCAGAGTTCCTAAGGCAACCTCTCTCGTTCAACACCTTGTAACCTAGGTATTTGACTACCTAGGTGCTAAGACTACAAGGAGCCGTAACTGGATCAGCTACCCGAAACTCTAGAGAGAACTCTAGAATACAGAATCATTGCCACAAACGTATAAGAGAAAACGAAAGGAAAGAAATGAATAGTGAAGTAATTAGTGAGGGTTTGGGGTGAGAGGCAGAGAGGTGGGAGGAGCGAGGAGGGTCATTAGTTGAAAGTGAGAGTTTAGAGAGGGGTGGAGGGAGAGACGTAGATAAGTAGTAGTAGAAGAGTAGATAGTAGAAGACGAAATGCTGCCACCATCCATTCATGATCATTACATACAAGACAAGGAATGGAACTTGCCTGTATCACAAAATTCTCCAAAGATGTTATCATGAGTTCATTATTAGTATGTTCCCTCTGTACCATGTACTCATTAAAATCAGGGAACCAGTAATCACCGAGGCTTTCTCACCTCAACTCAAAGCTCTAGGGAACAAAGACGATTTAAATAATAAGTTCATGTATTTCACATACTAAGTATCATAATATAAGCAATCCAATTAAAATGTTAAAGAGAGTCATCATCCAAGAATTCGAGAACCCTACAACTTGACTGCCCCTGATCATCACACAACATATGTAAACACGACCAAGTCACCTTAATGTTCACTCACCGAGGACTGAGTCTAAGTTGAATAGAGAGGGGGGGGGGTCTGTAGTTGACAGAGACTCCCGCCCTTGCCGGCCGACAGCCTCCCTGATAGGGACGTCTCTGCTCTCGTCTGCTGTTCTGTCTGTTAATGCTTTTGCTGGATAGCTCTCCGAGTTTATATTGGGGAACCTAGTAGCTAACTCCGCCCACAAGTAGATAGCCTCCGGCACTACCAAGCCACTCCTCAAACGTCGGCTTGTTTGAAGGCTACCAGACTACAATTAAGAGCTTAGCGGAAGCAAGGTGAAATTCTCATGATCTGACCTCAGGTCACTTGAGGTCATTAACGCTTTGAGGTGTGAGATCTCAGGCAGACAACTGGCGCCTTTCCAAATCCGTCTGTGACTCATATTCTATATATATTTCAAATAAACTAACCCAAACACTTTTACAGTGTTACATCTCCCCTTCTCCCCGAAATAAAGTTTTTGCAACACTGCTAAAGCAAGCTAGCTGTGTGCAACAACTTTATTAACGAAAAAAAAATACATCCTAGCTAAACAAATATACATCATCCTACTCTAAAAAATGAAATATGTAGACAGACGTCCATTGTCTCTGGCTGGGCGACGTCACTGCTTGGTCTTGTAGATAATCCTGTACCACATTTCTTCAACACAACTGCCTCCGTCGCTTCTCCGTCGTTAACGCACAACAACACTTGGTCAACCCGAAAGCCGTTACTACTTGAACTGAGCACAGGACCGTGGAATTCGGTTGTCCCAGCTGATCTGTAATTGGCCCTACGTCAGTCACCATGAGAGACGTATATTGGGGTTCTTCACAGCTATAGGGACTACAAGTTTCGAGACCTTCATATAGTTGCCAACAGTAGAAATCCCATCCTACTCTTCTTCCTCCCTGTTGCTCCAGCACGCCTCCTTCAGAGAGCTACTTCTGACAGCCACATCAAGTCCGCATGACACAGGAAGAATCACTCAACAGAGCAACATGCTTGTAGGAGGGGCGGCCAGTCAAGGCAAACGATCCTGTCTTGCAATTACGCTCCATGCAATAATGCTGACACCAGCAAGGGACACTAGGTATCGTGTCTCAGCTTGGCTTATCTTCTTCTTTCTTCTCTCTTCTTTCTTCTCTCTTCTTTCTTCTCTCTTCTTTCTTCTTTCTTCTCTCTTCCTCCTCCCATGGGTCTTTGACAAGCGACCTGGGGTCCATTGGGGGTCTGTCCGTCCTGGGGTCCATCCTGGGTAGACCGATGTTGGTGGGACAGACTGGAGTCGTTGTTGCTCCTCTTCCATCATTACTGGGTCGTCTGGGGTCGTCTGCAGAACGACCTGGGGTCCACTGGGGGTCCGTCCGTCTTGGGGTCCACTGGGGTCCGTCCGTCTTGGGGTCCACTGGGGTCCGTCCGTCTTGGGGTCCACTGGGTAGACCAATGTTGACCGACCGAGAGGGCTGCATCTTGGGGTCCCCTGGGGTGGTGGTGGTGGTGGTGGCCCTGACATCCAGGTAGGGGCTGGTCGTCGTGGTGGTGAGGAACAGCCGTGAGTGTGGTATAAGGCAGCCGTCTCCCTCTTCTGTATGTGCGTCTCTCCTCTCTTCTGGCTCCCACCTGTGAAATGAACAGAAAGGCGACAATACGTGTTCCCAAGATGTTTGTGTGACCCTGTCGTTTGTATAGGGTTACACAGTCCTATCATACCGCTCTCCTCCTGGCAACAACTACACTTCAATTTTTAATAATTCAATTAACTCTGAATGATATTGACTTGGTGGAACATAAAACAGTAACAGAGTAAAGTTAGAGAAGAGAGAATAAGGTCATCACTACTTTTAACTTGTCACAAAAAAAAATCAACACTAATAGACAAAACACTAGCCTAAACTTAACTGTACCGTTCCTAATCTTAAGTACATAATTAACCGTTACTCCCACCCTTAACCTACAGCCACCTACGTGACCCAGAGTGTTTTCCTAGCTTCTCCGCCGGTAAACAACTCCCAACTGTTGCCACCCCTGTGACCAGACTATCTAACGTCGAGCGTCCCCAACGTGAAGTCTACTGACATACTAAGGCTCCCCCTAGCATGCTGTACAAGACCAGTACACCTCGGGTTATTGCGTTCAAATGGAGTAAAACAGTCGATCGCAATAATCTGAGCAGAACCACTACTAAATTCTACTTAAGAACTACACCTGCCACTCCCCACTGACCTGGAGACCAGCGGTGGCTGGGTGTCCCCCTGGGACATGCGAGGTCACCTGTCACACTCAGCTGACCTCCACTACCCACCAACCGCTAAGTTCCAAAATCACCAAATCTTATCACTAACATAAAACACTACACACGCAAGTTCTGGTGAACATTCCCTGAACTACACAAAACTCACAAAATCACTAAACACAACACCAGAGAATCACCATCTCCTAGCCTGAAAAAAACTCGCTAAATCGCGAAAGTAAAACACCTGTCAAGATCTCCCTGATAGCGCCTGAGCGGCAAAAGACACGTGGGACTGAACAATGTTAAAAGAACACCAACTACCTACAACATTGTTCAACACCGCTGCCACCATTGTAACGGGGGGTGGGGGAAATAGCTCTATCTTGTCCATTATTCCACCCCCCAGTTAACTAACGAGGCCGGGGGAAACAGCTCTCTCTAGTCCGTTATCCCGTCCCCAGTTAGCTAACTATTCTAGAGCACCCTCCAGAGTTCCTAAGGCAACCTCTCTCGTTCAACACCTTGTAACCTAGGTATTTGACTACCTAGGTGCTAAGACTACAAGGAGCCGTAACTGGATCAGCTACCCGAAACTCTAGAGAGAACTCTAGAATACAGAATCATTGCCACAAACGTATAAGAGAAAACGAAAGGAAAGAAATGAATAGTGAAGTAATTAGTGAGGGTTTGGGGTGAGAGGCAGAGAGGTGGGAGGAGCGAGGAGGGTCATTAGTTGAAAGTGAGAGTTTAGAGAGGGGTGGAGGGAGAGACGTAGATAAGTAGTAGTAGAAGAGTAGATAGTAGAAGACGAAATGCTGCCACCATCCATTCATGATCATTACATACAAGACAAGGAATGGAACTTGCCTGTATCACAAAATTCTCCAAAGATGTTATCATGAGTTCATTATTAGTATGTTCCCTCTGTACCATGTACTCATTAAAATCAGGGAACCAGTAATCACCGAGGCTTTCTCACCTCAACTCAAAGCTCTAGGGAACAAAGACGATTTAAATAATAAGTTCATGTATTTCACATACTAAGTATCATAATATAAGCAATCCAATTAAAATGTTAAAGAGAGTCATCATCCAAGAATTCGAGAACCCTACAACTTGACTGCCCCTGATCATCACACAACATATGTAAACACGACCAAGTCACCTTAATGTTCACTCACCGAGGACTGAGTCTAAGTTGAATAGAGAGGGGGGGGGGTCTGTAGTTGACAGAGACTCCCGCCCTTGCCGGCCGACAGCCTCCCTGATAGGGACGTCTCTGCTCTCGTCTGCTGTTCTGTCTGTTAATGCTTTTGCTGGATAGCTCTCCGAGTTTATATTGGGGAACCTAGTAGCTAACTCCGCCCACAAGTAGATAGCCTCCGGCACTACCAAGCCACTCCTCAAACGTCGGCTTGTTTGAAGGCTACCAGACTACAATTAAGAGCTTAGCGGAAGCAAGGTGAAATTCTCATGATCTGACCTCAGGTCACTTGAGGTCATTAACGCTTTGAGGTGTGAGATCTCAGGCAGACAACTGGCGCCTTTCCAAATCCGTCTGTGACTCATATTCTATATATATTTCAAATAAACTAACCCAAACACTTTTACAGTGTTACATGCTAACTGTAGGTAGTAACTAAGTGATATGTTACAATCACTATCACTTGTAACCTATCCACCGCTGCCCACTGGATGGGGGGCGGTGTGCAGGACAAACATATCAATTGTGACACTAGCTCTCCACATATGTCAGTTGCTTAATTTAGAACCTGTACTTGAGGTCGATCTCGAACCCATTGTTGATGTGACGACTTATATTGAATTTTGTAACTAGCTCATCAAGATTGTAACTTGCTTAGCTAAATGAATTGTGGGGTTCAGTCCCTGAGCCCATTATGTGCCTCTGTAACCCTTTCCACTACCGCCCACAAGATGGGTATGGGGTGCATAATAAATGAACTAAACTAAACCTTCTCTACACAACTGTGTTGACTCCTTGTTGTGTTAGGCTCAGCTGAAGGAGAGGACGCTGAGGAAGCTTGCTAGAGGTGGTACCTCGCCATATACTAGGGGGATACCCGGCAGTGCCCGGGTCTGTCTGGCTCCCCCTCTATATCTCCGTCTCCCTCTTACCGCTCTTTTCCTATCCCTCACTCCCCACCTTTTCTCTCACTTCATCCCCCTCCCTCTCGTCTTTCACCCCCCCCCCTTACTCCCCACTTTTCTCTCTCTCGCTCTCTATCTCCCTGTCTCACCTCTCCCTTCCTTCCTCTCTTTCTCCCACTCTCTCATTCCACCTTTCTCTTTCCCTTCAAGCAGAGGATGACCCCTGCTGGACGTCACGGGGGGGGGGGGGGGGGCAGGGTTATAGTTATGCCTGGTCGTTATAGTTGGAGGCCTGGTCGACGACCGGGCCGCGGGGACGCTAAGCCCCGGAAGCACCTCAAGGTAACCTCAAGGTAAGGTATGCCAAAAAATATGCAATAAATGAAAACAAGTTCAATTTCATTCAAACTTTTTTGACGAATTGTATATGAAAAGTGTTTCATCTGGTCCAAGTTTCAGCATCGTATCATAAATAGGAAGGGAGGAAAAAAATATTGAATTATGTGTCAACAATTTTCCAAAATGGTAAAAAATTAACATCAAACACAAGTGTCAACTGAAATTATGTCTATGACTCTCAGCTATCACAAAAGCATATATTAAAAAACAAATAATAATTAGTTTTATAAAAAAATTAAGTTAATTTTTTTTTTCAATTTTATTTTTCTTATTTGTTTATCGGACGATTTGCATGAAACGTATACACCTGACTGCACGTAAGCCTATCTGTAAGGCTGCTAATTTTGGAGGAAATTGGTTGATGTCAACCTCAGATGGCAGCATCTTAGATTTTAATTTTTAATGATTTATTTTTCAAGTAAAACTGAGTCCCAACTCTTTCATTTTTATTCAATTTACATCAAACTTGCACCTTATATGTAAAGTTTATGTCTCTAAAATCTTATGCCAGCGTTTTTTCCTAAGTACATTTATTGATTTTATAATAGCAATAAACATGATATATTTGCATAATTTTTTGGGGGAACTTTGACTATTTGTATTAGTAAAAGTAAACATGTTTTGGAAAATCCGCGGCATTGGATCCTTTATTATATGCTAATGTGACAGAAAAGTGTCATAGAATGATTATATTTGAAACTTGTGGTTGTAGGAGCGGGTCGGCCGAGCGGACAGCACACTGGACTTGTGATCCTGTGGTCCTGGGTTCGATCCCGGGCGCCGGCGAGAAACAATGGGCAGAGTATCTTTCACCCTATGCCCCTGTTACCTAGCAGTAAAATAGGTACCTGGGTGTTAGTCAGCTGTCACGGGCTGCTTCCTGAGGGTGGAGGCCTGGTCGAGGACCGGGCCGCGGGAACACTAAAGCCCCGAAATCATCTCAAGATAAGGTAGGAACTTACTGAAAATGTGTAATATTCATAGAAAAAACAAAAACAAAAAACAAAATATAATCTCAATTTCTATTTAGGCAGCAACTAGTAAAGACTACACCAACTACTAGTCAACAACTAGTAAAGACTACACCAACTACTAGTCAACTACTAGTAAAGACTACACCAACTACTAGTCAACAACCAGTAAAGACTACACCAACTACTAGTCAACAACCAGTAAAGACTACACCAACTACTAGTCAACAACCAGTAAAGACTACACCAACTAGTCAAAAAAGATTTGTTGACATTGAATAAAATTTTAACAACTAAGTCATGGCCTCTTAAACACAAGACAAAGTTATAGAAGATTCAGCGGTATGCCACCAGGCTCGTCCCGGAACTGAGAGGTGCGAGCTACGAGGAAAGGCTAAGGGAGCTGGTACGTCCCTGGAAGACAGAAGAGTAAGGGGAGACATGATAACCATCTACAAAATTCTCAGGGGAATTGACAGGGTGGACAAAGACAAACTCTTCAGCACGGGTGGGACACGAACAAGAGGACACAGGAGGAAGCTGAGTACCCAAATGAGCCACAGGGACGTTAGAAAGAACTTTTTCAGTGTCAGTGCACTAGGAAGTGATGTGGTGGAGGCTGACTCCCTACACAGCAGTTTCAAGTATGATAGAGCCCAGTAGGCTCAGGAACCTGTACATCAGTTGATTGACAGTTGAGAGGCGGGATCAAAGAGCCAGAGCGCAACCCCCGCAAGCACAACTAGGTGAGTACACACACACACACACACACACACACGCGCGTGTCTCACACTCACACTCCCGGCTCACAGCAACTCAAGAATATAGAAAAATAGATTAGGCAGCAATCCACATTTTACCGGCAGAAAAAGCACTTCTGTGAACCCCGATCATAAGACCCACGACGACTGGAATAAACTTTCAATTCCAAAAATAAAGCGAAGTTTTTAAATTGTCAAAAGCTGTAATCTGTTTGGATAGGGAGGCGGGGGCGGCGGAGTGGCGGGGGCGGCGGAGTGACGGGGGTGGGGGAGTGGCGGGGGCGGCGGAGTGACGGGGGTGGGGGAGTGGCGGGGGGGGGGGGGGGGTCGGTTTGGCGCGGGCGGCGGAGTGGCGGGGGTGGCGGAGTGGCGGGGGTGGCGGAGTGACGGGGGCGGCGGAGTGACGGGGGTGGCGGAGTGACGGGGGCGGCGGAGTGACGGGGGTGGCGGAGTGACGGGGGCGGCGGAGTGACGGGGGTGGGGGAGTGGCGGGGGTGGCGGAGTGACGGGGTGGCGGAGTGACGGGGGCGGCGGAGTGACGGGGGTGGCGGAGTGACGGGGGCGGCGGAGTGACGGGGGCGGCGGCAGGAGTTACTACCACACTCGCGCCACCGCCAGCTGACGGCTGCCTCCACACCACCATCACCGCAGGAGGAAGAGGAAGAGTTGGTGGTGGAGGAGGTGTTGGGCAATATTTTCATGCAATACCTTTGGGACCTTGGTCTCCATGCTGCTTCTAAGGTAAAGAGTTCCTTTAATTTGTTCTCACATACTTCATTATTATGTTATGGTGAGAGGTTCCCCTTGTGTGGTCAGTCTGGGTACATGGTCTCCCAGTCTCGTGTTCCTCCTTACATGACTATACAACACCTTCTCTTCTTCCTTACCTTTTGCACCAATATTATTTTCAAATTGCGTCTCAGCTTCTCTAACTCGAATGAATTGATTTCAGGTTTTGTTTGGTGTCTCTCTATTGTCCTGTTCCTAGTTCTCTCTACTTTTCCCAGGGTTCCTCGCCCAAACAAAATTTTTACTTTACTTTTTTCATCCACTTCCTTCTTGAGTGGTATGAAGTGTTGTGTTGCACCAGCACAGTTCCCACCACTGAACACCATCATCACACTTGGTGTCCTCCCTTCCACTTACCTTCCCCATTGAATTTCCTGCTGAAATAAGTCTCTCTTTCTGCTGTAGTCTGTAATCTCTCTTCACCTTGAAAGGGGTTCTTTATGTAAACAATTCCTTCAGCTCCAGTATGTGCTCGAGCACGGCACTGGGCGCTACAGCTCTTGGAGGCATCTCGTACACTATTCTCTCAACATCTGTCAACATCTGCTTCACTCTGGGGAAACACCTGGTCAAGTGTTGCTGGCGTGTCTCCTCCTCATACTCTTGATACTTCTGTGACATGTTGCTTTAGGAAGTGTTTGTCTGTCATGTCTACCAACTGTGCTCTCCATGTCTCCTCATCCCTGCGGGGTCCTTGTTAACCCATTGTATTTCCCCGTGGATCAAGTCCCTCAGTGTTTGCACTTCCCCTCGTGTTGTCCTGGCCACGGTGGCTGCTTTTTTCATTATGATGATGGAGGAGGATATCTTGAGGCTATCTTGAGATGATTTCGGGGCTTAGCGTCCCTGCGGCCCGGTCCTCGACCCGGTCTGTTAGTGTGATGACTGATTCCACGTCCACCCACCTGGAGGGTGTGGTGACACTCCCCTCCACGCCCACCCAGCTCCACCGTCGTGGTGGGTGACACTATAGGTGGGGGCGGGAGACAACCCCCGCCCATAATAGGTGGTCGTTGCCAAGTACGCCCATGTACTCGCCCCTCACGTGTACGGCCCAGGCTACGCCCACCCACACACCTGACTCCTGGCCACGCCCACCCATACACCTGACTCCTGGCCACGCCCACCCACACACATGACTCCTGGCCACACCCACCCACACACCTGACTCCTGGCCACACCCACCCACACACCTTACTCCTGACCACGCCCACCCACACACCTGACTCCTGGCCAGGCTTATACACTCAGGTGACCTGGACCTAGATTCACGAAGCTCCATGTATTTCCTAGTAAGTAGGTTTGCTACGAAGGTTCCTAAGTATGCCTTAAGAAGATGCTTAGGTGCGATTCAGGTAGGTAAACTTACGAAGATATTTGGGTCTTGGGTCTGGTTCACCTGCGTGCCGACAGAGGTCCCTACTGTGTTTCGTTTGGCCAATCAGACAGCAGGCAACATTCTTCATCTTGAAGATTTGCCAATCACGACGCTGTCTTATCGGAACTCATCTGCGCTCTATTTACGTCGAATTTTCTTATAAAATTAGTATATTTCGAAGTAAAACAATGTTTTTTCAACTTCTACAGCCAGCACCGACATTGTAGTAAACAAATATGTTACATTTGTTGTTTACCTACATAATTCTAAGAGATACTGTGTAGCTGTCCTTGTTGCTCGGAAGATGCGCTGACAATTATTGTATATATTTACTGAATTTACCCAATGGCCACTAACTATCTAGTGACCTCGACGAGGACAGGAAGCCGGCGGCTTGTTAAAGGGCCCGCCAATTGTCTTAATGATATTTTTTGGCTGGAATTTGGCATTTACGGCTTCAGCGGGTAGGCGGTTCCATGGGTTTATAACCCTCTTGGTGGAAAAAACATCTGTTTTCAGTCCTACTTGAGAGAACATACTCTCCAACACTATATCTGTGATTGCCCTGTTATCAGTGACTTCATACCAAATGGTATGAGGTATTTTGAGCTCTGTAATTACTTCATACACTCAGGAATATTGGAAGATATTCTTGTGCTGCACCCAGATTTTGCCAGTGGAGGCTAATAGATCAGCCTTAAGTATTTTGTTCTCTCCTAATTCCATGTATGACTGGCCATCCTGTGAGGTGAGGATGTTGGATGAGCTTGTAGCTGGTTTTTGATCTACACTGTGTGGTCCTTCATACAGAATAGGGAAGCAGCACATTGCTGTGTTTACTAGTTGTGTTTTTGCGGGGGTTGAGCTTTGCTCTTTCGGCCCGCCTCTCAACTGTCAATCAACTGTTTACTAACTACTTTTTTTTTTTTACCACACACACACCCCAGGAAGCAGCCCGTGACAGCTGACTAACTCCCAGGTACCTATTTACTGCTAGGTAACAGGGGCACTTAGGGTGAAAGAAACTTTGCCCATTTGTTTCTGCCTCGTGCGGGAATCGAACCCGCGCCACAGAATTACGAGTCCTGCGCGCTATCCACCAGGCTACGAGGCCCCTGTGGGGCCTCGTAGCTGTGTATACTGTGTATACCTAAACATGTTTAAAAATACATTGTTTGAGAGGAGTCTTGTAGAAACTGGTAAGAGTAATGATATTATATAGTGTTACCATAATTTAGTGCTTACCTCTTGTGAAAATCGCGAAGAGTTGTTTAGTCAGAGTCGATTTATTTTTCGTATTGAGGCAGGTATTTTCTCCCTTGATTCCATGTATGCCTAACCATCCTGTGAATATTAGATAAACTTATATAGTTTTTTATCTACACTGTGTAATATTCCATATAGAACAGGGTAGCAGCACATTGCTGTGTATACTTAAGCTTCGTAATAAAAAAAAGTAATAAAGATTTTAAATTATAGTTTGTATAGTATATTATCCTTACAAGTATTATCCTTATTAAATCATGTTAACCATGGATCATTAAGATCTCATGTTGATATGTAATAGTCATATTTCGTTTGAATCATTCATTAAATTGCTTGGTGCATGGCTATGTTCCACACCCTGGTGGCTTGGTGCATGGCTATGTTCCACACCCTGGTGGCTTGGTGCTTGGCTATGTTCCACACCCTGGTGGCTTGGTGCTTGGCTGTTCCACACCCTGGTGGCTTGGTGCTTGGCTATGTTCCACACCCTGGTGGCTTGGCTATGTTCCACACCCTGGTGGCTTGGTGCATGGCTATGTTCCACACCCTGGTGGCTTGGTGGTTGGCTATGTTCCACACCCTGGTGGCTTGGTGGTTGGCTATGTTCCACACCCTGGTGGCTTGGTGCTTGGCTATGTTCCACACCCTGGTGGCTTGGTGCTTGGCTATGTTCCACACCCTGGTGGCTTGGTGCTTGGCTATGTTCCACACCCTGGTGGCTTGGTGCTTGGCTATGTTCCACACCCTGGTGGCTTGGTGCTTGGCTATGTTCCACACCCTGGTGGCTTGGTGCTTGACAGTGTTCCACACCCTGGTGGCTTGGTGCTTGACAGTGTTCCACACCCTGGTGGCTTGGTGCTTGGCTATGTTCCACACCCTGGTGGCTTGGTGCTTGACAGTGTTCCACACCCTGGTGGCTTGGTGCTTGGCTATGTTCCACACCCTGGTGGCTTGGTGCTTGACAGTGTTCCACACCCTGGTGGCTTGGTGCTTGACAGTGTTCCACACCCTGGTGGCTTGGTGCTTGACAGTGTTCCACACCCTGGTGGCTTGGTGCTTGACAGTGTTCCACACCCTGGTGGCTTGGTGCTTGGCTATGTTCCACACCCTGGTGGCTTGGTGCTTGACAGTGTTCCACACCCTGGTGGCTTGGTGCTTGGCTATGTTCCACACCCTGGTGGCTTGGTGCTTGACAGTGTTCCACACCCTGGTGGCTTGGTGCTTGACAGTGTTCCACACCCTGGTGGCTTGGTGCTTGGCTATGTTCCACACCCTGGTGGCTTGGTGCTTGGCTATGTTCCACACCCTGGTGGCTTGGTGCTTGGCTATGTTCCACACCCTGGTGGCTTGGTGCTTGACAGTGTTCCACACCCTGGTGGCTTGGTGCTTGACAGTGTTCCACACCCTGGTGGCTTGGTGCTTGACAGTGTTCCATACCCTGGTGGCTTGGTGCTTGACAGTGTTCCACACCCTGGTGGCTTGGTGCTTGACAGTGTTCCACACCCTGGTGGCTTGGTGCTTGGCTATGTTCCACACCCTGGTGGCTTGGTGCTTGACAGTGTTCCACACCCTGGTGGCTTGGTGCTTGACAGTGTTCCACACCCTGGTGGCTTGGTGCTTGACAGTGTTCCACACCCAGGTGGCCTGGTGCTTGACAGTGTTCCACACCCAGGTGGCTTGGTGCTTGACAGTGTTCCACACCCTGGTGGCTTGGTGCTTGGCTATGTTCCACACCCTGGTGGCCTGGTGCTTGACAGTGTTCCACACCCTGGTGGCTTGGTGCTTGACAGTGTTCCACACCCTGGTGGCTTGGTGCTTGACAGTGTTCCACACCCTGGTGGCTTGGTGCTTGACAGTGTTCCACACCCTGGTGGCCTGGTGCTTGACAGTGTTCCACACCCTGGTGGCCTGGTGCTTGACAGTGTTCCACACCCTGGTGGCCTGGTGCTTGACAGTGTTCCACACCCTGGTGGCTTGGTGCTTGACAGTGTTCCACACCCTGGTGGCTTGGTGCTTGACAGTGTTCCACACCCTGGTGGCCTGGTGCTTGACAGTGTTCCACACCCTGGTGGCTTGGTGCTTGACAGTGTTCCACACCCTGGTGGCTTGGTGCTTGACAGTGTTCCACACCCTGGTGGCCTGGTGCTTGACAGTGTTCCACACCCTGGTGGCTTGGTGCTTGACAGTGTTCCACACCCTGGTGGCCTGGTGCTTGACAGTGTTCCACACCCTGGTGGCCTGGTGCTGTAGTCTGAGGCTTAGTGGTCGAGTGTTCACCAGTTCACGACGAAGGCTGACGAAAAATTATTATTGGGTTGAGTCTCCTGCTGACTACTTATTATATTGTTCCTCTGAGGAATAAAGAGCAGGAAGAGATAAAGGCGAAACAAGTTGTAATAACGTTGAATTTTGTTATGAAAACAGGCAGAGAGTCCGCCTTGCTGACACCATGTTTATTGGGTATAGCTAGCTTGCTATCTTGCTATCGGGAGGGAGGGAGTGAGGCAGGGAGGGAGGGAGGGAGGGGGAAGGACAGGGATGATAGGGCAGTAATGAAGGACTGGACGTTGCATCTGCTGTTGCCAGCTGACACGTGTAGATCAGCTGTGGGCACCAGCTGACACGTGTAGATCAGCTGTGGGCACCAGCTGACACGTGTGGATTACCAGGTGTGGGTGGAGTCAGCAGGGCGGTGGTGGGGCCGGCGCGTCAACACCTCAGCATCACCAACCATCACACACACTCACGCTAATAATTATTGACCAATTTGGCAGAATTTTTGTTCTACGTCGTTATTCATGACCTGAGACCGTGACCTGAGACCGTGACCTGAGACCGTGACCTGAGACCGTGACCTGAGACCATGACCTGAGACCGTGACCTGAGACCGTGACCTGCAGTGAGTGACGCTGCCCAACACTCGCTCCTCGGGGCAAAATACAAAAATGTATTACCTAGTTGTAGTTGCGGGGGATGAGCTCCGGCTCCTAGGCCCCGCCTCTCAACTTTTAATCGACTGGTTTATAGGTTCCTAAGCCTATTGGGCTCAGTCATATGTACATTTGCAGTTGTGTGTGAAGTCTTCGTTCATTGTTTCACTTCGTGTTTTTTTCCCAGTTGTCCAGTACTCTGTCATTAAAAACATTCTTCCCAATGTCTCTGTGGCTCATTTGGGCGCTTAGTCCTATCTGCGTCCCCTTGTTATGTTTACCCTACTAAATAATCAGTCCTGTCTATTCCCCTGAGTATTTTGAATGTGGTAATCATGTCTCTCCAGTCTTCTCTCTCTTCCAGTGACGTTAGGTTTAGCACTTGTAGCCTTTCCACGTAGCTCATACCTGTCAGGTCTGGAACTAATCTGGTGGCCTACCTCTGAGATAAGGAGATAACGACACCTGACTGGTGCCGCACATTCCAGAAGTGGTCTGACATAAACAATGTACAAGATGCTGAACGGTTCTTTGGATTCCTAAAGGCAGTTGTCATATTAGCCAACCTTCCGTATGCTGCTGATGATACTCATTTGATGTGGGCTTCAGGTGACAGGTTGGGGAATACCCACTCCCAAGCCCTTCTCTCTCAGAGTCCAATAGGGTTTCCTCTACCGTGTGAGGCCCAGTCTCCGTTCCTGCACCAGCTCCACTACTCTGAATGTTGCAAACCTCTGAACTTTTCAATTTTAGTTTTGCTCTTTACAAAGTTTAAATTCCAAGCTATGTTGACTCTATTGATGAAAGATGGTTGCATGGGTGTGGGGTGGTCACTGTATGTGCTGAGGGTGGGCTCCTTAGCGCCTACAACATCCCAAACAACCACCACCACACACCACCCCACACAAACCCCCACCACCCCACACAAACCACCACCACCCCACACAAACCACCACCACCCCACACAAACCACCACCACCCCACACAAACCACCACCACCCCACACAAACCACCACCACCCCACACAAACCACCACCACCACACACAAACCCCCACCACCCCACACAAACCACCACCACCACACACTAACCCCCACCACCCCACACAAACCACCACCACCCCACACAAACCACCACCACCCCACACAAACCACCACCACCACACACAAACCACCACCACCCCACACAAACCCCCACCACCCCACACAAACCACCACCACCCCACACAAACCACCACCACCCCACACAAACCACCACCACCCCACACTAACCCCCACCACCCCACACAAACCCCCACCACCCCACACAAACCCCCACCACCCCACACATACCCCCACCACCCCACACATGTCTCCTTTCACCTGATGCCTCTGTTCACCTGGCAGTAAATAGGTACTCGGGAGTCAGGCAACGGTTGTAAAGTTGACTCCTGGAGAGTCAGTCCGATCTGGGGGAGGGGGGGGGAGGAGGGGGTTAACTTGCTTGTATTAACAGCAAGTTAATACAAGCCTCAATACACTGCTTGTTGTATCTTGGTCACGCAGCCCACCTCAACACAGCAGGCTGGGGGCCTCTTGGTCACGCAGCCCACCTCAACACAGCAGGCTGGGGGCCTCCTGGTCACGCAGCCCACCTCAACACAGCAGGCTGGGGTCCTCTTGGTCACGCAGCCCACCTCAACACAGCAGGCTGGGGGCCTCTTGGTCACGCAGCCCACCTCAACACAGCAGGCTGGGGTCCTCTTGGTCACGCAGCCCACCTCAACACAGCAGGCTGGGGTCCTCTTGGTCACGCAGCCCACCTCAACACAGCAGGCTGGGGTCCTCTTGGTCACGCAGCCCACCTCAACACAGCAGGCTGGGGGCCTCCTGGTCACGCAGCCCACCTCAACACAGCAGGCTGGGGGCCTCGAACAGTTACTGCTACACACGGGTGTACTCACCTAGTTGTGCTTGCGGGGTTGAGCTCTGGCTCTTTGGTCCCGCCTCTTAACTGTCAATCAACTAATGTACAGGTTCCTGAGCCTACTCGGCTCTTATCATATCTACATTTGAAGCTGTGTAAAAAAGTGAGCGTGTGTGTGTGTGTGTGTGTGTGTGTGTGTGTGTGTGTGTGTGTGTGTGTGTGTGTGTGTGTGTGTGTGTGTATGTGTGTGTATGTGTGTGTGTGTGTGTGTGTGTGTATGTGTGTGTATGTGTGTGTGTGTGTGTGTGTGTGTGTGTGTGTGTGTGTGTGTGTGTGTATGTGTGTGTATGTGTGTGTGTGTGTGTGTGTGTGTATGTGTGTGTATGTGTGTGTGTGTGTGTGTGTGTGTGTGTGTGTGTGTATGTGTGTGTATGTGTGTGTATGTGTGTGTGTGTGTGTGTGTGTGTATGTGTGTGTATGTGTGTGTGTGTGTGTGTGTGTGTGTGTGTGTGTGTGTGTGTGTGTGTATGTGTGTGTATGTGTGTGTGTGTGTGTGTGTGTGTATGTGTGTGTGTGTGTGTGTGTGTGTGTGTGTGTGTGTGTGTGTGTGTGTGTATGTGTGTGTATGTGTGTGTGTGTGTGTGTGTGTGTATGTGTGTGTATGTGTGTGTGTGTGTGTGTGTGTGTGTGTGTGTGTGTGTGTGTGTGTGTGTGTGTGTATGTGTGTATGTGTGTGTGAAGGATTGTATGGAGGTGGCCCAACTGACCCTCCCCAGCATGCTAACCCCACAACACTTGACAAACTCCTGCCCACCTGTTTACTGCCAGGTGAACGGAGGCATCAGGTGATAAGGAAACGTACCCAGCTATCCGTCCCTCACGGGATTCAGAACCGCGATTCTCGAACTGCGTGTCGAATACGAATGAAACTCCACCACCAACACCCTGGGTGTAATGATCTCTACATATAAGATTACACAGTAACCGCCAAGTGCTCCAAGGAGCAGGGAACAGCAACAGGAGCCTGGCCATAAACTTCATCAAGACACAGCTCTCGGACAACCGTGTCTGAACGTCCGCAATACGACCATTTGAGGGTTCTTGGTGTAGCATCAGCCCGCCTTAGTAATACCAATGGTAAGGTGTTCAACACATTTATCTCACTAATGAGGCGCCCTTGACTTACGAGCCCCGAGCCTCCCTCACCAAGCCTCCCTGTTTACATTAATTCTCAGAGGCGTAGGGAGAGTGTAGGTAGTGGTTGTGGTGAGTATATGGATGACTAACACGGTAGTCAATATATGGATGACTAACACGGTAGTCAATATATGGATGACTAACACGGTAGTCAATATATGGATGACTAACACGGTAGTCAATATATGGATGACTAACACTGTAGTCAATATATGGATGACTAACACGGTAGTCAATATATGGATGACTAACACGGTAGTCAACATATGGATGACTAACACGGTAGCCAATATATGGATGACTAACACGGTAGTCAGTATATGGATGACTAACACGGTAGTCAATATATGGATGACTAACACTGTAGTCAATATATGGATGACTAACACGGTAGTCAACATATGGATGACTAACACGGTAGTCAGTATATGGATGACTAACACGGTAGTCAATATATGGATGACTAACACGGTAGCCAATATATGGATGACTAACACGGTAGTCAGTATATGGATGACTAACACGGT
>NC_091165.1:13587295-13719795 GCF_040958095.1 Procambarus clarkii
CCAGGGACAACAGGTCATAAAGAAAGATGGGGAGCGGGGGGGGGGGTGCCTGGTCCTAATTAACACCTCATGTTGGTCACCTCAGTGGTCAAGGAGGCACAGTGGTGGTGGTGGCTGGTGAGGGGGGGGGGCATGGGGAGTATGGTGAGGGGGGGCATGGGGGGGTATTGTGAGGGGGGGGGCATGGAGGACTGAGGGGGTGGGGGCATGGGGGTATACTGATGGGAGAGGTGGGGAATATTTGGGGAAAAGGAGGGAGAGAGGGAGGGAAGAGGAAGGGGCAGGGATGCAAGAGGACAGTACAGAGGTGTGGCTGGGGTAAACAGCCAGGTAAGTTATTATCCCACATAACCCTTGTTCACCTTACAAACTCATTTGCGGAGATTATTATTACATTTCCACACCGTAGTCTGGTGGTCTCTGGGGGCCTCGTAGCCTGGTGGATAGCGCGCAGGACTCGTAATTCTGT
Organism: Procambarus clarkii; assembly: GCF_040958095.1. Taxonomy (NCBI): domain Eukaryota; kingdom Metazoa; phylum Arthropoda; class Malacostraca; order Decapoda; family Cambaridae; genus Procambarus; species Procambarus clarkii. The sequence goes on from NC_091165.1 coordinate 13,587,765, forward strand.
GGCGCGGGTTCGATTCCCGCACGAGGCAGAAACAAATGGGCAAAGTTTCTTTCACCCTGAATGCCCCTGTTACCTAGCAGTAAATAGGTACCTGCGTGTTAGTCAGCTGTCACGGGCTGCTTCCTGGGGGTGGAGGCCTGGTCGAGGACCGGGCCGCGGTGACGCTAAGCCCCGGAACCATCTCAAGGTAACCTCCAGACACCCCAACCTTCCCCTACACTCACAAGGCTTACATGTCTGTTTCACGCAGCCTAATTATTACGTGGTACAGAGTGCCATCCCCTGGTCTTAATATTACCACTAATTACCTCCGGTGCCACCCCCCTCCACCCCGCCCAACACTCAGGTCAAGCAGCGGTGTGAGGTGTCGTGACCCCGGGCGACCTCTTGACCTCTGGGCCACTTATTTGTCGGTAGGGAAGTGAGGGGGGGGGGGGGGTCGGCCTGTGGGAACCCACATGTATGGCAACACAGGCGTGAGGGTGCCAGTGTGTGTGTGGCAACACAGGTCTGAGGGTGCCAGTGTGTGTGTGGCAACACAGGTCTGAGGGTGCCAGTGTGTGTGTGGCAACACAGGTCTGAGGGTGCCAGTGTGTGTGTGGCAACACAGGTCTGAGGGTGCCACTGTGTGTGTGGCAACACAGGTCTGAGGGTGCCACTGTGTGTGTGGCAACACAGGCGTGAGGGTGCCAGTGTGTGTGTGGCAACACAGGTCTGAGGGTGCCAGTGTGTGTGTGGCAACACAGGTCTGAGGGTGCCAGTGTGTGTGTGGCAACACAGGTCTGAGGGTGCCACTGTGTGTGTGGCAACACAGGTCTGAGGGTGCCACTGTGTGTGTGGCAACACAGGCGTGAGGGTGCCAGTGTGTGTGTGGCAACACAGGTCTGAGGGTGCCACTGTGTGTGTGGCAACACAGGTCTGAGGGTGCCACTGTGTGTGTGGCAACACAGGTCTGAGGGTGCCACTGTGTGTGTGGCAACACAGGTCTGGGGGTGCCACTGTGTGTGTGGCAACACAGGTCTGAGGGTGCCAGTGTGTGTGGCAACACAGGTCTGAGGGTGCCAGTGTGTGTGGCAACACAGGCGTGAGGGTGCCAGTGTGTGTGGCAACACAGGCGTGAGGGTGCCAGTGTGTGTGGCAACACAGGCGTGAGGGTGCCAGTGTCTGGCAACACAGGCGTGAGGGTGCCAGTGTGTCTGGCAACACAGGCGTGAGGGTGCCAGTGTGTCTGGCAACACAGGCGTGAGGGTGCCAGTGTGTCTGGCAACACAGGCGTGAGGGTGCCAGTGTGTCTGGCAACACAGGCGTGAGGGTGCCAGTGTGTCTGGCAACACAGGCGTGAGGGTGCCAGTGTGTCTGGCAACACAGGCCTGGGGGTGCCAGTGTGTCTGGCAACACAGGCCTGAGGGTGCCAGTGTGTCTGGCAACACAGGCCTGAGGGTGCCAGGGTGTCTGGCAACACAGGCGTGAGGGTGTCAGTGTGTCTGGCAACACAGGCGTGAGGGTGCCAGTGTGTCTGGCAACACAGGCCTGGGGGTGCCAGTGTGTCTGGCAACACAGGCCTGGGGGTGCCAGTGTGTCTGGCAACACAGGCGTGAGGGTGCCAGTGTGTCTGGCAACACAGGTGTGAGGGTGCCAGTGTGTCTGGCAACACAGGTGTGAGGGTGCCAGTGTGTCTGGCAACACAGGCCTGAGGGTGCCAGTGTGTCTGGCAACACAGGCCTGAGGGTGCCAGTGTGTCTGGCAACACAGGCCTGAGGGTGCCAGCGTGTCTGGCAACACAGGCCTGAGGGTGCCAGTGTGTCTGGCAACACAGGCGTGAGGGTGCCAGTGTGTCTGGCAACACAGGCGTGAGGGTGCCAGTGTGTCTGGCAACACAGGCCTGAGGGTGCCAGTGTGTCTGGCAACACAGGCCTGAGGGTGCCAGTGTGTTTGGCAACACAGGCCTGGGGGTGCCAGTGTAACACTGTAAAAGTGTTTGGTTTAGTTTTATTTAATACATAGAGATTCAGGAGTTACAGACAGGGATTTGAGAAGGCGCCAGTTTGGTCGGCCTGAGTCTCACACCTCTAAGCGTTAATGACCCCAAGTGACCTGAGGTCAGATCACGTGAATTTCACCTTGCTTCTGCTAATCTTATAATTGGAGCCTGGTAGCCTTCAAACATGCCGACGTTTAAGGAGTGGCTTGGTAGAGTGCCTGAGGCTATCTACTTGTGGGCGGAGTTAGTTACTAGGTTGCCCAATATATACTCGGAGAGCAGAGCATAGAGACAGATGAGGATAAGACAAAAGACCAGGCAGCAGAGCAGGAGGACAACAGCCAAGACAGGCTGTCGGACGGGGGTGACGCTGCCTGACAGCTGCAGACTCCCCCCCCCCTCTATCCAGCTATAGGCAGACACTTGGTGAGTGAAACATTAAGGTGACTTGGTCGCGTTTACAAGTGTTGTGTGATGATCAGGGGCAGTCAGTTGTAGGGTTCTCAAATTCTTGGCTGATGACTCACTTTGCATATTTCTTGAACATTTGAATTGCTTAAATTATGATAGTTATGTGAAATATAATTGAATTTATTATTTAAATTGTCTTTAACTTGGTTCCCTAGAGTTTTTGAGTTGAGGTGAGAAAGCCTCTGTGGTTACTGGTTCATGATTTTAATTTAATGAGTACATGATACAGTTGGAACAGACCAATAATGACCTCTTGATAACATCTTTTGTGAATATTGTTATACAGACAAGTTCCATTCCTTGTCTTGTATGTAATGGTCTTGAATGGATGGTCAGCATTTCAAATCAAATCAAATGTTTATTTAGGTAAGGTACATACATACAAGAGATTTTACAAAGAGTGATGGATTTATAGTTAGGGCTAGTACATACAATACCTAAAACCCCTATTACGCAAAGCGTTTCGGGCATTTCTTCTTCTACTATCTACTCTTCTACTTCTATCTATCTACACCTCTCCCTCCACCCCTCTCCAAACTCTCACTTTCAACTAATGACCCTCCTCGCTCCTCCCACCTCTCTACCTCTCACCCCAAACCCTCACTAATTACTTCACTAGTCATCTCTTTCCTTTCGTGTCTCTTATACGTTTGTGGCAGTGAAATGTATTCTAGAGTTCTCTCTAGAGTTTCGGGTACCTGATCAAGTTACGGCGCCTTGTAGTCTTAGCACCTAGGTAGTCAAATACCTAGGTTACAAGGTGTTGAACGAGAGAGGCTGCCTTAGGAACTCTGGGAGTGCTCTAGAATAGTTAGCTAACTGGGGACGGGATAATGGACAAGATAGAGCTATTTCCCCCCCCCCCCGTTACACCAGGGTGTCTGGCAACACAGGCGTGAGGGTGCAAGGGTGTCTGGCAACACAGGCGTGAGGGTGCCAGGGTGTCTGGCAACACAGGCGTGAGGGTGCCAGGGTGTCTGGCAACACAGGCGTGAGGGTGCCAGGGTGTCTGGCAACACAGGCCTGAGGGTGCCAGTGTGTCTGGCAACACAGGCGTGAGGGTGCCAGTGTGTCTGGCAACACAGGCGTGAGGGTGCCAGGGTGTCTGGCAACACAAGCGTGAGGGTGCCAGTGTGTCTGGCAACACAGCCGTGAGGGTGCCAGTGTGTCTGGCAACACAGGCCTGAGGGTGCCAGTGTGTCTGGCAACACAGGCCTGAGGGTGCCAGTGTGTCTGGCAACACAGGCCTGAGGGTGCCAGGGTGTCGCGGGTGTAGCCACCTGCGGCTTGACACTCTAAGAGGACCTGACGCCAGAGTCAGGCGCCAGGTGCCAGGCTTGAGAGAGGGCCAGATGCCATATTGCAGGTACCTAACGCCAGCCCGTCTGGCTGGCTGGCTGGCTGGCTGGCTGGCTGACTGACTGACTGACTGGCTGGCTGACTGGCTGGCTGGCTGGCTGGCTGGCTGGCTGGCTGGCTGGCTGGCTGACTGACTGACTGACTGACTGACTGGCTGGCTAACTAGCTGGCTGGCTGACTAGCTGGTTGGCTGACTGGCTGGCTAACTAGCTGACTGGCTGGCTGACTGGCTGGCTGACTGACTAGCTGGCTGACTGACTGGCTGACCTCCCCCTCCCCCCCCCTCCGGGTGTCCTGGTTCCTAACATGTGTATGGGACAAGTAACAACATGTGTATGGGGCAAGTAACAACATGTGTATGGGACAAGTAACAACATGTGTATGGGGCAAGTAACAACATGTGTATGGGGCAAGTAACAACATGTGTATGGGGCAAGTAACAACATGTGTATGGGGCAAGTAACAACATGTGTATGGGGCAAGTAACAACATGTGTATGGGGCAAGTAACAACATGTGTATGGGGCAAGTAACAACATGTGTATGGGGCAAGTAACAACATGTGTATGGGGCAAGTAACAACACCAGTAGACTAACAGATGTTGTCACAGCTCGTATAAGACTTGGCTACAAGTATCTCTGGCAGTTGGGCTTGTATAGGGATCTAGATGAAGTAAAGTGTAAAGTGTGTGGACAAAGACAGGGACACACACTGGAACACTATGGTAGCCCCACAAGCCACACTATGGTAGCCCCACAAGCCACACTATGGTAGCCCCACAAGCCACACTATGGTAGCCCCACAAGCCACACTATGGTAAGCCACACAATGGTAGCCACACTATGGTAGCCCCACAAGCCACACTATGGTAGCCCCACAAGCCACACTATGGTAGCCCCACAAGCCACATTATGGTAGCCCCACAAGCCACATTATGGTAGCCCCACAAGCCACACTATGGTAGCCCCAGAAGCCACACTATGGTAGCCCCACAAGCCACACTATGGTAGCCCCACAAGCCACACTATGGTAGCCCCACAAGCCACACTATGGTAGCCCCACAAGCCACACTATGGTAGCCCCACAAGCCACACTATGGTAGCCCCACAAGCCACACTATGGTAGCCCCACAAGCCACACTATGGTAGCCCCAGAAGCCACACTATGGTAGCCCCACAAGCCACACTATGGTAGCCCCACAAGTCACACTATGGAAGCCCCACAAGCCACACTATGGTAGCCCCACAAGCCACATTATGGTAGCCCCACAAGCCACACTATGGTAGCCCCAGAAGCCACACTATGGTAGCCCCACAAGCCACACTATGGTAGCCCCAGAAGCCACACTATGGTAGCCCCACAAGCCACACTATGGTAGCCCCACAAGCCACACTATGGTAGCCCCACAAGCCACACTATGGTAGCCCCACAAGCCACACTATGGTAGCCCCACAAGCCACACTATGGTAGCCCCACAAGCCACATTATGGTAGCCACACAAGTTACACTATGGTAGCCACACAAGCCACACTATGGTAGCCCCTCAAGCCACTCTATGGTAGCCCCACAAGCCACATTATGGTAGCCACACAAGTTACACTATGGTAGCCCCACAAGCCACACTATGGTAGCCCCACAAGCCACACTATGGTAGCCCCACAAGCCACACTATGGTAGCCCCACAAGCCACACTATGGTAGCCACACATGCCACACAATGGTAGCCCCCACAAGCCACACTATGGTAGCCACACAAGCTACACTATGGTAGCCCCACAAGCCACACTATGGTAGCCCCACAAGCCACACTATGGTAGCCCCACAAGCCACACTATGGTAGCCCCACAAGCCACATTATGGTAGCCACACAAGTTACACTATGGTAGCCCCACAAGCCACATTATGGTAGCCACACAAGTTACACTATGGTAGCCACACAAGCCACATTATGGTAGCCCCACAAGCCACACTATGGTAGCCACACAAGCCACACTATGGTAGCCCCACAAGCCACACTACGGTAGATACACAAGGTCTCCGGGACGCCCCAATATTCATTAAGGACTAACAGTACCCAGCCACGCGTTGCTGTGGCTCAGCAACGTATGTGCGTTGGAGAGCCAGAGCTACCTTCCCTGTCCCCCGACCTCCCCACCGTCACCCGTCTCCTGGGCCTCCTAACCATTCCCCACTCCACCGTCCTCTCGTCCTCCCCACCATTCCCCACTCCCTCGTCCGCTGCCTTCCCAAATGGTCTGATGTTCCCATCACTGAAATATAAGATAAAGTTAAAAATTAAATGAAACGATGAAAAGATGAAAAAATAAACTATACTCACGAAATGAACGATATGGTAAACAACACAGTTCTATTCCATCACAATTCACACAAAATAATTAAATCAAAATGAACATAAATCAAAATTTATGAAAATTCAATTTATCAATGCAATCAGAAACATTAAAATGGAAATGTAATATATATAGTATAGCGTGTGTGTTGCTCTTACATGCAACAGATGGCGCTGTTTTTCCAAGAAAAGCATAGTTTTACCTGTCACAGGTGTGGCATCTGTACTTATACTCACGAAATGAACGGTATGGTAAACAACACAGCTCAATTGCAACACAATGTCACAAAATAATTCAATAAAAAATAAAATAAATCGAAATCTATGAAAATAAAATTTATGAATGCAATTGGAAACATTCAAATGGAATTCGTGACATATTTAGTATAGCGTGCATGTTGCTATTATGTGCAACAGATGGCGCTGTTTTTCTAAAATGCCTGTTTTTTTTCCTGTTGCAGGTGAGGCATGTATATAGTAGAAATATAAAAACACACGCCTATACGAATGCAACGCTGTGTCAAAATTTCAAAGAAATCGGTAAAGTAGTTTCGTAGATTTTCCTCACATGAAAATCACAGTTTTTCAGAAAAAAGCATGTTTTTTACCGTCACAGACGTGACATCTATACAGTATGTATATAAAAACCCGCTCGGATGCGAATGGAACATTGTGTGAAAATTTCAAGGCAATCAGTGAAGAACTTTCTGAGATTAGCGATTTTGAACAAACGAACATTTCCATTTTTATTTATATAGACTACATTGAAACTCGACCTTTTTTCTCTGAGAGGCACTTGTATGGAGTGTCTGGTCGATCCGGAGTGTCTGGTCGATCCGGAGTGTCTGGTCGATCCGGAGAGTGTCTGGTCGACCTAGAGAGTGCCTGGTCGATCCGGAGAGTGTCTGGTCGACCCGGAGAGTGCCTGGTCGACCCGGAGAGTGCCTGGTCGACCTGGAGAGTGCCTGGTCGACCCGGAGAGTGTCTGGTCGACCCGGAGAGTGCCTGGTCGACCCGGAGAGTGCCTGGTCGACCCGGAGAGTGTCTGGTCGACCTGGAGAGTGCCTGGTCGACCCGGAGAGTGTCTGGTCGACCCGGAGAGTGCCTGGTCGACCCGGAGAGTGTCTGGTCGACCTGGAGAGTGCCTGGTCGACCCGGAGAGTGTCTGGTCGACCCGGAGAGTGCCTGGTCGACCCGGAGAGTGCCTGGTCGACCCGGAGAGTGCCTGGTCGACCCGGAGTGTCTGGTCGACCTGGAGAGTGCCTGGTCGACCCGGAGTGCCTGGTCGACCCGGAGAGTGCCTGGTCGACCCGGAGAGTGCCTGGTCGACCCGGAGAGTGCCTGGTCGACCCAAAGAGTGCCTGGTCGAACCGGAGAGTGTCAGGTCGACCCGGAGAGTGCCTTGTCGACCCAGAGAGTGCCTGGTCGACCCGGAGAGTGCCTGGTCGACCCGGAGAGTGCCTGGTCGACCCGGAGAGTGTCTGGTCGACCCGGAGAGTGTCTGGTCGACCCGAAGAGTGTCTGGTCGATCCGGAGTGTCTGGTCGACCCGGAGAGTGACTGGTCGACCCGGAGAGTGTCTGGTCGACCCGGAAAGTGTCTGGTCGACCCGGAGAGTGCCTGGTCGACCCGGAGAGTGCCTGGTCGACCCGGAGAGTGCCTGGTCGACCCGGAGAGTGCCTGGTCGACCCGGAGAGTGCCTGGTCGACCCGGAGAGTGCCTGGTCGACCCGGAGAGTGCCTGGTCGACCCGGAGAGTGCCTGGTCGACCCGGAGAGTGCCTGGTCGACCCGGAGAGTGCCTGGTCGACCCGGAGAGTGCCTGGTCGACCCGGAGAGTGCCTTGTCGACCCGGAGAGTGCCTTGTCGACCCAAAGAGTGCCTTGTCGACCCAAAGAGTGCCTTGTCGACCCAAAAAGTGCCTGGTCGACCCGGAGTGTGCCTTGTCGACCCGGAAAGTGCCTGGTTGACCCGGAGAGTGCCTGGTCAATCTGGAGAGTGCCGGATCGACCCAGAGAGTGCCTGGTCGATCCGGAGAGTGTCTGGTCGACACGGAGAGTGTCTGGTCGACCCGGAGAGTGCCTGGTCGACCCGGAGAGTGCCGGGTCCACCCGCAGAGTGCCTGGTCGACCCGGAGAGTGCCTGGTCGACCCGGAGAGTGCCTGGTCGACCCGGAGAGTGCCTGGTCGACCCGGAGAGTGCCTGGTCGACCCGGAGAGTGCCTGGTCGACCCGAAGAGTGTCTGGTCGATCCGGAGAGTGTCTGGTCGACCGGAGAGTATCTGGTCGACCCGGAGAGTGACTGGTCGACCCGGAGAGTGTCTGGTCGACCCGGAGAGTGCCTGGTCGACCCGGAGAGTGCCTGGTCGACCCGGAGAGTGCCTGGTCGACCCGGAGAGTGCCTGGTCGACCCGGAGAGTGCCTGGTCGACCCGGAGAGTGCCTGGTCGACCCGGAGAGTGCCTTGTCGACCCAAAGAGTGCCTTGTCGACCCAAAGAGTGCCTTGTCGACCCAAAGAGTGCCTGGTCGACCCGGAGAGTGTCAGGTCGACCCGGAGAGTGCCTTGTCGACCCGGAGAGTGCCTGGTCGACCAGGAGAGTGCCTGGTTGACCCGGAGAGTGCCTGGTCAATCTGGAGAGTGCCGGATCGACCCAGAGAGTGCCTGGTCGATCCGGAGAGTGTCTGGTCGACCCGGAGAGTGTCTGGTCGACCCGGAGAGTGCCTGGTCGACCCGGAGAGTGCCTGGTCGACCCGGAGAGTGCCTGGTCGACCCGGAGAGTGCCTGGTCGACCCGGAGAGTGCCTGGTCGACCCGGAGAGTGCCTGGTCGACCCGGAGAGTGCCTGGTCGACCCGGAGAGTGTCTGGTCGACCTGGAGAGTGCCTGGTCGACCCGGAGTGCCTGGTCGACCCGGAGAGTGCCTGGTCGACCCGGAGAGTGCCTGGTCGACCCGGAGAGTGCCTGGTCGACCCAAAGAGTGCCTGGTCGAACCGGAGAGTGTCAGGTCGACCCGGAGAGTGCCTTGTCGACCCAGAGAGTGCCTGGTCGACCCGGAGAGTGCCTGGTCGACCCGGAGAGTGCCTGGTCGACCCGGAGAGTGTCTGGTCGACCCGGAGAGTGTCTGGTCGACCCGAAGAGTGTCTGGTCGATCCGGAGAGTGTCTGGTCGACCCGGAGAGTGACTGGTCGACCCGGAGAGTGTCTGGTCGACCCGGAAAGTGTCTGGTCGACCCGGAGAGTGCCTGGTCGACCCGGAGAGTGCCTGGTCGACCCGGAGAGTGCCTGGTCGACCCGGAGAGTGCCTGGTCGACCCGGAGAGTGCCTGGTCGACCCGGAGAGTGCCTGGTCGACCCGGAGAGTGCCTGGTCGACCCGGAGAGTGCCTGGTCGACCCGGAGAGTGCCTGGTCGACCCGGAGAGTGCCTTGTCGACCCGGAGAGTGCCTTGTCGACCCAAAGAGTGCCTTGTCGACCCAAAGAGTGCCTTGTCGACCCAAAAAGTGCCTGGTCGACCCGGAGTGTGCCTTGTCGACCCGGAAAGTGCCTGGTTGACCCGGAGAGTGCCTGGTCAATCTGGAGAGTGCCGGATCGACCCAGAGAGTGCCTGGTCGATCCGGAGAGTGTCTGGTCGACCCGGAGAGTGCCGGGTCCACCCGCAGAGTGCCTGGTCGACCCGGAGAGTGCCTGGTCGACCCGGAGAGTGCCTGGTCGACCCGGAGAGTGCCTGGTCGACCCGAAGAGTGTCTGGTCGATCCGGAGAGTGTCTGGTCGACCCGGAGAGTATCTGGTCGACCCGGAGAGTGACTGGTCGACCCGGAGAGTGTCTGGTCGACCCGGAGAGTGCCTGGTCGACCCGGAGAGTGTCTGGTCGACCCGGAGAGTGCCTGGTCGACCCGGAGAGTGCCTGGTCGACCCGGAGAGTGCCTGGTCGACCCGGAGAGTGCCTGGTCGACCCGGAGAGTGCCTGGTCGACCCGGAGAGTGCCTGGTCGACCCGGAGAGTGCCTTGTCGACCCAAAGAGTGCCTTGTCGACCCAAAGAGTGCCTTGTCGACCCAAAGAGTGCCTGGTCGACCCGGAGAGTGTCAGGTCGACCCGGAGAGTGCCTTGTCGACCCGGAGAGTGCCTGGTCGACCAGGAGAGTGCCTGGTTGACCCGGAGAGTGCCTGGTCAATCTGGAGAGTGCCGGATCGACCCAGAGAGTGCCTGGTCGATCCGGAGAGTGTCTGGTCGACCCGGAGAGTGTCTGGTCGACCCGGAGAGTGCCTGGTCGACCCGGAGAGTGCCTGGTCGACCCGGAGAGTGCCTGGTCGACCCGGAGAGTGTCTGGTCGACCCGGAGAGTGCCTGGTCGACCCGGAGAGTGCCTGGTCGACCCGGAGAGTGCCTGGTCGACCCGGAGAGTGCCTGGTCGACCCGGAGAGTGCCTGGTCGACCCGGAGAGTGTCTGGTCGACCCGGAGAGTGTCTGGTCGACCCGGAGAGTGTCTGGTCGACCCGGAGAGTGACTGGTCGACCCGGAGAGTGCGTTGTCGACCCAAAGAGTGCCTGGTCGACCCGGAGAGTGTCTGGTCGACCCGGAGAGTGCGTTGTCGACCCAAAGAGTGCCTGGTCGACCCGGAGAGTGACTGGTCGACCCGGAGAGTGCCTGGTCGACCCGGAGAGTGCCTGGTCGACCCGGAGAGTGTCTAGTCGACCCGGAGAGTGACTGGTCGACCCGGAGAGTGTCTGGTCAATCCGGAGAGTGCCGGATCGACCCAGAGAGTGCCTGGTCGATCCGGAGAGTGTCTGGTCGACCCGGAGAGTGTCTGGTCGACCCGGAGAGTGCGTTGTCGACCCAAAGAGTGCCTGGTCGACCCGGAAAGTGTCAGGTCGACCCGGAGAGTGCCTTGTCGACCCGGAGAGTGCCTGGTCGACCCGGAGAGTGCCTGGTTGACCCGGAGAGTGCCTGGTCAATCCGGAGAGTGCCGGATCGACCCAGAGAGTGCCTGGTCGATCCGGAGAGTGTCTGGTCGACCCAGAGTGCCTGATCGAGAGTGCCTGGTCGACCCGGAGAGTGCCTGGTCGACCCAGATAGTGTTTGGTCGATCCGGAGTGTCTGTCGACCCGGAGAGTGCCCGGTCTAGCCTGCCACTGTCGGGGCTCGACGCCCCACCGCCGCGGCGCGCCTCTTCCTGTTTTTGTCGTCTCGCAGATGGCGATAGAAAAAGGGAAATTGAAGGAAGGTTGTCGGCCGAGGGGCGACTCTCCGTGTTCTTGTGTAAACAGTTCGGTGATGAGTTTTTGCCGAGCGTGAGTTATGTGAGCGGCAGCGAGAACAGCGACAAGTGGATAATATGTGCTCTACGTCTCTGACGAATGGCGGGAGGAGGAGAATACGTTAACCTGTATGACTATGTAGAGGGAGAGATAGGGAAAGGGAAATAGGAAGGGCGCAAGGCAGGAAGAGTGACGAGAGGTGATGGGTATGGGCATGAGGGGGGAAGGTGAGTGGGGGAGAGATATATTAATGTGGACAGTAAAGAGAGGGACGGAGGGTGAACAAGACAGGTATTCAGATAAGGAGCCGCCCTGATCTTCCTGTGGCTCGCTTGAGAGCGCCAGGAGCTACAGGGCGTGCCCGGGAGGCCGAGGCACAACACACTCCCAAGATCTATGGAACCTGATCAGAATTACATTTCATCTTTGTAAATGCACATTAATGACACTATGTAAAAGACACATCGAACACTTTATGTAGGGCGTACGTAAATCTGTGTATCTATGTTTTTACGTATGTAGGTTAGCTTAGCATTTGAAAAGCACCGAATCACCTTCTGTGGTTGATTGTTCAATAAACCCTTGAACTAAATGTTTAACACTTCTCTAGCCCTGTCCATGGAGGACTGAAGACGTGTCTGGCCACGTCTGTGGTAGCACGTACTACCACAGACGGGTCGTTGTGGCCACTTGGGCGCCCAGACGGAAGTGTAGTGGTTTATAAGTGCATCATTTAGTTAGTTTGTTGACTAATTACTGTTTTATTTACTTATAATGAAACTCAATATATACGACCCCCCCCCTTCCAACCATGCAAACACACCCTCCACCCTCCACCAACCATACCAACACACCCTCCACCAACCATACCAACACACCCTCCACCAACCATGCCAACACACCCTCCACCAACCATACCAACACACCCTCCACCAACCATACCAACACACCCTCCACCAACCATACCAATACACCCTCCACCAACCATACCAACACACCCTCCACCAACCATACCAACACACCCTCCACCAACCATACCAACACACCCTCCACCAACCATACCAACACACCCTCCACCAACCATACCAACACACCATCCACCAACCATACCAACACACCCTACACCCTCCATACCAACACAACCTACACCAACCATACCAACACACCCTCCACCAACCATACCAACACACCCTCCACCAACCATGCCAACACACCCTCCACCAACCATACCAACACACCCTACACCCTCCATACCAACACACCCTACACCCTCCATACCAACACACCCTACACCAACCATACCAACACACCCTACACCAACCATACCAACACACCCTCCACCAACCATACCAACACACCCTCCACCAACCATACCAACACACCCTCCACCAACCATACCAACACACCCTCCACCAACCATACCAACACACCCTACACCAACCATGCCAACACACCCTACACCAACCATACCAACACACCCTCCACCAACCATACCAACACAACCTACACCAACCATGCCAACACACCCTCCACCAACCATACCAACACACCCTCCACCAACCATACCAACACACCCTACACCAACCATACCAACACACCCTACACCAACCATACCAACACACCACCAACCATACCAACACACCCTCCACCAACCATACCAACACACCTCCACCAACCATACCAACACACCCTCCACCAACCATACCAACACACCCTCCACCAACCATACCAACACACCCTCCACCAACCATACCAACACACCCTCCACCAACCATACCAACACACCCTACACCAACCATACCAACACACCCTCCACCAACCATACCAACACACCCTACACCAACCATACCAACACACCCTCCACCAACCATGCCAACACACCCTCCACCAACCATACCAACACACCCTCCACCAACCATACCAACACACCCTCCACCAACCATACCAACACACCCTCCACCAACCATACCAACACACCCTACACCAACCATACCAACACACCCTCCACCAACCATACCAACACACCCTACACCAACCATACCAACACACCCTCCACCAACCATACCAACACACCCTACACCAACCATACCAACACACCCTACACCAACCATACCAACACACCCTCCACCAACCATACCAACACACCCTACACCAACCATGCCAACACACCCTCCACCAACCATACCAACACACCCTCCACCAACCATACCAACACACCCTCCACCAACCATACCAACACACCCTCCACCAACCATACCAACACACCCTCCACCAACCATACCAACACACCCTACACCAACCATACCAACACACCCTACACCAACCATACCAACACACCCTACACCAACCATACCAACACACCCTCCACCAACCATACCAACACACCCTACACCAACCATGCCAACACACCCTCCACCAACCATACCAACACACCCTCCACCAACCATACCAACACACCCTCCACCAACCATACCAACACACCCTCCACCAACCATACCAACACACCCTCCACCAACCATACCAACACTGGTAGTCCCTTACAGCGGTTCAGTGACCGATGAACACGTCTCCTCCACACTAATCTCCTGACTGGCCTCCGCCAACACCTGCGGTGCAGGGCCACCACACAGGTGCCACACAGGTGCCACAGGTATGGCTAGCGATTGGAGCCAGGGCACTGTGGAGTGCCTGGGATGCCTGGGAAGTCACTTCACCTGCTGGGTGCCACCAGGTAACGTCGTGCTCACCTAGTCCTTCCTCTCCCATCACCATTACCTCCCATTTCCCCTCCCAGCTCCCTCCCATTTCCCCTCCCAGCTCCCTCCCAGCTCCCTCCCACCTCCCTCCCACGACCTGCACCCCCCCCCCTCCCTATTTACCATAATTCTTTGCGTTTTGTTCTTGTTCACAAATCATTTTCATTCAGTTATTATATAGTAATGTTTTTGTTTACAAATTTTTGTTGTAACTTTTGGCTTTATTTTTTGTCATATAAATTAATGCTGTGTGTTTACAGCCGTGAAGCTGTGCTCACCTAGATGTGCTTGTTGTCCAGCTGCATTTCTTGGGTCCCGTTCTTACTACAATGTTTCTTTCCCTGACAGACGCCACAGACCAGGCCAGAGGCCATGGCGCTGCGTCGTGCGCCACAGACCACAGAAGACCACAGCCACTGTAGAGTACATAGCTGACCTCCACATGTAGAGTACACAGCTGACCTATGTAGAGGACACAGCTGACCTGCACATGTAGAGTACACAGCTGACCTCCACATGTAGAGTACACATCTGACCTCCACATGTAGAGTACACATCTGACCTCCACATGTAGAGTACACAGCTGACCTACACATGTAGAGTACACATCTGACCTCCACATGTAGAGTACACATCTGACCTCCACATGTAGAGTACACATCTGACCTCCACATGTAGAGTACACATCTGACCTCCACATGTAGAGTACACATCTGACCTCCACATGTAGAGTACACATCTGACCTCCACATGTAGAGTACACATCTGACCTCCACATGTAGAGTACACAGCTGACCTCCACATGTAGAGTAAACATCTGACCTCCACATGTAGAGTACACAGCTGACCTCCACATGTAGAGTACACATCTGACCTCCACATGTAGAGTACACATCTGACCTCCACATGTAGAGTACACAGCTGACCTCCACATGTAGAGTACACATCTGACCTACACATGTAGAGTACACATCTGACCTCCACATGTAGAGTACACAGCTGACCTCCACATGTAGAGTACACATCTGACCTACACATGTAGAGTACACATCTGACCTCCACATGTAGAGTACACAGCTGACCTCCACATGTAGAGTACACATCTGACCTACACATGTAGAGTACACATCTGACCTCCACATGTAGAGTACACATCTGACCTCCACATGTAGAGTACACAGCTGACCTCCACATGTAGAGTACACAGCTGACCTACACATGTAGAGTACACAGCTGACCTACACATGTAGAGTACACAGCTGACCTCCACATGTAGAGTACACAGCTGACCTCCACATGTAGAGTACACAGCTGACCTCCACATGTAGAGTACACATCTGACCTACACATGTAGAGTACACAGCTGACCTACACATGTAGAGTACACATCTGACCTACACATGTAGAGTACACATCTGACCTCCACATGTAGAGTACACATCTGACCTACACATGTAGAGTACACACCAGCCTCGCCTCCCATTGTTCACGAAATCGATCAATCAATTAATAATATTCATTAATTAATAATTAATTAATAATATTAATTAATTAATTAATTAATTAATAATTAAAAAATAATTAATTAATAAAATTCAATGTATTATATTAGCAAAACTTAATGCGCCGCAATACTGACGTTTTCTAGACATCGTCACGATAGGTTAGGTAGGTTGGTAGGGTAAGTACGTTTCTAGTTAGGCAAACAACAGTTGTATTTTGTACGGAGTAGAAAAAGCAGAATATTGGCTGGTCAGAATAACTTAGTTAAAAAAAACATAACTGCCACACCTGCATGGACAATGATGTGTTTGATAACAAGGGCCACCCCCACACAACGGTGCCAAGGGTGCCACGAGGCGTGACACAGGCACTCCTGGCAACAGTGGAACTGCCACAATAACAGAAGTGACAACGACAATGACGATTCTATAAATATTAAGATATCAAGGCGTCCCAACAACCTCCTTCGTTATCCACGGCAAGTTATCATCACATCTCCATCTGTGTTCAAAGGAATTTGATATCTGAAATCCTCCGAAAGATATCTTATAAACCAGGAGTCCCCCACTTTCAGGAAGATGGACCCTTGAGATGACACTTTAGTTATGAAGACAGGTTAAGACAACTTAATCACACAACACGTACTATAGTACCAGAGGAGCTATGATCACGACGTGCAAGATACTGAGGGTGAATAGATGAGTAAAACAAGATAACATGGATAGAAGAGGAGACAGGTGGAACATGTAAACGCAGACGCGTCAGCGGCGTAAGGCAGTATTTACACACAGTCAAGGTGTAGATTGTAAACACTGACTGAGAGTGTAGATTCTGCAAGTAGCCCCATACACACCTGCCACAAGTGGCCTCCATACACACACCTGCCACAAGTGGCCTCCATACACACACCTGCCACAAGTGGCCTCCATACACACACCTGCCACAAGTGGCCTCCATACACACCTGCCACAAGTGGCCTCCATACACACCTGCCACAAGTGGCCTCCATACACACCTGCCACAAGTGGCCTCCATACACACACCTGCCACAAGTGGCCTCCATACACACACCTGCCACAAGGGGCCTCCATACACACACCTGCCACAAGTGGCCTCCATACACACACCTGCCACAAGTGGCCTCCATACACACACCTGCCACAAGTGGCCTCCATACACACACCTGCCACAAGTGGCCTCCATACACACACCTGCCACAAGTGGCCTCCATACACACACCTGCCACAAGTGGCCTCCATACACACACCTGCCACAAGTGGCCTCCATACACACACCTGCCACAAGTGGCCTCCATACACACACCTGCCACAAGTGGCCTCCATACACACCTGCCACAAGTGGCCTCCATACACACCTGCCACAAGTGGCCTCCATACACACCTGCCACAAGTGGCCTCCATACACACCTGCCACAAGTAGCCCCATACACACCTGCCACAAGGGGCCTCCATACACCCCTGCCACAAGTGGCCTCCATACACACCTGCCACAAGTGGCCTCCATACACACCTGCCACAAGTGGCCTCCATACACACCTGCCACAAGTGGCCTCCATACACACCTGCCACAAGTGGCCTCCATACACACCTGCCACAAGTGGCCTCCATACACACACCTGCCACAAGTGGCCTCCATACACACACCTGCCACAAGTGGCCTCCATACACACACCTGCCACAAGTGGCCTCCATACACACACCTGCCACAAGTGGCCTCCATACACACACCTGCCACAAGTGGCCTCCATACACACACCTGCCACAAGTGGCCTCCATACACACCTGCCACAAGTGGCCTCCATACACACCTGCCACAAGTGGCCTCCATACACACACCTGCCACAAGTGGCCTCCATACACACCTGCCACAAGGGGCCTCCATACACACACCTGCCACAAGGGGCCTCCATACACACACCTGCCACAAGGGGCCTCCATACACACACCTGCCACAAGTGGCCTCCATACACACACCTGCCACAAGGGGCCTCCATACACACACCTGCCACAAGTGGCCTCCATACACACCTGCCACAAGTGGCCTCCATACACACACCTGCCACAAGGGGCCACCATACACACACCTGCCACAAGGGGCCTCCATACACACACCTGCCTGCCACAAGGGGCCTCCATACACACACCTGCCACAAGGGGCCTCCATACACACACCTGCCACAAGGGGCCTCCATACACACACCTGCCACAAGGGGCCTCTATACACACACCTGCCACAAGTGGCCTCCATACACACACCTGCCACAAGTGGCCTCCATACACACACCTGCCAAAAGTGGCCTCCATACACACACCTGCCAAAAGTGGCCTCCATACACACACCTGCCAAAAGTGGCCTCCATACACACACCTGCCAAAAGTGGCCTCCATACACACACCTGCCAAAAGTGGCCTCCATACACACACCTGCCAAAAGTGGCCTCCATACACACACCTGCCAAAAGTGGCCTCCATACACACACCTGCCAAAAGTGGCCTCCATACACACACCTGCCAAAAGTGGCCTCCATACACACACCTGCCAAAAGTGGCCTCCATACACACACCTGCCAAAAGTGGCCTCCATACACACACCTGCCACAAGTGGCCTCCATACACACACCTGCCACAAGTGACCTCCATACACACACCTGCCACAAGTGACCTCCATACACACACCTGCCACAAGTGGCCTCCATACACACACCTGCCACAAGTGGCCTCCATACACACACCTGCCACAAGTGGCCTCCATACACACACCTGCCACAAGTGGCCTCCATACACACACCTGCCACAAGTGGCCTCCATACACACACCTGCCACAAGTGGCCTCCATACACACACCTGCCACAAGTGGCCTCCATACACACACCTGCCACAAGTGGCCTCCATACACACACCTGCCACAAGTGGCCTCCATACACACACCTGCCACAAGTGGCCTCCATACACACACCTGCCACAAGTGGCCTCCATACACACACCTGCCACAAGTGGCCTCCATACACACACCTGCCACAAGTGGCCTCCATACACACACCTGCCACAAGTTTCCTCCATACACACACCTGCCACAAGTGGCCTCCATACACACACCTGCCACAAACGCGCCAGGTATGAGAGCGCACTAGACCCTGCAGACAATTATACGCACCAGATATCCATTAATTGGCCAGATTTGCCACTAGACTGGTAAACAGGAGAACCAGGGGGGGGGGAGAGAGACATGATCCCAACGTACCAGATTAAATCAAGAATATATAAAATAGACAATGATAGCCTGTATCGACTGAAAGGAAACGAAACCCAGAGTCTTAAGAATGAAAGATAATTTCTTGTCCCCAACACCACATCTTCCCCCAACTCCTCCCCCCTCCACCCCCACACCCCCCCCTCCCCCCCCCCCCTTCACTGCCCCCCCCCCCTTAGTTCTCTCGGTGACAAAGTGTAGTTTTTTTTCTGTACAGGCAATAAAGAGGAGGAATGTAGAGGAAGAGCAATTATAGTCTCTGTTGTCACTGCTAGTTTACAATGTCAGTCACTGCTACAGTCAACACTGTCAGTCACTGGTACAGTCAACACTGTCAGTCACTGCTACAGTCAACACTGTCAGTCACTGGTACAGTCAACACTCTCAGTCACTGCTACAGTCAACACTCTCAGTCACTGCTACAGTCAACACTCTCAGTCACTGCTACAGTCAACACTCAGTCACTGCTACAGTCAACACTCTCAGTCACTGCTACAGTCAACAATGTCAGTCACTGCTACAGTCAACACTGTCAGTCACTGCTACAGTCAACACTCTCAGTCACTGCTACAGTCAACACTCTCAGTCACTGCTACAGTCAACACTCTCAGTCACTGCTACAGTCAACACTGTCAGTCACTGCTACAGTCAACACTGTCAGTCACTGCTACAGTCAACACTGTCAGTCAACACTGTCAGTCACTGCTACAGTCAACACTGTCAGTCACTGCTACACTCAACACTCTCAGTCACTGCTACACTCAACACTGTCAGTCACTGGTACAGTCAAAACTGTCAGTCACTGCTACAGTCAACACTGTCAGTCACTGCTACAGTCAACACTGTCAGTCACTGCTACAGTCAACACTGTCAGTCACTGCTACAGTCAACACTGTCAGTCACTGCTACAGTCAACACTGTCAGTCACTGCTACACTCAACACTCTCAGTCACTGCTACACTCAACACTGTCAGTCACTGGTACAGTCAAAACTGTCAGTCACTGCTACAGTCAACACTGTCAGTCACTGCTACAGTCAACACTGTCAGTCACTGCTACAGTCAACACTGTCAGTCACTGCTACAGGTAAACAGATTGATCGAAACTGTGAACGCCAAGAAACCCGGACTCCACCTGCCAAAGGTTATTGAGGAATACAAACCTGGTTATGCGTATGGGAATGTCAAGACCCACAAGCCTGGAAACCCACTTCGGCCAATCATCAGCTAAATAC
Source organism: Procambarus clarkii (assembly GCF_040958095.1). NCBI lineage: Eukaryota > Metazoa > Arthropoda > Malacostraca > Decapoda > Cambaridae > Procambarus > Procambarus clarkii. The sequence goes on from NC_091165.1 coordinate 13,607,935, forward strand.
CCACACCCACATACAGACTGGCTAAGCGACTCTACAACTTGCTGACTCCTTATGTACCTTGTGCCTTCAGCCTGAAGTCTCCAAAGGAATTTGTTGACTTACTGCGGGGAGCACGGGCCACGGGGATAAGAGCCTCGTTGGATGTAGAGTCACTGTTTACCAACGTACCTGTGGATGAAAGAATCGGGATGATAGCAGATAGTGTATCGTGATCCGGCTTGTACTCCTCTTGATATACCAGAAAACATACTAAGGAAGCTGCTCCAAGCTTGCACTAAAGAGGCACCCTTCTTGAGCCCGGATGGACACATGTATAAGCAAGTAGATGGGGTCGCCATGGGTTCTCCCCTAGGTGTCCTGTTTTCGAACTTCTACATGGATACCATCGAGCAGAAGGTCTTAGTTGACATGGACTTCAAACTCGCCATATACTGCAGGTATGTTGACGACATTTTTACGCAGGTACCTGATGTCAGACGTCTGCATTAGCTGAAGGAGGCATTTGAGGGGAATTCTGTGTCGAGTTTCACTTACGAGATGGAGAAGGATGGGAAGCTGCCCTTTCTAGAGGTAACAGTTATGGAAACGAACGGAGGCTTCCACACTGCAGTCTACACTAAGGAAACAAACATGGGAATGTGCCTCAATGCCAATAGTGACTACCCAGACAGGTACAAGAGGAGAATTGTCAACGCTTACGTCGACCAGGCTCTCAGCCACAGCTCAGGATGGAAGTAAGTCGATGAAGAACTCTGTCGGGTAAGGCAGGGCCTAGTCAACAATGGCTTCTCTAACGGTTTTGTTGAAGACATCATAAAAAGAAAGGTGAAACGCCATGCAATCTCTGAAGAGTCAACTAACACAACACATGTACCCCCTATTAGACTGTTTTACAGGAACTTCTTTTCGATGGCTCATAAAACGGAGGAAAGTGTCCTGAAAGATATTATTGATGGAACATTATCCCTACAGACAAAAATCAGAAAATGCAATTGACAATTTACTTCAAAAACAATGGCCAACCTACTCATGAAAAATTCCCCAGACACCAAATAGAACACCTTGAAGGAAACCGACGTCGTCTATGCCTTCACATGCCCACTTGGGGACTGTAAGCCCCAAAGAACTAAGTATATAGGCAAGACAACAACGTCTCTTTCTAGGCGATTAACCATGCACAAACAACAGGGCTCCATCAAGGAACATATAATCTCTTCTCACAACCAGACCATCACCAGAGAAATCTTAACATGCAACACAAAAGTCATTGATAAAAACAGCGATAGCAGGAGACTCGACATCAGCGAGGCACTACACTTAAAAAAATCAACACCAGCAATCAACAGCCAATTAATGCACAACTATATTCTACCCACTTCAAGACCCCAAACCAACACTGAAGCAGCGAGAGGAGGTAGGGGCCAATAGGCCTTCTGTAGTAACTTCCATTCTTATGTTTTCATACCCATTGTTTCATGTTCTGTCTTCTGTTTGTCACCTCACCCAAATCTTTTGTGCCATATCACCTCACCCAAAACGAGTATAAGTATGATGAATTTTTATGTGTTAAGTGTTACGTGCTCACCATAGCCCGTGCTACTTGGAACTCGTTCTGAGTAGCTGAATCTATAACAACATATGTGTAAACTAAGTCTTTGAAAATGTAATAAGCATTACGAAACGCGTTCAGGCGTCAGATCAGAAATAAACAATGAATTTTGGAGAGTTAATTTTTCAATTATCCACAACAGTGAAGAAAAACGTAAGAAATATTGAGAAGATTCGTGTTAGAATGATTAATCTTACCATTTTGGTCATATTCAAGAACATATGTCTACAAGAAAGACTCCTACCAAAATTTATATATAAAATTAGATAAACTGACAAAAAATCAAAAAGCATAAATACAGTACCTGGGTGGTACCACACCATTCCCTGAGGTAGTGATGGTGGATGAGTTAGGGGTGAGGACGGTGGATGAGTTAGGGGTGAGGACGGTGGAAGAGTTAGGGGTGAGGACGGTGGATGAGTTAGGGGTGAGGACTGTGGATGAGTTAGGGGTGAGGACGGTGGATGAGTTAGGGGGTGAGGACGGTGGATGAGTTAGGGGGTGAGGATGGTGGATGAGTTAGGGGTGAGGACGGTGGATGAGTTAGGGGTGAGGACGGTGGATGAGTTAGGGGTGAGGACGGTGGATGAGTTAGGGGTGAGGACGGTGGATGAGTTAGGGGTGAGGACGGTGGATGAGTTAGGGGTGAGGACGGTGGATGAGTTAGGGGTGAGGACGGTGGATGAGTTAGGGGTGAGGACGCCTAGTACACTGGCTCTCCGCCTCACAGCCAAGACTGTAGCTGAAAGATAAACGGAAAACGATTACAACTAAAAACCAGGACCCAACACATTGAAAGAAAACCTATGAAGGGGGATAACAAAAATATTCTGTTACAAACACGTTGATGAGAGATGAACTGAGGCTTGTTAACCTTTAGATACAAACTCTTTACACACTACAAATCAACTTTATTAGCAAACTCAACAGAGTTTTACCATCTTGTTGACTCCAGCTTATGCTTAGTATGCGGCCTAACAAGGAAGTGGGATGGTTTAACAAGCGGTAATTAAGGGTATCTGTATCAACACACACTATATTTACATATTTCCATCCCTGGCAGTGTTCCCTCCCCTGCCCCTGGTAGTGTTCCCTCCCCTGCCCCTGGTAGTGTTCCCTCCCCTGCCCCTGGTAGTGTTCCCTCCCTTGCCCCTGGCAGTGTTCCCTCCCCTGCCCCTGGTAGTGTTCCCTCCCTTGCCCCTGGTAGTGTTCCCTCCCCTGCCCCTGGTAGTGTTCCCTCCCTTGCCCCTGGCAGTGTTCCCTCCCCTGCCCCTGGCAGTGTTCCCTCCCCTGCCCCTGGCAGTGTTCCCTCCCCTGCCCCATCCCACTTCTTTTCCTGTCCAACAACTTCACCCCATAATTCCTCAAGCAATTCTAATTTATCACAGCTAATTTCCCCTTCACTACCTCCTCTCCAAGCACCGTCACCCCCCCCCCCGTCAACACAGCTGCACACACACTGGGATGTTATCCACGCCAGGGGGGGGGGGCAGAAGACAGGGAACTTTGAGTGAAAGTGCAAGGAAAGAGGTGTTAAAGTCATGTACATCAATATTGGTGGAATTACACAGCAAATGAGCTCGAAGAATGGACACTGAGGTTAACCAACATGTAATTGATCTCACAAAAACAAAACTATCAGAAGTCATAACTAATTCAGTCTTGCCCAAGATTACCTTGCTGTAAGGAGGGGGAGGACGAGAAGGAGTTGGTCTGGAAGGACTGGACTTTCAAAGAGCTGCAAACCCCATGTTGTGGTGGATTTAATGACCACATAACATGAACCACACCGCTTCAATGACAATAGAAGCGGTGAACTAAAATCCAGGCAGGAGTATGACAAACAATTAGGCAGATATTACTATCCAGGAAAGAGATGCCTCAGTTGTAAGCAGGAATTTGTATAGACTCTTGATTTTCAGACTTGGGACCTCATAGGGCTACCGACGAGAAGAGAAACATTGGCTTAGGAGAAACCGCTTAAGCCAATGTCACTGGACCCATAAGAATGAGGAGCAGTGATAAACCAGACAAATTTGACCCTACATTCACACTCAATAAGTCAGATACAGTATAAGGGAAGTCAATTTCGATCACTCCGTAATGACGTTTGAGTACCTTGTGGAAGTAGGTATATAGTCTTTAAGAAAAAGGCAAGCGGGAAAAATGTTGACATATTGTATGTAAAAGTACGAGGAAATGAAAGACCATCTGCGGAAAATGGAAATGATGAACTTCTTCAGCGGAAAATGCTGGGAGGCAGCTGGCAGATTAGTCCCTATCCGGAGGGAAGAGAATGAAAGACTCGGCTCTAACCCATGCTTTAACCATAGCTGTAAAGAAGGCACATAAGCATGACGGTATGGACAAATGACAAGAACAAAACAACAGCAGAGAGGATAACGGACAGCCTGGAATGAGTACCTCAGAGTGGGAAGGAAAGCAAGAAAGCAATTTGACAATTATAATGCCGCCTCAACAAAGACCCAACAAAATTGATTCACAGTCGCATCAGGAGGAAAACATCAGTTATGGAACACATGATGTAACTGAGGACAGGACAGGGAAGGACTCACTCACTAAGTGTTTGTGTTTGTGAAGAACTCAACAGGAGGTTCCAGGAGGTCTTACCAACAGAGTAAGACGTGTCTGAGCTAATGGAAAGAAAGGAAATTGTGAGGGGGAAACGCTAAACCATTACGACAATATACCACTTGGAAGGGGTCAGGATAAGGATTTGGGATAGGAATGGGGAAAGGAATAGTGTCAAACTACTTAGAGGGTCGGGGATTGAACGCCGACCTGCATATAACGAGACCGTCGCTCTACCATCCAGCCCAAGTGGTTGGACGACATAGGATAAAGAAGCACCTGATGGAGCTATTCCCGACTAAGGTCGTGGGATCAGGTATCACCACAGATACTAAACGAATGCGCGGAAACTTTGTGCTGGTCGAATACTATGATATACAGCAAGTCCCTAGAAACAGGAGAACTGCCAGAGAGTTGAAAGATAGTCGATATACAAAAAGGGAAACAAACATAAAACATTAAACTAAAGGCCTGTGTCCCTTACTTGTAAATATGCAAGTAAGGGGCAAAGGCCGGTTGCCCCTCCCCCCTCCAAGCCCAAGCCCTTCTAGGTCCCACCCCCTTCCCAGCAACACCACCCCTTCCCCTGCCCCACAGCCCTCCAGTGCCCCACTCCACCCCATGCCTAAACTCACTTCCCCTGCCACACCCCCTCCTCTGCCCCATCACCCTCCCCAGCCTCACCCCTTTCCCCGTGCTCCGGGGCACAGCTCCGCACGGTGGAGGAGCAGCCAGTGTGGAGCGCGAGGCCCGGCTGGGTGTGGCCCGGGGCACGGCTCCGCACGGTGGAGGAGCAGCCAGTGTGGAGCGCGAGGCCCGGCTGGGTGTGGCCCGGGGCACGGCTCCGCACGGTGGAGGAGCAGCCAGTGTGGAGCGCGAGGCCCGGCTGGGTGTGGCCCGGGGCACGGCTCCGCACGGTGGAGGAGCAGCCAGTGTGGAGAGCGAGGCCCGGCTGGGTGTGGCCCGGGGCACGGCTCCGCACGGTGGAGGAGCAGCCAGTGTGGAGAGCGAGGCCCGGCTGGGTGTGGCCCGGGGCACGGCTCCGCACGGTGGAGGAGCAGCCAGTGTGGAGAGCGAGGCCCGGCTGGGTGTGGCCCGAGGCACGGCTCCGCACGGTGGAGGAGCAGCCAGTGTGGAGCGCGAGGCCCGGCTGGGTGTGGCCCGGGGCACGGCTCCGCACGGTGGAGGAGCAGCCAGTGTGGAGCGCGAGGCCCGGGCGCACACTGGAGACGAGGCCGGAAGTGGAACAAAACAGCTTGTGAGGAGTAACGAGGCGTGAGGTGTGCTGGCTCCCGCGGCCCCGTCACCACCCAGCCTCTCCTCTCACATAGTGGTGCCTGCACGGTCTAGCTCCAGCTATTGGTCCTCGCCTGGTTCTCTAATACAATGACTCCCGACTTATGTTTCTCCTGTTAATGATCACTTTAGAAAATTTTGAAGGGAGACAACTTCTACCTCAACGAGTTCATTCCACTTGACGGTGTACAGTGGACCTGTACACCGGACCTGTACACTGGTCCTGTACACCAGACCTGTACACCGGTCCTGTACACTGGTCCTGTACACTGGACCTGTACACTGGACCTGTACACCGGACCTGTACACCGGACCTGAACACTGGACCTGTACACCGGACCTGAACACTGGACCTGTACACCGGACCTGAACACTGGACCTGTACACCGGACCTGTACACCGGACCTGAACACTGGACCTGTACACCGGACCTGAACACTGGACCTGTACACCGGACCTGAACACTGGACCTGTACACCGGACCTGAACACTGGACCTGTACACCGGACCTGAACACTGGACCTGTACACTGGACCTGTACACCGGACCTGTACACCGGACCTGAACACTGGACCTGTACACCGGACCTGAACCTTGGACCTGTACACCGGACCTGAACACTGGACCTGTATACCGGACCTGTACACCGGACCTGTACACCGGACCTGTACACTACCCTAAGCGTCTGGCCTGTACCTTTTGACAGGCAGATAGCCATTATATCTTATAGTGTACCCGGCGGTGCCCGGGGATGTCTCTCTCCCTACCACTATCTATTTATTTATCAGTTCATCTATCTGTCTCTCCAATCATTTATGCATCCATCTATCGTCCATTTCTCCATCTGACCACCTATCTGTCCATCTAACTATTCATCTATCCAACTATCTATTCATCTATCAGTTTATCAACTGATCCATCTATCTATCCAACTATTCAACTCTGCATCTATTTATCCAACTATTTAACTCTGCATCTATTTATCCATATACCAATCCAAACATCTATCTACTGTCTGCCTGTCGCTGTCTCTGTCTCGGTCTATATGTCGCTGTCTGTCTCTGTCTCGGTGTCTCTCACTCTTACAAAAAACATGACCGTCTAGTGTGTGGGTGGTCGCCAGTGAGAGGAGCTTAGCGGTGTGAAACATTAAAAACAATAATAGTTACCCCTTAAGGTGCTTCCGGGGCTTAGCGTCTCCGCGGCCCGGTCGTCGACCAGGCCTCCTCGTTGCTGGACTGGTCAACCAGGCTGTTGGACGCGGCTGCTCTCACCCCTCACCCTGATACCTTCCCCTGGCGCGATAAACCTTTGAAAATTGTACGACCAAATTATTGACAGAAGGAAATTGTTGTTAATTTGTTAATTTCTAGCTGTTTCCTTTTGAATTCTGGCGACCCACCCATCCAGCCTATGATCATCCCCTACCCCAGACCATTCCCTCTGCCAATTTTCAGGCCACAACCGTCTGCCCTCCAACTTTCGAGAGACATGCTCTCTTATAGTATAGCAATGTGATGTAATAATATTTTCAGCCTGTCAATTTTAATCATATAGTGAGGTTGTGTGGTCAATCTCTCACTCTGTACCATAACAGCTCCCTAACCTTGTCTATGCAAGACAGACGAAAACATATATATATGGTGCTTACCATTGTATAAATCTATGGCCACGTCTGTGGTAGAAAATAAACTACACGAACGACAAAAAAAGCTAAACTACCGCCATATATATTGGGCGGCGGCCATGTGTGCCTCATCGCGTGGCGTTGGACGGCCCTATAATGAGTCCCGAAGCAAAGGCTCAGTAGTACCTACTTCATTATCATTCCCCGTAAGTTGGGCGACATTATGCGCGCCTCGCTCCACCACCAGCGACTTGTCGTCCCGAGAGACAATGTGCCAGACGACGCTAACCGTGCCCTTCTCAACACAGCCCGGTGAGACGTGCAGGGGCGTCCTGTGAAGCTGTTGTGAGCGCGACAGTAGCGTCCCGCGAAGCTGTTGTGAGCGCGACAGTAGCGTCCTGTGAAGCTGTTGTGAGCGCGACAGTAGTGTCCCGCGAAGTTGTTGTGAGCGCGACAGGAGCGTCCTGCGAAACTGTTGTGAGCGCGACAGGACCGTCCTGCGAAGCCTCTATCAGTGAGGACTCAAGTAACAGAAACTGCGCCTCATTGATTTGTCGTGTGGGACGTACCCTAATAAATTGTATTTAATTTATGTCTGATTATTTGCACCACCGCTTCACAACCATTTAATCCCGGGTTTGATTCTCGGGCCGGGCGTGACATGTGGTTTTCTTTCACCTCATGCTACTGTTTATCTAAAAATAGGAACCCGTCCGTGAGTTAAGCAACTGTTATTGTTGTTATCTTCATGATGGACCATCGCCAGCTACAGGTGCTAGGCTTGTCCACGATGGAAAACGATAGTACTACTACTACTAATAATAATTATAATGATAATATAACGTTAAACATGAAAGACCTAAGTGGGAGAGGAACGATGCTGGACACTATACATAGTGAGAAATTGTCCCTCTGGCCGAGCCTAGCATTAAGAAGCACAAGGCTTCGTATTACTGGTTAGTAGTTTGCTCTAGGTGCTGTCCCTCTGATATCTCCAGTGGTCAGTAGTCCGAGAATGGTAATTTCCACACCCAGTTGTGATAGTTTCTTGCAAATGCAAGCACAAATTTGGACGGTTCAACAGACCTTTTATTGAAGTTTTACCGATAGGTTATGCAATAGGCTGTAGCGTAGCAATAATGAGGTGCAATTATAACATTAATATACAATTATAGAGCAGGCAGGAACTGCTCTCAGATTATATACTCTAAACGTATTTTTGCTACACTGGCAATAGGAAAATGCCAATTCATGCACTAAATTTATTTAACTGCTAAGGATCTAAGCATAAATGGAGGGAATTTGAACACTTGACTCATAACATGCTCTTACTTTCAAATGTTCTCCCCTTGTTCGATCTTGCAGGTTTACACCATCATTGTTGCGTAATGGTTGTGTGTTGCTGGCCAAGAGAATTCAAATGTCCATAAGAAATGCCATGCCAACGGATTTATAGTTGTGAAATTTATCTTGCTACTTGCCGAAGCCTCACCCTTTCACTCCCTCTTTATTGTAGGTAAAAACTGCCTTTTCTGTTCTATGTTTACTTGTGAGAAGGGTTGTCTTCTCCTGATATAACATAATATTGTGAGGGGGTTGTCTTCTCTTGATATAGACAATATATTATATAACATGATATTGTGAGGGGGTTCTCCTCTTGATATAACATACTAGCAACAAAATATCCTGTTATTTTTCTTTGCCACAATAATTTTAGCTTCGTCTACACCCGTCCTCACGTCATCCCAAAGTCTTATGCTGCTCTCCTTAAACCGGAGAAATTCAGGGTTATATTAGCATTAACACCATTGCATAATTTTTTCACAAAAGCTTCAGAGTATCTAACATATAATCAGCATATGCCAAGAGAAATTCTACTAACTGCAGGTTCACCTAGCATGTATGGGAGAGGAGACAAAGCCTAATCGGAGTAGCATCATTATCATTGATGTCACGGCACATCAAATGCTGCTACTGTCACTCTCACGTTAGTCATGTGGGAGCATTGAGAACATTCTAGGAGATTCTGTTTATGCAAGGACTAGCAAGGGAATATTCTAAGTAAAGAAGCATATATTAAGCAAAACAATCTCTCGCCTACCTAGTGACCGAAACTACGCCTTTGTGGTTCTAAATGTTAGCCTGAGCACCAGTGTGGGTCTCAGGAGAGATCAATGAATACTGTTGTTGTTGTTAAAGATTCGCTACCTGGAACAAAGTTCCAAGTAGCACGGGCTATGGTGAGCCCGTAGTGCCTTCAATGAATACTAAAGGCAAAGATGATCAGTATGGTCAATATATTAATTGACATAGAGGATAGCTAGAGTAAATAAGGCTTCAGGATCTCTACAGCTTCTACATTACGCACACTGAGTGATATCTTCATCTTGACCCATACTTTCATCTCTAGCTTGCAAAGATACTTGCAATATACTTCTCCCTGCCATTACCCAATGGGTGATATTCTCGTCATGCACTGAACAAACTTCACAGCATGGTACACCAATGTTAGAGTACGACGGAATCAACAGCTGCCAACACCCACAGTGTTATGGAACCACTTGTCAACACCAACCAGTAACGGCTCAAGCGCCAGGACTCTTATGACAATTCAATATTCAACACCACAAACGTATCTGCCGCCTGCAATTTACAAAACAATATTTCCTATCGTCATACAGTCATTTGGCACGGAGGGAGTGTGACCAATGACAGTAGCACGAGGCGAGTATTTCCACAATATTGGCCAAGGTTAGTATTCACCTAGTTGTGCTTGCGGGGGTTGAGCTCTGCTCTTTCGGCCCGCCTCTCAACTGTCAATCAATCAACTGTTACTAACTACTATTTCTTTTCTTTTTTCTCTCCACACCCACACACCCAGGAAACAGCCTGTAACAGCTGTCTAACTCCCAGGTACCTATTTACTGCTATCTAGGTATAAAAAGCTAGGCTAGGTAACAGGTGCATCAGGGTGAAAGAAACTCTGCTCATTTGTTTCTGCCGGCCCCGGGAATCGAACCTCAGTCCACATGACTACGTATCAAGAGTGCTGTCCACTCAGCTCAGCCACCGGCCCCACCACTGGCCAAGGTTAGTAGCATGGTGTTAGTGCTCATCAATGTCACAGTAAATGCACAATAATAAGGATATGATGACCACAGAGGCATTAAGGGCTTACAACGAGACAACTGCAAGCCTGGCACCAGAGGTTCACATTAACCAAGTATCAACTACGGCTCATCCACTGTATACACTCATTAACTTTGGCCTGGCCACCACATATATCTTCAGGAATAGTAATGACCTTTGACGTTAATAAGGATTTTATTCCTAGAAGGTAGGGAGTCAACTTCTTTAGAAATAGTTTCTTCAGTAACTATTGTCATGTAACCCCTTTTAACCCTTAACAAGGAACAAGTTTGCTAGAAGTATAGTAAGGGAACCCACGTGAGAGGAGCCAAGGGAAACTCCCTTTTCTCTAGAGCAAATCAAAATTTATTTATGAAAATGTAAGACAAAATAATATTATCAATTCCTCAGTTATTATATAAAAATGCCTTCTTCCATGCACTAAATAAACTTGAGGACTGGTTGGCTATTGTGGCAACACTGTGCTATCACAACTTACATTTCAATAACACTTAGAGCAAAATCGCATCATTAATACACAAATTTGTAACAAATTCAAATAGAAATATGCCATAACAACAGGTCATGACAAATATATATATTATTAATTTATAACAATGAAAAAATAACTTAATGGCTTGTCGCATGTGTTCCAGACATCATGACTGCCTCTGGCCAGCACCACATCGCTAGGCACACAAGTTTTCTTGTCTATTTCTTTTAAAAATCTTACTGCTTCTTATACCAAAATTGTCTAAGAAAACTATACAATTATGAGGAGAATGTTGGGCTATAACAGGGCAAAATAAATGAGACTAACCTAGCACAAAATGAGGAGAGATCAGACACACATCCGTCGACCATCACAGCCCGACGCCTCTGGCAGCCCTCCTCCCGGGACCCCCACACCACCGCTCTACATACCACCAGAAAAGACAATTATGACTGTCCTAAATTTACGAGATATATATTACTAATATGAGCAATCATTAAAACAAAATAATACATTTTCGTAAATTACACAACATTAGGACTTTGTAATCGACAAAATAAAAACATAATTTATACAACTCATAAAATGGGTAATTAGCTGTGCTGTTGCCAAGTAAGTTGATGCCACCTTGAGGCGGCAACCAGCCCACACTGTTGCCAGACACGACGTAATTTTGCTTTCACCCTCTCAAGTACTGTAAAACTTAGTCCTCCGTGTTACATAATGCTAATTCACCTTCCTAAACTACTAAACAATTTATCTGAGAAACCACCTCACAATATATCAGGGCTGTGTAGTATACAGAACGTATATATGAAAGAAGTTTCACCGGGACACAACAGTGATGGCCCCTAGCAACAAAACTCGACCCTTTTCTACAACTAATTTTGGAAGTAGCGAGACCTTTGGAAACATTCTCCTTCTAGTACAACCGAGGCTCTGGATTACAGCTCAGCCCAGATTATTGACACCAGTCGTCCTGTGCCTGGTTGCACCAACAGACACCAGAACAAGTACCTTCTCCATCCTGGGAGTTACACGTGACAGTTGCCTGGTTAATCACTCACTAGAACCCTCGCAGTGGAGTGTATTCCTAAGGAGCAAAGTAAACATTACTTTGTTATAAAGTAATAAAGTTATTCCTTCCAAATTATTATATTTTTATTTAACATATTATATAATTGTATTTTCAAGTGTGCAACATTCCATTTGCAGTAACCTTGTTCTGCCGTGTTGCTGAATAAAAATGATTCGTCACTTCCAGACTTAAGACGAAAACTAATTGAACTTGTGTTCACTAATTTTCCAAAATCATGCAAATAAGTTTCAGATCTGATAGATTAGGGAAAGCATTCCGATACTGGATGTTCTCTCACTAATTTGTCACATTATTGTGAATTATAATTAATTTTGCATAAAGTAAACACTGCGTTCCCCGGGTACCCCCCACCCCCCACAGAAGAGGAGGGGGGCACCACTGCATTAACAGTTCATTAAAATCAATCATAAATTCATATCTTAATAATAATTATCTGAACTTTCTTTTCTGTTTCAGTTTCGTAGACTATTAGACATTATCATAGTACTTGAATGATGAGATTAATATTTTGGAATAATATAATAAATTAGTAATGGTATAAACGTTTTCGAGTGTGTAAGAGTTTGTTAAGAAAGAAACGAGGCTTCTGAGCGAGGTGTGAGCGAGGCTTCTGTCATCTGGCAAGTTCAGTTGACTTCTAGGGCGACGCTGCTCGCCTGTGTTGTTGTGCTTGCGGGGGTTCGGGTCTGCTCTTTCGGCCCGCCTCAACTGTCAATCAATCAACTGTTACAAACTACTAACTAACGTTCCCCCCTCCCCCCCCCACACACAGGAAGCAGCCCGTAGCAGCTGTCTAACTCCCAGTAACCTATTTACTGCTAGGTAACAGGGGCATCAGGGTGAAAGAAACTGCCCATTTGTTTGTGCAGTCACCGCGTGCAGCCTGAACCTGCAGGCAGCAGCAGACGCCGTGTGCAGCCGTGTGTTCCTCTTATGGTTTAAAATGATACAAATGTATATAGACAGATATAAAGATTTCTCAAATATACAGAATTGGGATTCACTGGCTGGCAGGTGGTATGGCGACGGCTGGGGGTGGCGTGTTCACCGTGTTGACACTATCCGGCTTGACTTTTCTGCCCCTGTTGACTGGCCCCTTGTGGAGATTGCCCTACTGGACGTACTGGGTGTGGATCTCCCCCGATCTCCTTGGCTTAGAGAAACTTTCGCTAACCCGTGTGGCGGTGACGTTCACCTCGTCACTTATCTAGCAGCAGTTTGTGCGCAGCTGGGATGTGCATTCGCGTGTTCTTCCCAATTCAGCTGTGACCGTGGAGGTCTCGAATCCGCCTTGACCTTTATGAGCATCCACGGTGTGCCTGTAAACTTCCCTGAGACGGAGCTGTATGCTGTGTTTGCAAAATTTGGTGTGGTGTCGGGGCATCGATTCAACCTTCTATGTGGTGGACGGCTGCAGGTGCTCCATATGGGTGTGCGTACGTTGCGCATGAGGCTCACTGGGGCTATTCCCTCCCGGGTGGCGGTGTGTGGCTTCTACGTGTGGGTATTCTACCAGGGCCAGAATCACTCCTGCTTCAGGTGTGGTGAGGAGGGTCACTTCGCTGCTGTTTGCCGTGTTCCTCGAACGGAGGACCCGTCGGTGTTCCATGAGGAAGATTTTCCGCGCTTGCCGGGGAGTGGGCCGTCCACGGATGGTCAGGGCTCTGTGGATGTGCCTGGTAGAGTGTTCTCACCTGACGTGCCTGCCTCTTCATCTGCTCCTGTTTTGTCTGCTTTGCCGGTTGGCTCTGCGGCCCTGGAGGTTCCTGCTCCCTGTACTCAGTTGACGGCGGTTGCGGAGGTGCATTAAGATCCGTGTGAGTCCATGGCGTTGGTCGGTGTTGGTGTGGAGATGGGGTGTGACCCTTGTGCTGGGGATGGTGAACTTCCCGGGGCTGGAGGTGGTGTGGGCCCCGTGACTCCTGACTGTGCACCCGGTGGTGTTCCTGAGGCTGGTGCGGTGGAGCACCCGTCTCCTGTTGTTGGTGATGTGCCTCCGTGAAATCGTTGCGTTCTTCTGCCCCTTGCCGGAAGTGTGCTCCGAAGGATCGGTCGTGCAGCAGGGCCCCCCCCTGGGAAGAGGATCGAGGCTTCGTGTGGTGTGGTTTTGGCGGGCGTTGCTCCCTCAGTTCTTCCTCTTCCGTCATCCTAGGGGCCAGGCGGTGTGGGGGGGCGGTGCTGCCGACGCGGGTTCCGGGGAGGCAGGGGACGAGGGGGCAGAGTGGATGGTGGCGTCGGAGGCTCGGTGCGATTCGTCGCATGGTGTTAGTCCCTTGAAGCTTCAGAAGTGTCCTCGTTCACCCATCAATGTGAGGTCGTCATCTGGGGTGCAGCGGGTGGTTGCGCCTGGTGTTGCAGGTGCGGCTCCCATGGGAGATGCTGGTGTTCCCCCCGGGGAACGTTTGGGATTGGGGGTGTCCTGAGGTTCTTCTGATGGCGCCCTCTGTTGTATGTGTCATTGAACGTTTGGGGTTTGAATGATCTTGCGGTCCAGTTGGGCCTATTGGGTGTTCTGTAGGAGCAGAGTGTGGATGTGGCTCTGGTACAAGAGCATAATGTTAGGGATGTGTCTGTGCTTCAGGGTTTGTGTGCTAATTATCATATTGTGCTGAATCCGCCGAGAACGTCCTTTGTGGGGACGCTTATGTTATTTTCTAGGAGAGCTTCCATATCCATGCTTTACACGGAGATGGATGAGGATGGGCGGGTTTTCTTTGTTCGGGTGGAGTTTTTGGGGGTTGTGACTCCATTCCTGATGGTGTACGCCCCCTCGGGGGCGTCGCGTAGCCAGGAGTGGGAGGAGTTTTTTAGGGTGGGGCTTCTCCCCTTCCTGCGTCATGATACGCAGGGTATGATTTTGGGGGGGGATTTCAATTGTGTGACGAGTGCGCGGGACTGTAATAGCGCCAACCTGCATAATGTTACGGGTGCGCTGCTGGAGGTGGTGCGCTCTTGCAGATTCCTGGATGCTGCTGTGCTCTGTGGCGGCGTGTTGAATTTTACATTTGCTACGCATGGAGCATGTTCATGGATTGATAGGGTTTATGTTACTGGTGGGGAGTGTTCCGTGTTTGATTTCCGCACTGTCCCGGTGGACTTCTCGAACCATTGTTTGGTGGTGGTCAGGGTTGGTGTACGCAGTCAGGTGCGAGTAGGTGCGGGGTGGTGGAAACTAAATTGTGGTTTGCTGCGCAGTCCGCATGTTTGTGGGCAGTTTCTGGTATGATGGGTCGGGGTTCTTGCCCGGAGGCCTGAGTTTCCTTCTCTTTTGGATTGGTGGGAGTGGAGTAAGGTGCAGTGTCGGTCGTTTTTTCGGGTGGTTGCCAAGCGGGAGGCTGCTGGGAGGTTTGGTTTGCTGCGGTTGCTGCAGGCACGGCTTTCGTGGTTGTATGTGCGGCTGAATGCTGGGGTTGATTGTTTTGGGGATATTGCAGAGTGTAAGGAGCGTATCTGTGGTTTGCGTGGTGAGTGGGCTGAAGGTGTTCGTGTGCGTGCTCGTGTGAGTGAGCATTTCGATGGGGAACATCTTTCTTCCTTTCTCTTGGGTAAGGTCAAGGCTGCGCATGATTCTGTCCTTTTTCAGGTCCTTCTGCGGCCAGATGGGACTGTCGTTTTGGACACCGATAGGGTGGTGCATTATGTTCGGCAGGAGTTGGAGGCGCTCTATGGGGAGGTGGTGGGGGACGACGCGCTTGCGGATGTATTCTTGAGTCGGTGCGTTCCGGGGTTGTCTGCTGCGGATTGTGATCGTTTAGTGAGTGATGTTTCATTGGAGGAGCTCTTAGGTGTGGTCCGGTCGTTTCGTTCTGGGAAGGTGCCAGGCTCGGATGGCCTTCCTGTGGCGTTTTATATTACTTCTTGGGAGGTGCTGGGGGGTGTTTTCTTGGAGGTGGTGCGGTCTTGTCTTCATGGGTTCTGCCAGTGTCCCAGTGTGATGGGATCGTGCGGTTGCTCCCGAAGCCAGGCGATTTATAGTTCTTCTCGAATTGGCAGCCCATTACTTTGTTAAATGTGGACTATAAGATCGTGTCCAAGGTTTTGGCTGGTCGATGTCGTGGTGTTGTTGCGTCTGTCATTTCTGCGGAGCAGTTTTGTGGTGTTCCTGGTCGCTCTTTGATGCAGTGTAATTCGTTGTTTAGGGTTGTACTTCTCTACGTGTCAGGCGACGATGCTCTGTTTGGATTGGTCGAAGGCTTTCGACCGGGTGTCGCTGGCCTTTGTTTTTCGTGTGTTTTAGCGGCTTGGGTTTCCGCCTTTGTTTGTTCGTTGGGTGCATATGTTTTACGCTCGCTTTTGTAGTCGAGTTTGCATCAATGGGTGCTTGAGTGCTCCTTTCCCTGTTTGCCGTTCTGTGTGGCAGGGTTGCCCCCTTTCTATGCTTCTTTATGTGCTCTTTCAGGAGGTTTTCTTTCGGGCGGTCAAGGCTTGTGCCTTGGTAGTCCCTCCCCGGTTGCCTTCTGGTCTTCGGTTGCCCATCTGTGGTTATGCGGATGATACCGTTCTGTTCGTGGCTTCTGAGGATTCTGTCGGAGATGTACAGGCCATTGTTGAGAGGTTTGAGTTGGCCACTGGAGCCCTGGTTAATTGTGCTAAGTCTGGTATCATGGGTGTGGGTGGGTGGGCCTCTCGCCTTGTGCGGGAGGGGTCGTGGTTTCCAGTGGTCTCCTCTCTGCGGGTTCTGGGGATCACCTGGTTTGCTTCCTACGAGTGCTCTTTGGAGTGGAATTTGGATGTGGTCTCTCGTAGTGTTG
This sequence comes from Procambarus clarkii, assembly GCF_040958095.1. Taxonomy (NCBI): domain Eukaryota; kingdom Metazoa; phylum Arthropoda; class Malacostraca; order Decapoda; family Cambaridae; genus Procambarus; species Procambarus clarkii. Next base: position 13,624,531 of record NC_091165.1, read on the forward strand.
GCCTTGTGATTGGGATGTTGTCAGTGCGCCCATTGACGATCTATCAGCGGGCGTTGCTTGTTGCCTGCAAAGTGTTGTTGCGTGTGTGGTTCGTGGCTGGGTGCTTCCCTTTAGATCGCCGGAAGGCTCTGGAGTTGGAACGTCAGGTGCATCGGTATGTGTTGTGTGGTCGTTACCACCCAGTTCGTCGCTCGACATTGGTGTTGGCTGTGCGGGAGGGTGGTGTCGGTATTCCTGACGTGTTTACCAAGGCTCGGGCATTGTTCTGGGTCTCGTTGAGACGGGGGTTGGAGTTGGGTGGGGGCTTAATGCTTTGTGTGTTTTTTATTGCTCGGTTCGGTTTAGTTTCTTGGTGGATTTGGGGGATTGTCGGGAGGTGGCTCTGTGTACCCCACCTGTATACTCTTGGGCGGTGGACATTCTTCGGGCTCTCTGCCGTAGTCCTGGCTTTATGTCTCTTTCGAGTAGGGCTGTTTATGAGGTGTTGTTCTGTCGTATCCGTCCTCGAGTCGAGGCCTTGTTCTTGTGTTGGGATTGGGAGGAGGTGTGGGCGGCTTAGGGGGGGGGGCGGTTTTTGGCGCCACAGCAGCGGAAGTTGTTGTTTTGTATGTTGCATTTGTCGTTAGCAACGAATGAACGGCTGTGCATGCTGGGTTTGCACGCCTCTGCGGAGTGTGTGCACTGTGGGTTACCTGAATCGCAGGTGCATGTCTTTTATTTTTGTGAGCGGTTGCGTGGTTTGGTTGATTGGTTTCGGGATGTATTGGAAGTGGTTTGTGGGCCAGGGTTTCGGGGTGATTTTTTGCGGTTCTTATTTTTGTCCTTTCTGAGGGGGTTCTAGACGGGTGCGGAATACTTTATGCATTCTCGTTGCTGACTGTGTGTATTGTGTGTGGGTTGGTCGGAGGGACGGTTATGGGGTTGCCAGGTTTTGGGCTTTTTGCGAGGTCGCGTGTGATACACCTGGTGGTGGTTGCAGCGCGCTTTTCCGGCGGTCTTTTGTGGTTGGTTTACTGACGCCTATGTTTGTGGGGTTGCCTTTGGGTGAGTGAGGGCATTGTTGTTTGGGGGTGGTTGATCTCGTGTGAGGTTGGGGGGTCTTCGTGTAGCGGGGTGTGGGAGGGTTCGGGTTGGGTTCTTGACTTTTGGTTGTGGGCTGGAGGGGTGGGTCTGTTCGGGTTCCATTTGGGGCCCCGGCCCTTCTGGGGGCCTCCTTGGCGGAGGCTGGGCGAGGTGCGTGTGGTTTGTTTCTGTTGTGGCTGCTCTTGTGCTTGTGTATTTAGTGTGGGTGTGTGTGTGGTTTCCTTCCTGGCTCCTGCGTGGGCTTCTGCTTGGCTGGGTGTGTTTGGTGTGGTATGCCTTGCTCGTGCCCAGTGTGTTAGGGTGGCGGGCTTGTTGGTGTGTGGGTTGTGTGTGTTGTTGTACCCTGTGTTTGTTACATGGGTTGTGTGTGTGTGTGCTTCATTATTTTGTTCTGTGCACATTTTATTCCTTGTACCTTTTATGCTATTTATATTATGTGTGTTTAATGTTCCTTTGTATATGGTACCTGCCTTTTGTGTACTGTTGTGCTCCTCTGTGTGGGGGTTTGGGGAGCCCGGGATATTATTGTGTTTAACACCCCTTTGTGTTATGGGGTGGTTGTCTTTATGTTCCTATTAGTTGTTATTACTTATGCCTTTTCTATGTTGTATTTGTTTGCTTCCTGTGCCATGTGCTGTTTGTAGTTTTGTGCTGCTTGCATTTTGTACTCTTTCCTGTGCCTCCTTGTATTTACATTATGTATGTTACATGGTTTTTGTAGTATTGTTTCCTATATTGGCACGTTTCTTGTATCATTATGTTGTTCTTTCCTTGTTGCCTGTTTTGTACTTTGTTTTTTTATATCAATAAAAAAAATATATAGAATTATTGCAAATTCTCTAGAGTAATCCAGAAATTTGCAGTTGTTGGTCATTTTGTTCGAATGATCAAGACGAATACCACTGAACTATGTTTAAAATGGTAAGTTAAAATAATATTTTATGTTACTACTTCCTATTATATATGGTAAATGAATACAAAAAAGTATTAATATTCACCAAAGATGTCAACAGTGTCCCTTGCGGAGTGAGGTGGCGACCACTGGCCGGGTCGGACGCTGCTGAGGTCTCTCTGCTTCTGACTAGTGTTAACGTTGGACGATTGCTAGTTTACCCTGCTGGTGGTGGTTTGCCACTGACGGGGTGATGTTTGGATTGGCCATGGGGACTTCACACCCTCTGGTGAAGAGGACAATATCGGCTGGTCTGGCATTTACGGTGCTGGTGGACCATCCGTTGGTTGGTGTCGCCCTGGTGGACGTGCTACAAGTGCAGCTGTTGGACTTAGTGGGCGTCCAGCTGCTTCAAAGCAACCATGCGGTGGTCAAGTTCCACCTCCAGGCTACCTTTCAGGAGTTTCTCCAGCGGTGTGAGGGGCGTGTTTACCCTCTCCCTGATACCACTGTTTCTGTTAAGGTGGTGAATCTTAGTGTCGCCTTGACATATGTGGCGGTGCATGGTGCCTCCTTCGAATTTCAGGACAAACTGTTAACCTCCTGTTTTGAACGATTTGGGACTGTGTTAAGTGTTCGTTGGAACAAGGTCCTTGCCGGGCACTGTGCTGGGATGCTTGATGACTCCCGCACTCTGACGATGTTGTAACGGGGGGTGGGGGAAATAGCTCTATCTTGTCCATTATTCCACCCCCCAGTTAACTAACGAGGCCGGGGGAAACAGCTCTCTCTAGTCCGTTATCCCGTCCTCAGTTAGCTAACTATTCTAGAGCACCTCCAGAGTTCCTAAGGCAGCCTCTCTCGTTCAACACCTTGTAACCTAGGTATTTGACTACCTAGGTGCTAAGACTACAAGGCGCCGTAACTGGATCAGCTACCCGAAACTCTAGAGAGAACTCTAGAATACAGAATCATAGCCACAAACGTATAAGAGAAAACGAAAGGAAAGAAATGAATAGTGAAGTAATTAGTGAGGGTTTGGGGTGAGAGGCAGAGAGGTCGGAGGAGCGAGGAGGGTCATTAGTTGAAAGTGAGAGTTTAGAGAAGGGTGGAGGGAGAGGTGTAGATAGGTAGAAGTAGAAGAGTAGATGGTAGAAGTAGAAGAGTAGATAGTAGAAGACGAAATGCTGCCACCATCCATTCATAATCATTACATACAAGACAAGGAATGGAACTTGCCTGTATCACAAAATTCTCAAAGGATGTTATCATGAGTTCATTATTAGTATGTTCCCTCTGTACCATGTACTCATTAAAATCAGGGAACCAATAATCCCCGAGGAGGCTTTCTCACCTCAACTCAACTCTCTAGGAAACACAGTGAAAGACCATTTAAATAATAAATTCAACAATTATATTTTTCATGATAAGTATCATAACTTAAGCAATCCAATTAAAAATGTTAACGATTAATATTCAAAGTGAGTCATCATCCAAGAATTCGAGAACCCTACAACTTGACTGCCCCTGATCATCACACAACATATGTAAACACGACCAAGTCACCTTAATGTTCACTCACCGAGGACTGAGTCTAAGTTGAATAGAGAGGGGGGGGGGGGGGTCTGTAGCTGACAGAGACTCCCGCCCTGCCGGCCGACAGCCTCCCTGGTAGGGCTGTCTTCTCTGCTCTGCTCGTCTGCTGCTCTGTCTCTTAATGCTTTCTGCTGGATAGCTCTCCGAGTTTATATTGGGGAACCTAATAGCTAACTCCGCCCACAAGTAGATAGCCTCCGGCACTACCAAGCCACTCCTTAAACGTCGGCATGTTTGAAGGCTACCCGGCTCCAATTATACGCTTAGCGGAAGCAAGGTGAAATTATCATGATCTGACCTCAGGTCACTTGGGGTCATTAACGGTTAGAGGTGTGAGATCTCAGGCAGACAACTGGCGCCTCTCAGATCCTTGTCTGTGACTCATGTACTCTATGTATGTATTAACCTAAACCAAACACTTTTACAGTGTTACATCTCCCCTTCTCCCCGAAAATAAAGTTTTTGCAACACTGCTAAAGCAAGCTAGCTGTGTGCGACAACTTTATTAACGAAAAGAATACATCCTAGCTAAACAAATATACATCATCCTACTCTAAAAAATGAAATATGTAGACAGACGTTCATTGTCTCTGGCTGGGCGACGTCACTGCTTGGTCTTGTAGATAATCCTGTACCACATTTCTTCAACACAACTGCCTCCGTCGCTTCTCCGTCGTTAACGCACAACAACCCTTGGTCAACCCGAAAGCCGTTACTACTTGAACTGCGCACAGGACCGTGGAATTCGGTTGTCCCAGCTGATCTGTAATTGGCCCTACGTCAGTCACCATGAGAGACGTATATTGGGGTTCTTCACAGCTATAGGGACTACAAGTTTCGAGACCTTCATATAGTTGCCAACAGTAGAAATCCCATCCTACTCTTCTTCCTCCCTGTTGCTCCAGCACGCCTCCTTCAGAGAGCTACTTCTGACAGCCACATCAAGTCCGCACGACACAGGAAGAATCACTCAACAGAGCAACATGCTTGTAGGAGGGGCGGCCAGTTAAGGCAAACGATCCTGTCTTGCAATTACGCTCCATGCAATGATGCTGATACCAGCAAGGGACACGAGGCATCGTGTCTCACTCAGCTTGTCTTATCTTCTTCTTCTTCTTCTTTCTTCTTTCTTCTCTCTTCCTTCTTCTCTCTTCTTTCTTCTCTCTTCTTTCTTCTCTCTTCCTCCTCCCATGGGTCTTTGACAAGCGACCTGGGGTCCATTGGGGGTCTGTCCGTCCTGGGGTCCATCCTGGGTAGACCGATGTTTGTGGGGCAGACTGGAGTCGTTGTTGCTCCTCTTCCATCATTACTGGGTCGTCTGGGGTCGTCTGCAGAACGACCTGGGGTCCACTGGGTAGACCAATGTTGACCGACCGAGAGGGCTGCATCTTGGGGTCCCCTGGGGTGGTGATGGTGGAGCCATGACCTCCAGGTAGTGGGCTGGTCGTGGTGGTGGTGATAAACGCCCGTGAGTGTGGTACACAGCAGCCGTCTCCCTCTTCTGTATATGCGTCGCGCCTCTCCTCTGGCTCCCACCTGTGAATTGAACATAAAGGCGACAATACCCGTGTTCCATGCTGTTGTGTGACCCTGTAGTTTGTATAGGGTTACACAGTTATATCATAACGCTCTCCTCCTGGCAACAACTACACTTCAATTTTTTTTAATAATCCAATTAACTCTGAATGATACTGACTTGGTGGAACATAAGACAGTAACAGAGGAAAGTTAGAGAAGAGAGAATAAGGTCATCACTACTTTTAACTTGTCACACAAAAAAAAAATCAACACTAATAGACAAAACACTAGCCTAAACTTAACTGTACCGTTCCTAATCTTAAGTGCATAATTAACCGTTACTCCCACCCTTAACCTACAGCCACCTACGTGACCCAGAGTGTTTCCCTAGCATCTCCGCCGGTCAACAACTCCAACTGTTGCCACCCCTGTGACCAGACTATCTAACGTCGAGCGTCCCCAACGTGAAGTCTACTGACATACTAAGCCTCCCCCTAGCATGCTGTACAATACCAGTACACCTCGGGTTATTGCGTTCAAATGGAGTAAAACAGTCGATCGCAATAATCTGAGCAGAACCACTACTTAACTGCTTAAGAACTACACCTGCCACTCCCCACTGACCTGGAGACCAGCGGTGGCTGGGTGTCCCCGTGGGACATGCGAGGTCACCTGTCACACTCAGCTGACCTGCACTACCAACACCGCTAAGTTCCCAAATCGCCAAATCTTATTACTAACATAAATCACTACACACGCAAGTTCTGGTGAACATTCCCTGAACACCACAAAACTCACAAAATCACTAAACACAACACCAGAGAATCACAATCTCCTAACCTGAACAAAGCTCGCTAAATCGCGAATAATAAACACCTGTCAAGATCTCCCTGATAGCGCCTGAGCGGCAAAAAGACACGTGGGACTGAACAATGTTAAAAGAACACCAACTACCTACAACATTGTTCAACACCGCTGCCAACATTGTAACGGGGGGTGGGGGAAATTGCTCTATCTTGTCCATTATTCCACCCCCCAGTTAACTAACGAGGCCGGGGGAAACAGCTCTCTCTAGTCCGTTATCCCGTCCCCAGTTAGCTAACTATTCTAGAGCACCTCCAGAGTTCCTAAGGCAACCTCTCTCGTTCAACACCTTGTAACCTAGGTATTTGACTACCTAGGTGCTAAGACTACAAGGCGCCGTCACTTGATCAGTTACCCGAAACTCCAGAGAGAACTCTAGAATACTGAATCATAGCCACAAACGTATAAGAGAAAACGAAAGGAAAGAAATGAATAGTGAAGTAATTAGTGAGGGTTTGGGGTAAGAGGTAGGGAGGTGGGAGGAGCGAGGAGGGTCATTAGTTGAAAGTGAGAGTTTAGAGAGGGGGTGGAGGGAGAGGTGTAGATAGGTAGAAGGAGAAGAGTAGATAGTAGAAGTAGAAGAGTAGATAGTAGAAGACGAAATACTGCCACCATCCATTCATGATCATTACATACAAGACAAGGAATGGAACTTGTCTGTAATCACAATATTCTCAAAAGATGTTATCATGAGTTCATTATTAGTATGTTCCCTCTGTACCATGTACTCATTAAAATCAGGGAACCAATAATCCCCGAGGAGGCTTTCTCACCTCAACTCAACTCTCTAGGAAACACAGTGAAAGACCATTTAAATAATAAATTCAACAATTATATTTTTCATGATAAGTATCATAACTTAAGCAATCCAATTAAAAATGTTAACGATTAATATTCAAAGTGAGTCATCATCCAAGAATTCGAGAACCCTACAACTTGACTGCCCCTGATCATCACACAACATATGTAAACACGACCAAGTCACCTTAATGTTCACTCACCGAGGACTGAGTCTAAGTTGAATAGAGAGGGGGGGGGGGGGGGGGTCTGTAGCTGACAGAGACTCCCGCCCTGCCGGCCGACAGCCTCCCTGGTAGGGCTGTCTTCTCTGCTCTGCTCGTCTGCTGCTCTGTCTCTTAATGCTTTCTGCTGGATAGCTCTCCGAGTTTATATTGGGGAACCTAATAGCTAACTCCGCCCACAAGTAGATAGCCTCCGGCACTACCAAGCCACTCCTTAAACGTCGGCATGTTTGAAGGCTACCCGGCTCCAATTATACGCTTAGCGGAAGCAAGGTGAAATTATCATGATCTGACCTCAGGTCACTTGGGGTCATTAACGGTTAGAGGTGTGAGATCTCAGGCAGACAACTGGCGCCTCTCAGATCCTTGTCTGTGACTCATGTACTCTATGTATGTATTAACCTAAACCAAACACTTTTACAGTGTTACAATGTCGCTGCAGTGTAGTGTCCTGTCGTCGATGTCCGTGTTGGGTTACACGCTCCGCTGCCTATATCGGGGTCAATCGTGCACCTGTTATAGGTGTGGTCACGAGGGTCATCTGGCTACAGCGTGCGATGTGGGAGCAACTGGTTGGGTGCATGTTTTTCGTGCAGAGAAATTTCCGCCCCTGTTGTGTTCGGACGGTACTGAGGATGGAGTGGGTGCTGTGCCTGAGGCGCCTGATTGCCTGTCTGCTGCTCCGCCTGTTGAGGTGCATTCTACAGCCTGTGTGACACGTCTGGTAATTGCTGTGGCCCCTGGGGTTGTTGAGCCGGTGTGTGCTGTGTGTAGTGAAGGATGTCCCAGTGGAGGTCCATGTACCGCCCCCGCCTGTGGATGTGGTACCGGCTCCTGGGGATATGGGTTCTACTGTTTTGGAGGGGGTGCTTCGGCAGGGGGAGGTGCCTGCCGTGCCGGTGTGTGTCGGCGACTGTAGTTCTGATGTTTTAATCCCTTAGCAGAAGCGTGCACGCCGGTGTTCTGAGGCTATTTCTCTGGATGAAGTGGACAGTGCAGGCGATGTGGCCTCTGCGGACTCTTCGGACGGTGAGGGTGTGGCCTGTGTGCTTGTGAAGATAGTGGCCATGCCTGCGGAGGGGCCTGATGGGAGTGGTGTGGTGCGGCTTGTCTCGAAGCGTTCGCGGTGGGCTCGGAGTGTCTCTCGCCTTCGTGGTGTTCCTTGGGAGGAGGTGGGGGAGAATGGTGCTCTGACATCCCCCGCTGTAGATGGCGGGGCTGTGAGGGGGCTTCGAGTTGCTACCTGTGGCCACCCCCCCCCCACCCTGCGTTTCCTGCTGCTGGATCTCCGCAGTAGAGGGTTGTCCCTGATGATCGGGACCTCGTCCTTCGTCCTGGTGTTAAGGAAAGATGTGCACCGGGAGGCCTCGGCTCTTGTGCCCTGTGGTGGGGTCGATACCGCGCCTGCATCCCCTGCGGGGTCCCCTCCTTCGTTGCCCCAGTCTGGGGGAAGCCTAGTCCCAGCTGCCGGGGTCGTGTTCCATGAGGGTCAGGTGTTGGGCCCTTATGGGGATGCCCGGGTGCTTCCGATCCTGTGGTGCTCTTCCACTATCTGGGTGTCGCGAGCGAAGGAGTTTGTTTATAGGGTGCTGGATAAGATGACTCAGCTAAGGGTGCCACCTGGTGCCTGGGTATCCTTTGACACGATGATTTAGGACGCGTACTGCTTGTGGTTTCCGATATACAAGTTCCCGGAGAAATATTAGTAGACGTCTTGTACATAACTCTATGCCATGTATCCGCTGACACCATTAACTCGTCATCCCACCCTATGGTGCTGCAAGTCTCACTCTACCATCCACCTCTTGTTTTAGTCGCCACTCCTCTACTATGACTCAACGCAACTAGCACTTTTGACATTCTTATCCTCAACGTCAACTCTTCTCCCAACATATGTCCTGGTGAAGTTATCGGCAGGGTAAACCCTTCATGCAAACTGCACTAGTCTCAAGAAGAAGTGTCCCTTGTTTACCCTAACGTTTTCTCCCGACCCGCCACTGTTGCCAACCCAGAGGTGAACCACACCATGCAGCACCTTTGGAGTAACCAAATATTTGAGTTACTGTCAGGTACTCAGATTAACAGACCTTCGGAAAATTACATACATCCAGTCTAAAATCAAGAATTTAATTTGCAGCCCTAGGTTACCTTGAGGTGCTTCCGGGGCTTAGCGTCCCCGCGGCCCGGTCGTCGACCAAGCCTCCTAGTTGCTGGACTGATCAACCAGGCTGTTAGATGCGGCTGTTACCTGCTGCTTGCCTTCCTACCTGCTGTTACCTTCAGGCTGCTTGCAGCCTGAAGTATGAGTCACAGCCTGGTTGATCAGGTATCCTTTGGAGGTGCTTATCCAGTTCTCTCTTGAACACTGTGAGGGGTCGGCCAGTTATGCCCCTTATGTGTAGTGGAAGCGTGTTGAAGTCTCGGGCCTCTGATGTTGATAGAGTTCTCTCTCAGAGTACTTGTTGCACCTCTGCTTTTCAACGGGGGTATTCTGCACATCCTGCCATGTCTTCTGGTCTCATGTGATGTTATTTCTGTGTGCAGGTTTGGGACCAGCCCCTCAATTATTTTCCACGTGTAAATTATTATGTATCTCTCCCACCTGCGCTCAAGGGAGTACAGATTTAGGCTCTTTAGTCGGTCCCAGTAATTTAGATGTTTTACCGAGTGGATTCTAGCAGTAAAGGATCTCTACACGCTCTCCAGGTCAGCAATTTCTCCAGCTTTGAAAGGGGCTGTCATTGTGCAGCAGTACTCCACTCTAGAGAGCACAAGCGTTTTGAAAAGTGTCATCATCGGTATAGCATCTCTAGTGTGAAAAGTTCTTGTTATCCAACCTGTCATTTTTCTTGCAGTTGTGACGGTTACTTTATTGTGTTCTTTAAAGGTAAGGTCTTCCGACATGAGTACACCCAGATCCTTAACATTGCCTTTTCGTTCTATGTTATGATTTGCCTGAGTTTTGTACGTGATTTCCGTTTTTATATTTTCATTTTTTCCGTAGCGCATGAGCTGGAACTTATCTTCGTTAAACACCATATTATTTTCTGTAGCCCATAGAAAGACCTGATCTACATCTAATTGGAGGTTTGCCGTGTCCTCTATGTTGCCTACTCTCATGAAAATCCTAGTGTCATCTGCAAAGGATGATACAGGATGGATAGGATACATCCCCTAGCAGGATGGATGGATAGGATACATCCCCTAGCAGGATGGATGGACAGGATACATCCCCTAGCAGGATGGATGGACAGGATACATCCCCTAGCAGGATGGATGGACAGGATACATCCCCTAGCAGGATGGATGGACAGGATACATCCCCTAGCAGGATGGATGGACAGGATACATCCCCTAGCAGGATGGATGGACAGGATACATCCCCTAGCAGGATGGATGGACAGGATACATCCCCTAGCAGGATGGATGGACAGGATACATCCCCTAGCTTTGAATCCCAAATTAAAACAAAAACAAAATGAAACTAGAACATATTCAGTATTCAACCATTCTGGTCCCAGCACCGAGGTGTCTCAGGTACACTCAGAGGCTAAGGGAACTCTTCCTCATATGTTTGGAGGTAAGAAAAACATAGGGAAGACATGATATCAACGTATACAATATTGAGGGAATTGACAGAGTGGACAATGTTCACAATGAGAAAGGGTAGGACCAGGTGACACAACTGGAGCCTTGAGACAAACATGAGTCGTAGGGATGTCAGGAAACATTTAGTATAAGAGTTACCAGCCAGTGGAATGAGCTACAAGAATGTCGAAGTGAGCTCAGTAAGCAACTTCCAAAAGTACGACGAGACATATACGAAATAGATGTCAGTGCACTAGCTGATCATGGGTTGGGTGGCGGGGCTTGGGAGCCGTGGCGCGACCCTGCAAGTACATCTAGGCCAGCACAGCTAGGTGAGAACTATTACCCGTGAATTAAACAGTATCAGTTTTGGGAGGGCCTCAGGCGTGGTCGACACTGCCACCCACTAACGAGGCCCATTCACAAAGGAGCTACTTTCCTCCAGCACAACACACACACCTGTACACTGGCCTGGCTGCCACGTGACAACCACAACTCTGCAAAACAACAATAAAGTCGCTAATATTACCTGTTATATCAAACGTAAGTTGGTGTGTTTGCGTGCTACTTTGTTTAGTTATAATCTGGCTATTTAGGCAAAGCCCAGAGTGAGCTCGTTCATCCTGGAGGATGTAATCAGGCGACGGCTGGAGGCCACAAGGAGCCATATGGAGCGGCGAGCCATACTGAGGAGGCTCAGAGCCGCCCTGCTGGGAGCCACACGCCGCGTTACTGTCTCGCTAAGGACTCGTAAAGTTATCTAATACCCTCAAAGAATACCTCGCTAACAAGCTTTATGACGTCACACGCTCTAACCATCACCATAAACACCACTTACCCGCCAAGGAGTCATCACGAGGGAGCCCTAATACGTAGTACTGAAATAATCCTTCACGGTAACAAGGGGCAGCAACCTATTATGATAATGTCTAAGATCTATTTTATTAATACAAAAATACGACAAAAATGCATACAACTAATTCAACATCATCTGCAAGTTGCAATTTATGATAAGTATACGTAGCTATATTTTCTTTTAAATTAAACACCAAAGAGGAATATATTTTATGTTAAGCCTTCATTGTGGCGCCATTTAGCATATAAGAACTGATGTTTACAATATAATTGTGAGACGCACGTGGTGGCCAGACATGTTTGTGGTGAGAAGGTCTACACCTCCAGCACTCTGTCTCATCCTACATCATCAACATAACCAAGCACTTCACTCTTCTCTAACACATTCAGAACTTATAGACCGTCTTGCCTCAAACCATTTATAACAGTCAGCCAATCAGTGAGCAGGATTAAGAAGTCACATGACCAATCAGATCACGAGGAGCAGGAATAAGTCTGTCATAAGGGAAGAGTTGTGAGTGGTGGAGAGCGCTGAGAGAGGCTTCATATCGTCAGCAACCATAACTGAAAACTACAAGAGCATCTTTTTATTAACACATTTAGGTATATCTGCATGTGTGACAGAGTGTGTCAAGAACTAGTTACCCTAGACTATATGAAGGGGACTAGTGTCAAAAGCTAGCTACAAGATGCAAAAATTGACTAACCTGTATGTACTGACCATCCTGTATGACTAACCATCACACAGGATGGTTAGTCATACAGGGTCATGTGATCAGTAGATTGCACTGGCAAGCTTTGGGTGCATTATGAGGCAACCCGTCCTCACGCTAGGCTGGTTAAAGCAGCGACCGTCCTCCCTAGACTCATTCATCAATTTTAACATACTGTGTATTAAAAATTCCTCTCTTCTCATATATAAATTAATATTATTATACACACAAATTCTATGTATAGTTAGGCGTAGGTTAGGTTAGATCTTTAGACTGTTTTTTTTCAATTATTTGTATTTGAAGTACGTGTGTGAAGCATTTATAGAATTGTGGTTTGAACAGAGGACGTGGGAGTACAACCCGTCCTCAACCCAAGCCCATTACATCCAGCGGTCGACCCCACAGACGCATTCATAAATTTTAATATGATGTTCATTCAAAACGGGAATTTTCTCAAGTATAAATTAATATTATAATATATTAGCATATTGTGCATATATAGACATAGGTTAGGTTAGGTTAGGTGTTTAGGTTCTGTTGGCGATTATTTGTATTTGTAGTACGTGGGTGAAGCATTTATAGCGTTGTGATTCGAACAAAATTCGTCAGTGAAACACTTGTTCCGGACATGTTCGAACGTCAGCAGTTGTGAGTCGTGTGTAAACCGCTTTTCATTCATAAACAGGGGGTTTGGCGGGTGCATGGAATCACTTTTGGATCTTTGTTTGGAGGACGGGATGGGGAGTAGCACTTGTTCCAGAAGTGTTCGGACGTAATCTCGCGTGATTCGTGTGTAAACCGCATTTCATTCATAAACAGGGGGTTTGGCGGCTGAATTAACGAGCTTGGATCTTTGTATGGAAGGATGCAGCCCGTCCTCTAAACAAAGACACAATGTCCATTCCATGCACCCGCCAAACCCCCTGTTTATCTCTGTTGGTGAGTCTTCAGGCGGTGGATCTCATGTAGAGTATGCGGTGTTACTGAGGACTACGGCTTCCGAGGTCTCTGGGACTATTGCGGGTGTGGAGGAGGTGGGGCATGCGACACTTCCCCTCCTCCAGCCGTTGTCAGTTTCTCTTGCGGTTCCGGGGCCCTAGTAGCGAGCTAACTGGCGCTGTGCAGCTGGGTGAGGCGCCTGCCGTCCCCATGGAGCGACTGGTGGTGCGGTCTGTTGTATTCATCTAGTTGTGTTTGCGGGGGTTGAGCTCTGCTCTTTTGGCCCGCCTCTCAACTGTCAATCAACTGTTACTAACCACTATTTTTTTTCACACCCACACCCAGGAAGCAGCCCGTAACAGCTGTCTAACTCGTAAGTACCTATTTACTGCTAGGTAATAGGGGCATCAGGGTGAAAGAATCCGCCGGCGCTGGGAATTAAATCCCGGTTCACAGGACTATGTATCCAGCGTGCTGTTCACACAGCCACCAGCGCCCAATGTGCATGGTTGTAGTGCATGAGCCGGTGCCTCCGGCGGTCGCCGCAGCTGCGGTGCTGTGTGGCAGTGAGCGGCCTTTGTGTTTCTGGTGCATCTATGGCGGTGGAAGTGGACAGCTCTAAAGATTTGGGTCCGGCGTCCAAGCGCTCGAAAAAGTTTCCGAATCCGTTTCCAGCTTGTGGTGCTCCTTGGGAGGATGTTGTTAAATATGTGAGTTCCATGTCGTCTGATGAGGAGGCTGGTGGGGAGCCTGTGGTGCCTAGTGGTGGTGGAGGCGGATGTTCATATGGGGGTGTCAGTTGCTGGGGCGGGGGCGTCTTTACCGGCTCCTGTGTCTCCACCTACTCCGGTGCATCCCCCCCCCCCCAACCCTGTGCTTCCGTGTGCTCTTTCCTCGCCTTGAGTGGGGTGTTGACCTCGTTTTGATTGGTGGTGCGGGGCGGGATTTGGTCATCGTTTTAAACGAGGACCCTATGCGGAAGGCCCCCAGTGGAGTTGGACCCCGTGTGACGGGACCCCATTTCGTAGGTCCCCGTGTCGGCGGACGATGGGCGGGAATATCCTGGGTCGCCTTCGCCTCGGCGTTGCCCCAGACCTCCGGGTTGGGGGCCGGCCACTGGGAAGCAATGGGAGGCTTATTCTTCATATAAGTAACGTGGGTGTTCCGTCGTCGGTGCCTGGCTCCGGGTGCTCCGTGTTTCTGGGTCTCATTATTCTTATCCTGTTACCAGGACTTGTTAGTCTTCCTGTGCTCGTTTTGTTATGTTTAGTGTGTGTTAACTTGTCCTGTTTTCGTGTGTGCTTGTTTGATGCTTATACTTAGGTTTTATTATGTATTACGTTGTGTTGTGTCTGGTGCTCTGTGGAGACTTTTGCTCTGGCACTTCGGTGCCTTCCCTCATGTATCCAGCCCAAAACAAGTGAAGCACTTGTTCCGGAAGTGTTCGAACAAAATCAGTTGAGTCGTGTGTAAACCGCTTTTCATTCATGAACAGGGGGGTTTGGTGGGTGCATGGAAACACTTTTGGGTCTTTGTTTGGAGGACGGGCTGAGAATCCTGTATGTCGCGATCATATGCCCCCAGTTCCTTCCCTCCTCACAGTCCAGTCAGGTGAACGAAGCTAATTGAAGCAGCAATTTGGTAATGATAGTGCAAGCCAGTATACCTGCCTGACGCTTGGAGCAACAGACAATCCGCCACTTCAACTAACGACCATTAGAAAATTGGTTGTGAACAAGAGCGTCCTCGAGGCTGCGGTAATGACCGGCCACAGCTACCTTGATGCCTTAAAATGAGAGTAATTAAATTCTCGTAAAGCTTCATGACCGCCACACGGGAGGAGTGTGATGAATTCCTTGCTCTCACACGGGTCTGGAGCCCACACACACACACACACACACAGTCACACGGGTCTGGAGCCTACACACCCACGGGTCTAAAGCCTACACACCCACGGGTCTGGAGCCTACACACCCACGGGTCTGGAGCCTACACACCCACGGGTCTGGAGCCTACACACCCACGGGTCTGGAGCCTACACACCCACGGGTCTGGAGCCTACACACCCACGGGTCTGGAGCCTACACACCCACGGGTCTGGAGCCTACACACCCACGGGTCTGGAGCCTACACACCCACGGGTCTGGAGCCTACACACACACACACACACACGGGTCTGGAGCCCACACCCACGGGTCTGGAGCCCACACCCACGGGTCTGGAGCCCACACACACACACACGGGTCTGGAGCCCACACACACACGGGTCTGGAGCCCACACACACACACACGGGTCTGGAGCCCACACACACGGGTCTGGAGCCCACACACACACACACACACACGGGTCTGGAGCCGACACACACACACACACACACACGGGTCTGGAGCCCACACACACACGGGTCTGGAGCCCACACACACACACACACACGGGTCTGGAGCCCACACACACACACACACACGGGTCTGGAGCCCACACACACACACACACACACGGGTCTGGAGCCCACACACACACGGGTCTGGAGCCCACACACACACGGGTCTGGAGCCCACACACACACACGGGTCTGGAGCCCACACACACACGGGTCTGGAGCCCACACACACACACGGGTCTGGAGCCCACACACACACACACACACACACAGGTCTGGAGCCCACACACACACACACACGGGTCTGGAGCCCACACGCACACGGGTCTGGAGCCCACACACACGGGTCTGGAGCCCACACACACACACACGGGTCTGGAGCCCACACACACACACGGGTCTGGAGCACACACACACACACACGGGTCTGGAGTACACACACACACACACACACACACACACACACGGGTCTGGAGCACACACACACACGGGTCTGGAGCACACACACACACGGGTCTGGAGCACACACACACACACGGGTCTGGAGCACACACACACACACGGGTCAGGAGCAACACACACACACACACGGGTCTGGAGCACACACACACACACACGCACACGGGTCTGGAGCACACACACACACGGGTCTGGAGCACACACACACACGCACACGGGTCTGGAGCACACACACACACGGGTCTGGAGCCCACACAGACACACACGGGTCTGTAGCCCACACAGACACACACGGGTCTGGAGCCCACACACACACACACACGGGTCTGGAGCCCACACACACACACACACGGGTCTGGAGCCCACACACACACACGGGTCTGGAGCCCACACACACACACACACACACACACACACACACACACACACACACACCACGGGTTTGGAGCCCACACACACACACGGGTCTGGAGCACACACACACACGGGTCTGGAGCCCACACACACACACACACACACACGGGTCTGGAGCCCACACACACACACACACACACGGGTCTGGAGCACACACACACGGGTCTGGTGCCCAAATGAGCCACAGAGATATTAGAAAGAACTTTTTTAGTGTCAGAGTGGTTGACAAATGGAATGCATTAGGAAGTGATGTGGTGGAGGCTGACTCCATACACAGTTTCAAGTGTAGATATGACAGAGCCCGATAGGCTCATGAATCTGTACACCTGTTGATTGACGGTTGAGAGGCGGGACCAAAGAGCCAGAGCTCAACCCCCGCAAACACAACTAGGTGAGTACAACTAGGTGAGTACACACACACACACACACACACACGGGTCTGGAGCCTACACGGGATTAGGCGGGATCCAAGAGTCAATGCTCGATCCTGCAGACACAACTAGGTGAGTACACACACACACACACACACACACACACACACACACACACACACACACACACACACACACACACACACACACACACACACACAAACGGGTCTGGAGCCCACACACACACACACACGGGTCTGGAGCCCACACACACACACACACGGGTCTGGAGCCTACACACACACACACACGAGTCTGGAGCCCACACACACACACACACACACACACACACACGGGTCTTGAGCACACACACACACACACACACGGGTCTGGAGCGCACACACACACACGGGTCTGGAGCCCACACACACACACACGGGTCTGGAGCACACACACACACACACACACACACACACACACACACACACACACACGGGTCTGGAGCCCACACACACGGGTCTGGAGCACACACACACACACGGGTCTGGAGCCCACACACACACGGGTCTGGAGCACACACACACACACACACACGGGTCTGGAGCACACACACACACACACACACGGGTTTGGAGCCCACACACACACACACACACGGGTCTGGAGCACACACACACACGGGTCTGGAGCACACACACACACGGGTCTGGAGCACACACACACACGGGTCTGGAGCCCACACACACACACACACGGGTCTGGAGCCCACACACACACACACACGGGTCTGGAGCACACACACACGGGTCTGGTGCCCACACACGGAGTGTAACAAGCTGTGCTCGATTCTACTTGCCTGAACTAGTCTATTAGTATCTATATCTATTGTGTAATTTCTTTATTATTCTTGAGAGTGCGAGTGGCGGTCGACGCTCCTGCACTCCCCTGGTCACTCACAGCCCTTAGAGTGCGAGTGGTCGGGAGGGGAGGACGTGTGTCTGGGGGGTGGGGGGACGTGTGTCTGGGGGGTGGGGGGACGTGTGGCCGGGGGGGTGGGGGACGTGTGTCTGGGGGGTGGGGGGACGTGTGTCCGGCGGGTGGGGGACGTGTGTCCACGGGGGTGGGGGGACGTGTGTCCGGGGGGTGGGGGATGTGTGTCTGGGGGGTGGGGGGATGTGTGTCTGGGGGGTGGGGGGACGTGTGTCTGGGGGGTGGGGGGATGTGTGTCTGGTGGTGGGGGGACGTGTGTCCGGGGGGTGGGGGACGTGTGTCCGGGGGGTGGGGATGTGTGTCTGGGGGTGGGGGGACGTGTGTCTGGGGGGTGGGGGGACGTGTGTCTGGGGGGTGGGGGGACGTGTGTCTGGGGGTGGGGGGAGGTGTGTCTGGGGGGTGGGAAGATGTGTGTCTGGGGGTGGGGGGGAGGTGTGTCTGCGGGGTGGGGGGACGTGTGTCCGGAGAGAGAGAGAAGGGGAGGAGGGGAGAAGGGAGAGACAGACAGTTCTCCTCAACTACCCGCCACAGCAACACCAGGTAATTAAGCGATCATTATGCAACATGTCCACACTAAAGTGGACGACGTTCATTACAGTCGTTAACAATATGCAAAGGTACTCCTTTATTATTAATTTTAATAAAGGTTAAAACAACGGACCGCTCAAGTATTTCATCTTTTACTTTCACCTTGATTCCTATCATGTCCCCCCCCCCTCTCCCTTCTTTTTTTCTAGTGTTGTAAGATTCAGTTCTTTCAGACGCTCTTCATATCCTGGGAGTGGACTAAAAGACGTTTCGGACCAACCGAGCTGTGGTGGGTATGTGGGCCTGCGGGCCGCTCCAAGTAACAGCCTGGTGGACCAAACTCTCACAAGTCAAGCCTGGCTTGGGCTGGACTTGGGGAGTAGAAGAACTCCCAGAACCCCATCAACCAGGTATCAACCAGGTCTCTTTCTCGAATCGCCACAGGTAGGCAGTTCCCCTTCATTGTATACTGTCCTTTTGGTCTCCTATCACCTGATCCCATTTCCATAAATTTACATAACTAATCCTTTTGGAGGATCCTACAATCCTCATCTGTCACAACTATTCTCATTAATTTTACGTCATCCGCGAACATTGACATGTAGGATTCCGCTCCTGTAAACATATCATTTACCTAAATTAAAAATAGAATTGGTCCCAGCACCAATCCTTGTGGTACTCCACTCGTTACTGTTCGCCAGTCCGCTTCTCACTCCTTGCCAATGCTCTCTGGCTCCTTCCTGTTAGTTTTTTTTTATATTTTTATAAATAAAACAAATACAAGAACACACAAAACACAATGAAAGCCAATACATATCAAGTATACCAAAGAAAGAACAGTACATAGGAACAAAAAAAAAACAGTAAACAGAAACAATAACAGTAACCGCAGAAACAAACATAAGCGGTAAGTAAAGAAAAACACAATATAGGGCACAACCCCGATGCCTCGACACGGGCACCAGGGAAAACAATGTGCTTTAAAAAGTACATGGACACAATGGGCTAAAAAGTACATAGCTATGTAGCAACACAGAACATAGCAAAGAAAAGCACATGAAAAATAAAGAAAACCATAAAGTATATATATAACATAAAACACACCCGTAACCTAATACATAAAACAGACACAGACGTGGATATAGAACCACGTGCACAAAACCACACCTACCACACACGCACAGGAGCAGCAGCATCACAAGGGGGACACTCACAATCACACGCAACCCTTGCCAAGGAGGCCCAAAGGAACGGGATGGGAGCACATAGTCAAAGCAAACCCCAAAACCACCCCAACCCCTCCAAACCCACACCAACACCCAAACCCCTCCAAACCCACACCAACACCCAAACCCCTCCAAACCCACACCAACACCCAAACTCCACCCAAGACCGAGAACATCACCCGCCCACCAAGGCACCCACTGACCCAAAGGCAACCCCACGAACATAGGCATCCGTGAACCACCGATCAAACTCTTCTGGAAAAACGTGCTGCAACTACCACCAGGTAAACCTCATGCGCCCCAGTAAAAAGCCTAAAATTCGGGTAACCCCAAAACCCTCCCGCCTCCCAACCCACACACAAAACACATAATCTGCAATCAAAACACAATGTATTACACACCCGCCTCGAATAACCTAGAAAATACAAAACAAAAACCGCAAAACATCACCTCGAAAATCTGGACCACAAAACACCTCAAGAACATCCCGAAACCAGGCAACCAACCTCTGCAACCGGACACAAAAATAAAATACATGCACCTGCGATTCACTTAAGCCATAGTGGACACACGCCTCAGAATCACGCAAGCCAAGCATACACAACCGCTCATTCGTCACCAGCGACAAATGCACAAACCGAAACAGCAATTCACGCTGCTGAGGCACCAAGAACCGTCCCCCCAAACACGACCAGATACCACCCCAATCCCAACACGGGAATAAGCCCTCCACTCGAAGCCGCACCCGGGGCAACAACACCCCATACACAGCCTTACACGAGAATGACAGAAACCCAGGATGGCGGCAGAGCTCCCGAAGAATCCCCACGGCCCAAAATAAATGGGGGTAAACAAGGCCAGCTCCTGACAAACCCCAAAATCAACCAAATAACTAAGTGAAGCGAGCAGAAAAAAACACCCTGCATATTCAACCCCCACCGAGAACCAACCCCTGACGCAACGAGACCCAGAAGAGGGCCTTGGCCTTTGTGAAGACGTCAGGAATGCCAACACCTCCCTCTCTCACCCCTAACACCAACGTCGAACGGCACACTGGTTGATAACGCCCACACCACACATATCTGTGCACCATACTCTCCAAACCGAGAGAGCTTTCTCCAAGCTTTCCAACGGGAAACACCGAGTCCCAAACCATACCTGGGACAAGACCTTACACGCAACAAGCAGCCCCCGCTGATAAATCGTCAATGAATGATGCAACAAGAGGCCAATCGCAACCCCAACCAACCGAGAGACAGCACCCCAATTCCACTCCAAGGAGTGGTCATAAAAGGCAAACAAAGTAACCACAAGAACCCGAATCAACGAGACCACCGGAAACCTCGACCCATCCCACACCAAGCGGGAGGCCCATGCACCAACCCCCATCAACCCCGACTTCTCCTGATTAAGAACGGCCCCCGTGGCGGACTCAAACCGCAGGAGAACGTCCTGGACAGCACCGACAGAACCCACCGAAGCTACGAATAGAAAGGTGTCATCAGCATACCTGCAAATGGGTAGCCGCAGACAGGACGACAGACGAGGAGGCACAATCAAGGAACACGCTTTCACCACCAAAAAGAGAGGTTCCTGAAAAATCACATACAAATGCATTGACATGGGACACCCCTGACAAACGGAACGGCGAATAGGAAAAAAGGAATTAAAAAATCCATTCACACAAACGTGACTGCGACTCCGGACATACAACAAACGGACCCAACCCACAAACACCGCCGGAAACCCAAGCCGCTCCATAGCACTAAAAACAAACTCCAAAGACACCCGATCGAAGGCCTTCGACCAGTCCAAGCTGATCATAGCCGCCGGAAGCCGATACTCGGGCGCATAGAGAAGCACATCACGAAATAAAGCATTGCATTGCATCAGGGCATGGACAGGCACACCACAAAACTACTCCATAGAGACCACCAACGCAATAACACCGCG
This sequence comes from Procambarus clarkii, assembly GCF_040958095.1. NCBI lineage: Eukaryota > Metazoa > Arthropoda > Malacostraca > Decapoda > Cambaridae > Procambarus > Procambarus clarkii. The sequence continues at coordinate 13,645,923 of NC_091165.1, forward strand.
ACAGCGACGCACTAAAACCTTAGACAGAATTTTATAGTCAACATTCAAGAGCATAAGAGGCCTCCAATTCGAAAACAACTGCAAATCGCCCGGCTTTGGGAGCAGCCGCACGATCCCATCACAAAGGGAATCTGGCAGAGCACCCAACCGCAGACACACGTGCACCAACTCCTAAAGCACCTCCTCCAACACATCCCAAAATGTAAGGTAGAACTCAATGGGCAGGCCATCCGCACCCGGCACTCTCCCTCAATGAAACGACCAAACCACCTCCAGGAGCTCCACCATTGAAACATCCTACATCAACCGGGCACACTCCGCCCCAAGAAACCGGGGGAGCACCTGTCCAAAAAGGAGCCCGCAAGCACACTATCCCCATGCACCTCCCCATAGAACGCTTCCAACTCCTGCTGCGAGGTAAGCAGAACACCCTCCGTGCTAGAAAACACAGGCCCATCAGGCCGCCGAAGGCCCTTGATAAAAACGGAATCCCGAGAAGCCTTCTCCCTCCCTAAAAGAAAGGGAGAGAGTCTCTCCCCATCCACACGCTCAGCCACACGAACACACGCACCAGAACACTGTCAGCCAACACCGCACACAAATCACAAATACGCTCCTTACATTCAGAAATCGCACCAAAGCAGTCAACCCCAGCATTCAATCGCACATATAAACAAGCCAATTGCACCTGAAGTAACCGCAGCAGACCAAACCTCCCGACCGCCTCCCGCTTAGCAACAACCCAAAAAAACTCCGACATTCCACCTTACACCACTCCCACGAAAAGGACAGAGAGGAGAATTCAGCCTTCCGGGCAACGATTCCAACCCACCAGGCCCGAAGCTGCACACAAATATGCGGACAATGCAACAACCGACAATTTAGTTTCCCCCACCCAGGCCCCACCCGCACCTAACTCCGGACATCAACCGGACCACCACCAAAGAATGATCCGAGAAGGCCACCGGGACCGTGCGAAAGTAAAAAAACGAACACTCCCCACCAGAAACATAGAACCTATCTAACCTAGAACGTGCCCCATGCGCAGCGAAGGTAACATGAGCGTCCCCCCAAAGGATGTCCTCGGCGGGTTCAACACAACATGATACTCAGCACACAACCCCTGCAAAACAGACACGTCCCGAATATTGCGCTCCTGGATCAGAGGCACATCCACACACTGCTCCCTAAGCACATCCACAAGGCCCAACTGGACCGCCACAGTATTCAGACCATGAACATTCAAAGACGCGCAAACAATAGCAGGCACCATCGAACCCATCAATGACCCCCATTCCTCCCAGGCTCACCAGGGGGCACACTGTCACCCACTGCAGAGACGTCGTCAACAACCCAAGGCTCAACCTGCCACCGCCCCACTGCTGGGAAATCCACCAGAACGCCAGACCTCGGACCCTTCAAGAAGCGGACAGTGCCGGCATCACCCAGCAAAGCATGTCGAGATCCCACTGCCACTGACCACGTATCACCGACGAGGAAACCTTGCCGCCATCCGGCACTGCATCACCTCCGGAATCTACATCAGACACAGGAGAATTAGGAGGGGGCACTACCCAAGGCGCAACCTCGTGAAGCCTCAAGCCGTTTGCCAGGGGGCTCCCCACTGCGTGAGCGCCCCCCCCCCCCGCAACGCGCTTCCGGCGAGGAGCACGGGAGGACAACGCCCCCTCATGGCGCGCACCCCCAGGAGGAGCAGAAGGTGGACGCACAATGCAGGCAACAGGAACGCAGGCACCATCGACGACGCCTCCATCACCCTCGGAAAACGCACCCCTTTCAGCGAGAGGCACCGATACGACACTCCCACCACTACGCCCATCCACCACCGAAGCACCAGGAACAGGATGCACCTCCACATCCACCGGAAGTAGAAAACGCGAAGCAGGGACAGCCACATCCTTCACCGCAGCCGGTACAGGAGACACCACAAGCACAGACGAAACACCAGGCACAACTGCCGCAGGTACACCACCAGACACACCCCCATGCCAAGGACCGGCCAGTGAGGTACCATGCTCTCGCAGGGAGGGAAAATCCCCCCTCACAGAACTCAGAAGTAGTCTCCATGCGAGGAACCTCACACCGGGCAGCGTCATGGCCCTCCTCCACGCAACGGAAGTAAGTGCGGGCTTGCCCCGGATAGAAAACACGGAGTGGAAGACCACAGCACATAACCTGGGAAGGGAGTGTGACCACAGCACATAACCATTTGCAGTGTGCGAGTACCCAGACAGAGACCCCGCAGCTGCTCGGCACTCAAAATGTATCGATGACGCATCACCGAACTATACCTCGCAAACACAGAGGAAAGCTGTGCCTCAGGAAACGTAACAGGTACCCCGTTCACGCTCACAAAGGTCAGTGGGCCCCACGGATCAGAGACAGTTACTGAAACAGCCGAATTAGGAAGGAGAGCCTAGCATTTTAAAAGCACCTAATCACCTTCTGTGGTTGAGTGTTCAATAAAACCCTTGAACTCAATGTTTAACATTTCTCTAACCCTGTCCATGGAGTACAGAAGAAAATGTATATATGCTGGTTAGCATTGTAAATGTGTGGCCACGTCTGTGATAGAAAATAATAAAAAAAAAAAAATAAAAAAATAAAAAACTCGTTCGAATGCCCCACAAGCTGCTCATATCCAGGCGACGTGGCAAATGTCACCGCCACACGAGTGGGAGAAAATTTCTAGAGACCGAGGAGATCCTTAACATCCACATCCAGGGCATACAGAAGCGCAGCTGCCACAAGCTCCCAATCCACCACAGCAGAGAACTCCAGACGAACAGTATTTACACGGCAGCATGCAGCCACCACCAGCCGCCAACATATTACTAACCTCCACCCTGGTCAGCAGGCGCCCCACACCAACGAGCAACCACCACCAAGCAGCGACAAACAGCTACTGGCAGCCAGAGTCCGACATCCATACCCACCAGTGGAAGAGGATGGAATCATCATTCCGCCTACTCCTGCCTGCCTCTCAAGTTTGAATAGCAGTCTCATATGTGGTACTGTATCAAAGGCCTTTTGGCAGTCTAGAAATATGCAGTCTGACCAACCTTCTCTGTCCTGCCTTATCCTTGTTATTTTATCATAGAATTCCAAAAGGTTTGTTAGGCATGATTTCCCTTTCCAGAACCCATGTTGATGTGTGTTTACAAACCTAATGCTCTCCAGGTGTGCAACAAGTCTTAGCCTAATAATTCTTTCAAGTATTTTGCAGGGGATGCTTGTCAGTGATACGGGTCTGGAGTTAAGTGCCTCCTCCCTATCTCCTTCCTTGAAAATCGGTTCGACATTTGCCTTCTTCCAGCAACTGGGCAATTCTCCCGACATCAGTGACTCATTAAAGATCATTGCCAGAGGCGCGCTGAGGGTCTGCGCTGCCTTTTTTAGTATCCACGGTGATACTTTGTCTGGTCCAACCGCTTTAGTTGCATCCAGTGTTGTCGACTGTTTCATTACCTCCTCTGAGAGGTAAATCCCATGTGTGTGTGTATGGAAGCAACAGTATTGTATGTGTGTATGGCAGCGATAGTATGGTGTGTGTGTGTGTGTGTGTATGGCAACGACAACTACACTTAAAGGTTGTCAAAAAACATGCACACTACCAAAAGTGTAGAACGACCTTTAGGTAAAATTTCCGTCACTAAATTTTAAATTCATCCCATCTGACATGACACAATAATCACACTAAGAATATTCTTTGATTTTACTGCTCTAGTGTGATTTTTGATTATCTGAAAAGGTTCTCCGGATACTTAAAAGACACGAAATAATAATAATAATATATTCCCCAAAATTTCGATTTGAATGCAAGAAAGTTTTACATCAAAGATTTGGTGAGTTTGACACTCGCACTTGAAAAGATTGGCAGCCCTGGGCGTGACCACACCTGCCCGAAAGAATGGAGAAAATAAATCAATAGGAACTAATTTTGAGAGTGCGGGACGATGTTACAGGTGGTGGTAGAGGGGTGTAGTTGTAGTGGAGTTGAGTTTTCGTGGTTTAGGGTGTATTAGTGGTGGTGTAGGGGACGGTGGAAGCCAATCTTCGGAGTTCCCTCCATAAAAGATGTTTACTTTGTGCTCCAGTCAAGTATCCTACATGTTGGTAAGTATTCCCGGGTATTTCCGGCCCGCGCCGTTACTGACGCCATCGGCAAGAACTATCGTGCACTCTCGCCAGACTCTTGCCAAGCGTGACCAACACCTTGGGTTGGTTGGACGGCCTCGCATCTAGCAGCGTCGGCGTTCGATTCCCGATGATTCAAGTGATTGGTCATCGTTCCTTTCTCATATACTAAATCCTTGTCTTCCCATCCCTTCCAAGTGCTCTATAGCCATAGAGGCCCAGCGCTCTCTCCTCCCGCCTGCCTGCCGCTCTCAGTAGGACTAAGAGTGGCTGAGGGAAGATGTTTCACTTGACGTCTAAAATATATAACCATTAAAGTGATAAATAAGAATAATTTCGTTTCATTACAAATTAGAAATTAATGCCGTATAGATCATTAAGTGATAATATGTGAATTAATATTATTCCGGGACACTAAAAGTTATTCATGTAATAATTAATATTAAGAGATAGCAAGAGTCATGTTAGTAGTGGTAATAACAGAAGTAGTAGCAGTAATATTGGTACCAAAAGCTGTAGCAGAGTTAGCCTAGTGAAACGTTAGGTTGATTTAAACATCCACATTAAACATCCTCCTTTCACATTATATTTTCTAAGTGAATCCTTAAAATGGTAACAGTGGAGGCTGCAGTAAACTGGGGTCCAGGAACTGTAACTCGCCTTACAATTAGAGGCCGTCAGCCTGCTATTGACAAAACATATGTCATAAACAACAGAATGATGAGAATACACTTTAAAGGATAACTAACATAAATTAATCAAAATTCCAAATATCCAGCTCGGCTGCTTCATCGCCACTTGCGTCCCAACCTGCTTCAATTTCCGCGTCACTGCTTGCGTCGTTCCTTGATTTGTTATACTCTTCCCAGTAGCCCTGCTGCACCATTTTATACATCACTTGTTCTTGACGTATATTTCCTGGCATTCGAGGTGATGTTTCTAGCAATGTTTGAGTGGCCAGGCACGAGGTGCAGGTGTGGCCATCAGGCCAGGCAGGAAGCAGTAGTTGTACAAGTAGTTGAAGTAGTATTAATATCAGTAGCAGTAGATGTAATAAGAAGTAAGAGTGGCTGAAGTACTGTCACTAATGTTGTTCTAGATTCGCTACCTGGAACAAAAAGTTCCAAGTAGCACGAGCTATGGTGAGCCCGTTTTTTGTGTCACTAGTAGCAGTAATATACAAGTACTAGAAGCACCTGAGGGAAAATCTGGCTCCAGAATAATAATAATAATAATAAGTTCAATAATATCGAAGGACCTCTCCCTTTATTGGAGAAATAAATTAAATATATAAATTGGAAATAATTACGAGAATCAGTGCCTATGGATCTCTTGAATAATAGAATAATTGCTCATGAAATATTGAAAGCAATAAATGTACTGTAGAATAATAATTAAATTATAGAGTCAAATCCCTCCACACTCTTTGGGGGATTACTATAATAGTACAAAGAAAGGAATACGTTAATTGTACAATGAAATAGATGCTAATTTGCATCAAATATAAGCCATTAAGATGTCAAGAATATCAATAAAATTGCATGGCAACAGTTATATAAATGATTAATAAATAAATGTGATCTAATACTGAAGATCAAGAATTAACTAAATGTTAGGAATCTACTAATTAGCAATAAATAGCGGCTTAGCTGTATGGTAGATATAGATGTACGGGGTTGGGCAGTCACGTCAAGTATGAACAGGCTGTCCCAAACACGTGTGGAGGGAGGTTATCTCTCGTCTTGTCACGATGGCACAAGCTGAAACACGGTTACTGTGTAAGAGATGCCTACACCAATGTTGATATACACCTATTTCTGAATGATAGTGAAGCTCAGTCAAGAGTGGGACTAACTTTTTGTTACTTGGTGTCCATACGTCCTAACGACGAGCAACCTACCCCTTTAATCGTGATCACAATTTATCAAATAATAGTAGGATTTAGCGTAATTATGCTCGCCGAGACGAGTGTCTGATTGATGATGGAGTCACTCAGGAACCCTGACATCCGCTGCTGCAAGGATGACACAAATACGAGCCGGTGAAATACGTCAGCTCCAGACACTGCTGGTTGTCAGAAATATGGCTGCCGTCACTCTCTCCTTCCTCTCGCCCGCGCATGCGCAATCGCTCCCAGTTGGCACCCCGAGCGTAAATTATATTATTTATTTAATGTTAAATATGGAAGGAAGCGGGTATGACGAATATTTACGTCATAAATAAATGTGTTATGCGGCAATATATTTTCTCGCAATGCAAGTATAATATAATTGTTAGTATAAGTATTCTTCTTAAAGTACTAAATGTTACTGATTGTGTTGGAAATTTCCAACAGCACCAGTAATAATAATAATAAGTTCTATTACACAAGTAGTAGCAATAATAAGTACTAGCAGCAGCTGTAATAGTAGTGGAAGTAGTAACAGTAGTAGTAAAAGTAGTAACAGCAGGACAGTAGCCGTATGTGTGTGTTTACTAGTTGTGTTTTTACAGGGGTTGAGCTTTGCTCTTTCGGCCCGCCTCTCAACTGTCAATCAACTGTTTACTAACTACTTTTTTTTTCCACACCACACACACACACACCCCAGGAAGCAGCCCGTGACAGCTGACTAACTCCCAGGTACCTATTTACTGCTAGGTAACAGGGGCATTCAGGGTGAAAGAAACTTTGCCCATTTGTTTCTGCCTCGTGCGGGAATCGAACCCGCGCCACAGAATTACGAATCCTGCGCGCTATCCACCAGGCTACGAGGCCCCTGTGTGTGTGTGTGTGTGTGTGTGTGTGTGCGTGTGTCGGAGTGCAGCTGCCAGACATGGGGGGGGGGGGTTGAGCCATTGTGGGGTGGTCACAGCCTGGCAGCTCAAGATGCTGCTCTAATGCAGTATAATTGGGGTATCATTAACGACTGTAACCTGCAAGACTCTGGCATGTATATGTACTAATGGAAAGATGTATGGATATGTGTGTGTGTATGTGTGCTCCCCTTATTGTGCTTGCGGAGGTTAAGCTTCGATTCTTTGGTCCCGGCTCTCAACTGTCAATCAACTGGTGTACAGGTTCCTGAGCCTACTGGACTCTATCATATCTACATTTGAAACTGTATATGGAGTCAGCCTCCACCACATCACTGCCTAATGCATGCCAGTTGAAAGAAAGTCATTTCCAATTCACGCAGCCTTTCCTCGTAGCTCATGTCTCATTGATCTAGAACTAGTCTGGCGATATACCTTCGAACCTTCTTCAACGCTGCCTACTGCTTGACTAGATATGGGCTCCACGCTGGAGCCGCATACCCCAGGATTTGTCTGACATATGTAGAATACAAGGTTCAGAATACTTCCTTACACAAGTTTCTAAAGGCTGTTCTGATGTTAGCCAACCTTGCATACGCCGCTGGTGATATCCTTATGATGTAGGCTTCAGGAGATAGGTTCGATGGGATATCACCCTAGATCCTTCTCTGATAGATTCATGAAGGACCTTATCTCCCATTAGGTAACGTGTGAGTGTATTCACCTAGTTGTTCTTGCGGGGATTGAGCTCTGCTCTTTCGGCCCGCCTCTTAACTATCAATCAACTGTCGCTAACTACTAATTTTTTTCCACACACACACACACACACATGCATGCCAGATAGTAGGAGGCTACAAGATGACCTTGACAGACTGAGTGAATGGTCCAACAAATGGCTGTTGAAGTTCAACCCGAGTAAATGCAAAGTAATGAAACTAGGCAGTGGAAACAGGAGGCCAGACACAGGATACAGAATAGGAGATGAAGTACTTAATGAAACGGACAGAGAGAAAGATCTAGGAGTTGATATCACACCAAACCTGTCTCCTGAAGCCCACATAAAAAGAATAACGTCTGCGGCATATGCGAGGCTGGCTAACATCAGAACAGCGTTCAGGAACCTGTGTAAGGAATCATTCAGAATCTTGTACACCACATATGTAAGACCAATCCTGGAGTATGCGGCCCCAGCGTGGAGCCCGTACCTTGTCAAGCACAAGACGAAGCTGGAAAAAGTCCAAAGGTATGCCACTAGACTAGTCCCAGAACTAAGAGGCATGAGTTACGAGGAAAGGCTGCGGGAAATGCACCTTACGACACTGGAAGACAGAAGAGTAAGGGGAGACATTATCACAACCTACAAAATCCTCAGAGAAATCGACCGGGTAAACAAGGATAAACTATTCAACACTGGTGGGACGCGAACAAGGGGACACAGGTGGAAACTGAGTACCCACATGAGCCACAGAGACGTTAGAAGGTACTTTTTCAGTGTCAGAGTAGTTAACGGATGGAATGCATTAGGCAGTGATGTGGTGGAGGCTGACTCCATGCACAGTTTCAAATGTAGATATGATAGAGTCCAGTAGGCTCAGGAATCTGTACACCAGTTGATTGACAGTTGAGAGGCGGGACCAAAGAGCCAAAGCTCAACCCCCGCAAGCACAAATAGGTGAGTACACACACACACACACACACAGGAAGCAGCCCTAACAGCTGTCTAACTCCCAGGTACTTATTTACTGCTAGGTAACTGTAAATATTATTTCATCCTGATGCCCCATCAGGGTGAAAGAAACTCTACCCATTTGTCTCTGCTGGCGCCGGGAATCGAACCCCGGTCCACAGCATTAATTGTCCATTCAGTGTGTGTGTGTGTGTGTGTGTGTGTGTGTGTGTGTGTGTGTGAGAGTGTGTGTGTGTGTGTGTGTGTGTGTGAGTGTGTGTGTGTGTGTGTGTGTGTGTGTGAGAGAGTGTGTGTACTCACCTAATTGTACTCACCTAATTGTGCTTGCGGGGGTTGAGCTCTGGCTCTTTGGTCCCGCCTCTCAACCGTCAATCAACATTAATTGTCCATTCAGTGTGTGAGAGTGTGTGTGTGTGTGTGTGTGTGTGAGAGTGTGTGTGTGTGTGTGTGTGAGAGTGTGTGTGTGAGTGTGTGTGTGTGTGTGTGTGTGTGTGTGTGTGTGTGTGTGTGTGTGTGTGTGTGTGTGTGTGTGTGAGGGAGAGGGGGGGGGCGGCATTAAGGGTGCACCAGGGCCATAAGAATACATTAAGGAAGAAGGTTAAGGCTGGCAGAGCTTTGTTCCTTGCTCTAACCTGCTGCTCTCCGCCTCATTATAATTATTCATGAGCAACAGGAGGAGAGAGAGAGAGAGATGAGGTAAAGAAGAGTAAAGCTCGATACCGACGATGGATATTTTAGTTATTTTTGGTGGATTAAAGTGGTGATGGATTAAAGTGGTGAAGGATTAAAGTGGTGATGGATTAAAGTGGTGATGGATTAAAGTGGTGAAGGATTAGAGTGGTGGTGGATTAAAGTGGTGAAGGATTAGAGTGGTGGTGGATTAAAGTGGTGGTGGATTAAAGTGGTGGTGGTTACTTAACAGTACTTACCTATCATTATATCTACGGGGCTTGAGGTTCCGTTGTTCACGCCTCGGCTCCCAGCCTTGTTGTGTGTGTTAAGTTACAGTTTAACTATTTTGACGCTCAAATTCTTTGTCGAATCGTGCCTTAAAGTTGTGGGTGGCGGTGGCTTCCACAACTTTCTTCAGTGCGTTCCACTTGTTGACCTCCCTCACAGGGAACGAGTATGTCCTTACATTCCTTCGGCTCATTTGTTTTTCCAGCTTCTATCTGTGTCCTCTTGTCCTACTTTCTCTGCACTTGAAGAGGCTACTTTTCCTGTAACTTCCTGCAGTCCTCCTCTATTTTCACATTCCTCATCAGCTTTGTGTCATTTACAAAGTTCAATCTCACTCACTTCGGTATGTTGTTCGCATAAATTATGAACAACAGCAGTCCCAGGACAAAGCCTTGTTGGACCACACTTGTTACATTTCTCCAGCTTGAAACCTCTCTGACTTTGACGCTTTGTTTTCTGTCCCGCAGGTACTCCTTTATCCGGTTCAGTGTTTTCCCAGTTGTCCCAGCCTGGTTCTTCGTCTTGTACACCAGTCTTTCATGAGGAACAATGTTAAGAGGTCTTTCACAATCTAGGAAAATACAGTTTACCCAGCCTTCTTTGTCCTGTCTTATCTTAGTTATCCCGCCATGAATCTCAATAATTTGTCAGCCACAATTTCCTCTTTCTAAGTCCTTGATGGTCTTTTGTCGGTGAATGAGGATGTATACTGCAGAGGTGAGTGATGTAGCTTGCTACTTGACGCAGAGAGCGTAAGTCACTGATGTTGTGCAGGGTGAGGAATAATGGCTTCTTCTTTTACAGATATTTTCGCGGCAGGTCATGCAGTGGCGCTGAAATTGGTTATATTTTTTATGTGATTGCAACTGAATGTGACCTCCCTGGCTTCAAGTCACTTGTCCCCACCTAGTAAGATCATAGACGGCCTAAACAATGCTTTAAATTACTAAGCAACTTGCCTCAAGCACGATTTTGAGGCATATTTTGGCTATAAAGGTGGGAAGAGGAATGGAAATACAAACAAGATGGCGCTGGGCAGCTGGCGAGACATCCGGGTATTCACCCATTGCAGCGACGCCGGCCTCAAGGTCGTATAACGAAAGGTATGCACGACAGCAGACCCGAGGTCAACGATACGGGACGGCAAGAACCCTTTGACGGCGATATATTAACACGAATGAGGATAACCGCAGAGTTCCGGAGGCGGTCCTCGACACGCTCCAAGAGTTGATGAAGGTCGTATGCCTACAAGTTGATCCACATGAGTAAGCCGCATTAATGAGGCTAGCAGGATTCATCCAGGACGACTGGTAAGAGAGTCCATTATTTAAATTTTGCCAGTGAGAAAATCAATTGTCAAATTATATATATTAGTCAATCTGTAGGTAACCAGTGACGAACACACAATATACAGTGATTATTATTGGCCAATCTGCAAGTGACCAGTGAACAAAGTGGATAATCAGTGGTATTGCATGTGATCAAGTCTGGCTCAACCAGTGATGACAGTAATCATAATATTTTCAGTCGAGGTAGTGAATCAGTGCGGTTGGCATTGACCTGAAGCTACCGAGGAGGTGGTACATCCTACGAAGCAACAAAAGCTTATGGAAAATCAACGTTGTTGATGGCGTTGGACCTCTCCGAGGACACGTCCCCCTGGTGCTTGCAAATGGATGAAAATATTCACAAATTTCATTCGAAGAGGAGTCTAGCGAGTGATCTACACGACATTGTTCACGTTAGGGCGTGACGGCTGAGTGGACAGCGCTCGGGATTCGATCCCCGGCGGAGGCGGAAACGAATGAGCAGTGTCTTTCACTCTAATGATCCTGTTCACCTAGCAGTAAATAGGTACCTAGGAGTTAGACAGCTGCTACGGGCTGCTTCCTGGGGATATGAGTGTGAAAATTAGGATTAAGGACTTGCCTAAAACGCTATTCGTGTTAGTGACTGTACAAGAATGTAAGAACTCATATATATATATATATATATATATATATATATATATATATATATATATATATATATATATATATATATATATATATATATATATATATATATAATGTCGTACCTAGTAGCCAGAACGCACTTCTCAGCCTACTATGCAAGGCCCAATTTGCCTAATAAGCCAAGTTTTCATGAATTAATTGTTTTTCGACTACCTAACCTACCTAACCTAACCTAACCTAACTTTTTTGGCCACCTAACCTAACCTAACCTATAGAGATAGGTTAGGTTAGGTTAGGTTAGGTAGGGTTGGTTAGGTTCGGTCATATATCTACGTTAATTTTATCTCCAATAAAAAACAATTGACCTCATACATAATGAAATGGGTAGCTTTATCATTTCACAAGAAAAAAATTAGAGAAAATATATTAATTCAGGAAAACTTGGCTTATTAGGCAAATCGGGCCTTGCATAGTAGGCTGAGAAGTGAGTTCTGGCTACTAGGTACGACATATATATATATTATATATATATATATATATATATATATATATATATATATATATATATATATATATATATATATATGTATATGTTGTACCTAGTAGCCAGAACGCACTTCTCAGCCAACTATGCAAGGCCCGATTTGCCTAATAAGCCAAGTTTTCATGAATTAATTGTTTTTCGACTACCTAACCTACCTAACCTAACCTAACTTTTTCTGCTACCTAACCCAACCTAACCTATAAAGATAGGTTAGGTTAGATAGGGTTGGTTAGGTTCGGTCATATATCTACGTTAATTTTAACTCCAATAAAAAAAATTGACCTCATATATAATGAAATGGGTAGCTCTATCATTTCATAAGAAAAAAATTAGAGAAAATATATTAATTCAGGAAAACTTGGCTTATTAGGCAAATCGGGCCTTGCATAGTAGGCTGAGAAGTGCGTTCTGGCTACTAGGTACGACATATATATATATATATATATATATATATATATATATATATATATATATATATATATATATATATATATATATATATATATACACATACATACATATATAATATTTATTTATATATACAAGAGTTCTTACATTCTTGTACAGCCACTGCTAAGAGTCATTGGAGTATAAATTATTTGATGAAGAGAAGCCTAATGTAATTAAAATAATTGTTATTATTGAATGTTCTGTGATTCAGATTAATTACAAAGCCCCTTGTTCTGTTGTGTTCTAGCGTACATTTAGGCTTTCATATAGGTCAGACGTGGCAAGACTGTAATAGAGGCAAACGGAAACATCATTAAAATTAACAGAAACATTTACTAAGAGAAGATAAACATTTGATTTGCTGCTTTACTCGGTTAAACCTGGCAGTCATAATGTTACCCTGACATAGTAATCAGTATGTCAAAGTAACATTATGATTGTCAAGTTTAACCGAGTAAAACAGCAATGATATATTGAAGGTCGAGTGACCGTTTATTTTGAAGTTAAATGAGGCTAGCAGAGGCAACCTACTATATCAAATATACATTTTTTCTTAGTAAATATTTTTATAATTTTAAAAATGTTTCCGTTTGCCTCTATTCGAATCTATGCCACGTCTGACCTATATGAAAGCCTAAACAATAATATATTGATCACTGAGTAAGAAGAGACAAATTTGTAGGGATAGGAGAGCGTAGCCTCACTCCTCAGAGAGCTACTCTGGAGCTCGAGCTTTGAAGAAGCCTTTTTCCTTCGGCACTGAGCGTGCAGGTGATTACCCCGATCATTGTTAAAGTAAGAACGTGACCAGGTGATTGATTGATAAAGATTAAGCCACCCAAAAGGTGGCACGGGCATGAATAAGTGGAGAGGAGGCTAAGTGGAGCCATTACCAGTACATAGCTGATACTGGAGATCTGAGAATGGATGGGGTCTAGATGGTCGACGTGACTAGGTGGCTGGGATCGCCACATACAACCTCCTTAACACTCCACGCTCTACCTGCCACCCTTCGAGGACAGAATACTAGTCTAGTAAACTTCAGGGGAGTTGCTGAGGTCCGTGTTTTGAGTGGTGCGCATGGGGGTCAAGTGCTCACTTCACTACGAAGGTTGGGAAGTACAGTGAAGAAAGAAAGGACGCTTCCTCAGTCCTAAACCCCATAAGAGAGGAAGTAGAGGCACTGCATAAGGCAGTGCATGTGTATCGTCTGCATCCCTCGCAGCAAGATATAGTTCCTCCCCTCCCCCTGCTCCTAGTAACACCTGGTGTAAGGAGCCTCTCCTGTGACTCCTTACACAGGCTCGTCTTAGTCCGCCCTGGTGTAAGGAGCCTCTCCTGTGAGCCAAGCTACCTCCACTTTACCGCCTGCCCAATAAACTACAGCTAATGTAACTCTGTGGATGGCGTCGCAAATGCATTTTGTTACAGCCAAGTTAATTAGTATTTTTCAAAGTTAATTGGCGTTTTGGGCAGACAATTAGCATTTTGTGAACACAATTACAGTAGGTGAGGCGAAATTATAATTTTGGATAGGTAATAGAAATTGTGATGCAGTTAAGAGAGAAGCACTTATTATGCGGCTTATGTTATAGGCGACCAGCGGACGGTAGGCTAGGTGAGGTGAGGATATTTAAGGTAACTGTCTGTCTGGTCATCCCACGGGAGACATCTCCCGTCACGCAGGGTGCAGTCGCACCTCCACAGATCTCCAGTATCATCTATTGATACTGGAAATGGCTCAAAAGGGCCACCACTTATGGGCTATTCATGCCCATGCCACCTTTTGGGTGGCTTAATCTTCATCATCATCATCTGGTCATCCGTCTGGCAACGGTCCACACAACGAGCAATGTGGCGTCCGTCAGTGGCGTTGAAGATTTAATCTCATATCGTTTACCTGGTTACTTTTACCTTAGAGAGAATGGTACGTTACACCCTGGCACACTGATCTGAGCATACTCACGAGTGAACCAGTATGAGTGTACGCCCGGTGTGTGAACCAACAGTGTGAGTGGCCTGTAGTGTGAGCAGAGATCTCCCAGCCATCACCAGGCTCTTCATTACAACACACACACACACAAATGCCGAAGAAATATAAGAAAATTAACATTCGCAAACAGAGTGGTAGACGGTTGGAACAAGTTAGGTGAGAAGGTGGTGGAGGCCAAGACCGTCAATAGTTTCAAAGCGTTATATGACAAAGAGTGCTGGGAAGACATGACACCACGAGCGTAGCTCTCATCCTGTAACTACACTTAGGTAATTACACACACACACACACACACACACACACCCACCCACCCTACAAAATCCTCAGAGGAATCGACAGGGTAAACAAGGATAAACTATTCAACACTGGTGGGACGCGAACAAGGGGACACAGGTGGAAACTGAGTACCCACATGAGCCACAGAGACGTTAGAAGGAACTTTTTCAGTGTCAGAGTAGTTAACGGATGGAATGCATTAGGCAGTGATGTGGTGGAGGCTGACTCCATACACAGTTTTAAATGTAGATATGATAGAGCCCAGTAGGCTCAGGAATCTGTACACCAGTTGATTGACAGTTGAGAGGCGGGACAAAAGAGCCAAAGCTCAACCCCCGCAAGCACAAATAGGTGAGTACAAATAGGTGAGGACACACACATACCAACAACAAACATTAACTATTGTCACGACTGACTAAGAACACCCCACAACTTCTGGTAAGAATAACAGATATTTACGCGGGTGTGAAAACATCAAAGTAGAGCTGCTCTACGAGGCGACGCACCATCACGGGAGGGAAGCGGGACACCATTCTTGTGCACTCACAACACTACCTGAAGACCACGACAAGTGTAGTGGCCCACATACACCATCACCACCATACCTCTTCATGTCTCCTGGCTGCTCCCTCACCAAGAATGTGTATGTACTGAAATGCTCAAGATATACAGCAAAATAGGAAGCTAGTCACAGCAGAAGCCGTTCACGTCAAACACTCGAGCTTACACCTATACAATTTACGCACCACCTCCCCCCCCCCTCAGTCAACCAATGTTTATGCAGGACCAGATTACTCCGTCCCCCCCACAGGGTGTACAACTCCCCTCTTGTCACAACTCCGTGAAATATACTGTGCTGTATTTTTGCATTCACTTTCACTCTACCTCTAAGGATGCTGCGTTGTACTTCAGCGAAATACGTTAGTCTGAGAAGATCCAGGTAAGAACCATTTATCTAATCACTTTGGTCATATATAAACACACACGCCCACACACACAGTGTGATTGAGGCTGACTCCATACACAGTTCCAAATGTAGATATGATAGAGCCCATTAGGCTCGGGAATCTGTACATCAGTTGATTGACAGTTGAGAGGCGGCACCAAAGAGACAAAGTTCAACCCCCGCAAGCACAACTAGGTGAGTACACACACACACACACAGAAGAAAGCACTGCTTGCAGCAAAAGACTATAAATGCAGGCTCTGTTTAGAGCGACACACTCAATAATAAAAAGCGATTAATTATACAATCAAAATTGTCAACCACAATAAACTTGGACAATAAGATTTCATTCACTTGGGCCCCTAGGAGCCTAAGTGGCTGTTCTGTAGAGCTACTGTTGATAGAGCTTCTCTCTCCCGCTCTTCAATGAAAGTAACACCACAAGCGTGTAAAATAGTTAATATGAAGTGTAGAGGCAGGGTGGAGCTCACATTAATAGCCGGGAACTAGGAGACAACAACAGGTGAGAGGAGCAGCGCCACCCAGGCTGCTGCTGGCCCACCTCACGTCTCCCACTCATTGCTCGTGTTCACACGTGTTCGCCTTAAGCCACAGGTGACTGTCTGGGGCTCCCACCTCCAGGTCCTTCACCACAGCCGAAAGAACACGTCAGCCAGCGGCAGTATCTATAACAACGGGGTTTTCGTGCACCACACGTGGTTCTACGCAGGTGTTTACATCCACTTCTTCTCGCGTGGAATTATGAACGAAGTGAATGAGGTTTGTTGACATCGAGAAACAGCTGTGTGTGCACTTGATATAGGTCATGTAACCGGGAAGGTAGACAATAAAATGAGCTTAAAGGGAGGTACAATTATGGAGTGCTATTTTGAGTTCAGTCGCGGGTGGATTGTATTTAGAGTTATGTTGCTACTGTATTGTATTTTGAGTTCAGTTGCTGGTGGATTGTATTTTGAGTTATGTTGCTGATAAATAGTGATTTTTTCATTAATGAGTTCCTGATATTTTTTGTGAAGCAGAGAAGAAAAAGCTGCGGAATTAGAGCTTTGCCCATTAGTAGTAACTAATGCGAATTAAGGTATTTCAGACCTAATTTCAAACAACCATTTCACTATTAACGTGACGTTTTGTACTTATACATATTCATTATGGGGCCTTCCCCAGCACCCTTACCTGGGGTGCTAAAGCACTGGAGATGACTGAACAAGCAGCTACGCTGATAAGAACAGAGGGTACGAGGCTAACAAAGAAGACAGAGATTAGAAAATACAAGGACGGCCTTGTACACCTGAGCGTTGATCACAGGAAAGGGCCGGTCAGAGTTCCGAGGAAATCTAAGTCACTATATCTGGCTACCCCTTGCAAGACATGCAATAATGCACAACGTCTTGTTCGAAGATTCTCGGCTGATAAAAATGTCGCCAATAATGAGGGAACACAAGAGGGAGATGATGTAGATCGAGGTTCAGTACTTATCACAACATGGATGGTTTTAAGAACAGCAATGACCTTCTTCGGTGTTTGACATGCATCGTCAGCCCAAGAGGCGGTTAAATTTAGGCTTTGCAAATATTTATATAAAATCAATGCGATGTCAAAGACAGATTTACACTTACGATGAGTCACAATAACGTAGCTGAAGATATGATGACCAAATCACTCATCAGAAGATGTAGAAACGACGACGTTTCGGTCCATCCAGGACCATTATCACGTTGTGTAATGGTTCAGGACGAACCGAAACATCGTCGTTTCTCCATCTTCTGATAGTTTTGCACCTGATTGCATGCATGATGATTACATTGGTCATGTATTTCAGTATTCGACTTACTAAAGAGCTACTTTCAAATACCACTGATCGAGAAAGTAAAGCGCGTCTGAGTTTGTCACTCCGGATGGCATATTCCAGTAAAAAGTACTTGTGTTATGAATGAAAATGTGGAAGCTGCTTCCTTAGCCTGATGAATAAGGCGTGAAAAGGTACCCAGCTTATACTGGCAATATTATTATGTTCACAAACACCTGTGATGAGCAGATTAAATTCATAATGGATGGGCTAAATCAGACGAACCTAACAACCCCGTTAATTGCAAATTAGGAACAGGAAGATTTGAGACTCAGGTACACTGTAGAACAATTTGAATGCTGTGTATTGTTAATGATCGAGTAATATATGTAGTTTTGCAAAAATCTAGTAATGGCTGCCTTGCCAATGACCAGTCTGCTGTTGAAGAACAAGAACAGGTTAATGACGTCAAGAGGACTTCAAGAAGACCAAACAATTGCTAGGCTTCTTCCCATCCGCTTACAACCAGAATTCCACAAAACGTTCCGGTTATAAGATGCGACAAAGTGACTGGGATTCAGGAGCAAAACAACTTGTATCATCATGTGTCTTACTTAAGAAAATTGCCATCCTACCAGAAATTATACAATACGGATGAGAGATGAACCCTGGCTGTGTGATGGCGTTGCGAAGCTTGGATCTTTACACGGCGATTATGTTATTAATACTTTCCTGTTGAAAATTCTGACTGGCCACAACCTTTTGGTATTCATACATCGTTTGGAACCACCAAACCACAGAATAATTAGGCGAGTCTTAGTAATTCAGTCCTATGAATTATCACAATAGGTATTGGTGATCCAGAGAAAGTTGCTTGGTAACTTTATGATGTAAAAAATATTGGAGCATGTAAGCAGAAGAATGGACAAAAAAATTCTCAGAACTTTACTGGAACTCCTTTCACTCATGTTTCTCAATTGTGACGCCAAATAATAATAATAATAATAATAATAATAGTAATTTGACCACCAGACGATATCTTCACATTCGATTCCAGAATATATAAACAGCCATATTTGGATATTTTGTTTCTCAAACCCTGAGATATATAATTTAAGTTATTGACGTTGCAATCGCATGCAATACTTGTACAGTATTTCAGACCGTAAATAAGAAATGTTGCAGCGACACACACTGGCCAACAAAGGGATTACGTGTGCGAGCAGTGTACAGGTGTGTGCAGCGACACACACACTTACCTCGCTACTTTCTGCCTCTACTCGAGACACATGTTCCCTGCTTTGAATGTATCCACATAATTTTTTTTTGTATTTTGATTATGAGCAATTATATTTAAATTATTTAACTGAAGAAACAAATTGACTCTTGGCGCGTGGTTTAGCAAGTAGCCTAACTTTTAAAATTTTTTGCTTTTGCATGTAATGATAATTTTGGCTGATCATAAATACTTGAAATAATTAAGTATCGCACGTATAGCTTCTGAAATATTAACTGTTGTTGTGTGTAGGTTAACATTGTGCTGTCCTGCCAAAAGTAGGAATTGTTTATATATCTTAATCATATACAAAGTTCACCGTTACAAGTGGTTTTATATACATTATTGAAAATATGCCTTAACGAATTACTAAGTTCAAACCTCACTAACTCAAGCTTGAAGGACTCAAGCTTCAAGCACTTAAGTATCAACAATTCAGGCTTCAAGAAGTGTTACCTGCATGTTGGTAGAGACAAAGTGGTGCGTGCATGTTGGTAGAGACAAAGTGGTGTGTGCATGTTGGTAGAGACAAAGTGGTGAGTGCATGTTGGCAGAGACAAAGTGGTGTGTGCATGTTGGTAGAGACAAAGTGGTGTGTGCATGTTGGTAGAGACAAAGTGGTGTGTGCATGTTGGTAGAGACAAAGTGAGGAACACAAATGTCCGGTCGTGATGGTCGAGTGGTTAAAGGATCCTGTACATCAGTTGCAGAGTGCTTCTGGTAGTATGGGTTCGAGTCACTTCTAGGGTGTGAGTTTTCAGTTGCATATATGCCTGGAGACCGTTCAGGCTTGTTCGCATATTATATATATATATATATATATATATATATATATATATATATATATATATATATATATATATATATATATATATATATATATATATATATATATATATATATATATATATATATATATATATATATATATATATATATATATATATATAATGTGTGTGAGACTGTTAGGTCACATACACATATACGAGAGGGAGAGAATCAGGTTAGGTTGAGGAATTTTAATGAACATATCATGGGATAATTTGATAGCATATTAGCGTGTCTGGCTTTATATATTAAATAAGCCTGCTCACTGCGTCACATAACTCAACACGAGCTTCTTGTATAGGAACTGAGCACCGTCTTGAGTCAAGCAGTTGCTTCGGAATTGAGCTCAGAGATTTATAAGACATGTGAAGTGCTTTTGAAGAATGTAACTGACGTAATTGCTTATTGTAGTTTGGGTATAGAGAAATATATTTCCTTCTCTTGGACAATAACCGGATGATTTAAGTGGAACAATTGAGAGGTTTAACAAAGCTGTAAGCTAAAGAGGTGCTGCAGCAAGGTTTGTGGTGGTGTTTACCTAATTAAGAATCTTTATCTTTAGATTATTTTACTCCATTCTATAAACAATGAAATTATTCAATAGGATAACTATAAGAAAAATAATGCAATTCGACGGGTTCGTACAGCGGCTTTTTTTTTTTTTAGTGGCGTAAACCGAGTTTAACGATCCCCAGATTAGCTATAACTTGTAGTATTATGCTCCTGCTGCTGCTCAACAGTGACCAGAGAGAGAGACAGATATATATATATATATATATATATATATATATATATATAGAGAGAGAGAGAGAGAGAGAGAGAGAGAGAGAGAGAGAGAGAGAGAGAGAGAGAGAGAGAGAGAGAGAGAGAGAGAGAGAGAGAGAGAGAGAAACAGAGAGATAGACAGAGAGAAATAGACAGAGAGAGATAGACACAGAGAGACAGAGACAGAGAGAGAGAGAGAGAGACATACATAATCTTTATATACAATTTGTGCCTGCAGGATCGAGCTCTTGGACTCCACCTTTCTAACCGTCAGTTGTTTAATGTACTGACCCCAACCTGTTTTCCCTCTATCATATATTACATAAATTTATTTCTAATACACAAATACAGTACCTCAAGGATGTAGTCCGTAGCAGCTGTCTAACTCCAAGTTACCTATTTACTTTTAGGTAAACAGGGGTATCAGGTAAAAGAAATTGCTCGTCCTTTTCTGCCTCGGCCAGGAATCGAACCCCGTGCCCTTAGGACTGCGAGCCAATTGTCAATTTAGTGTCTTAAGGGTGTACACTTTAAGACACTAAATGTGAACACTTAAGGTGTACACTTAAAGAGACTTTAGAGTGGTTTAACATCTGTTAATGAGGTCTAAGTACACAAGGCAGCCTTGATGGCCACCTGACTCCACCCGGAAATACTCTCCCTGATGCTAGGTCAGGATCACCCTCCGTGGCCGAATCCTAATACATCGCTAATTAAATTTATGGTCAATGTTGATTTTTTATATTACAAGTAAAACAAACCCTTTGTTATGTTTTTAATAATATATAAATTACCAAACGTTTTTAAGCCAAGGAGGTTAAATAAACAATCAAATCAGAATTTAAACCTTCGAAAAAACAATTGTACTTAAATAGCCTCATAAAAAAACAAAAAAAATCACTGCCATGTAAGATATTATTTCATTAACAATACAAAAAGGCGCTAAAATATGTAAAATCATCAGAAAATGCGCGCCCTCCTGCCTGGGGGTGTAACCAGTTTTAGTCAAAATAAAAACTATAGTGGAGAGTTGGCGGTCCCCGGCGGCGGCGCCAAGAGGCTCAGCCCAACACTCTCCTCAAAGGTCTCCTCTTGTGTGTGTTAGGGACACCAGGTGCCACTGTACAAGGTTCGGACCGTTCTGGAAACTGGAATGAGAGTGGTGTTGTGTGGGGCGGCGACCCAGGAGGACGGTGTGTGTGTGTGTGTGTGTGGAGGGCAGGCGGCTCCCCTGGCCGTCCATGGCTGCCGTCCCCCCCGCAGGTAAGTACTCTCCTCAGCGTCACGTACTTATTCTTACCTGCCTCTGATGTGATCTTAAGAATTATTGTGTCTCTCAGACCCCCTCCTACGCACCATTCACCCAGGTGTTCTTGTTGTTTGGGTCGGGTTCATCTGCTGCTAGACGGAGGTAACTATTAAATATTTTGAATCTGACCAATTAGTGACGGTATCACTCGTCACCTTATCGCTTTTGCTTAGCCAATCACGTGGCCGGCTCCGCTGGACAACTGGCCAATCACGTACGTTTTATATCAGCTGATGGATGTCAACAAAATGCGTTTTTGTCAACACCTCTCAACTCACTTCTTGGTATACCTGGTTTATGGAGAGTTGATTTTAGCACTAAATGATATTCCTGCATAAAGTACACTTGCCTGCTGGCCTTGTCCAACCACTGGAGAATGGTTGAAATACTTTTGGGTGGGGTGGGGGGTAGGGGGGGTTGTAGTACCCCATTTGGGTATCCAATTTATCGATGGGATACATCAATATATATATATATATATATATATATATATATATATATATATATATATATAATATACTGTATATAACTGTATAACCTTGCATAATAAAGTGTACACCATAAAAAAGGGGGGTGGTAGGAGAAGAGAACACTCTTACGTATTCCGAGTTAAATGGCAAGTTTTTCCCTGAATGCTCTGTGTTCCCTTCTCTGAGGCTGTGGGTCCCTATAATTGCACTAGAGGTAGTACCCCCTATATATATATATATATATATATATATATATATATATATATATAATATATATATATATATATATAATATATATATACAGTACTGTATATATATATCCCGTATTTATGTATTAATTTATTTCGGTTAAACTTTGAAAATTTATAACTTATCAAATATGTTACCCATAAAAACTCGGTTAGAAATATTAAATTTTACACTTTTTAAATAATACATTAACTTTAATCATTATATAAATATACTAGCTGTACCCGGCCACGCGTTGCTGTGGCTCACAGCAACCCTCTCCTGTCTCCCAGTCCTCCCCACCATTCCCCCCTCCCCCATTCCTTCGTCCTCCCCACCATTCCTCACTCCCCCATCCCCTCATCGTCCCCACCATTCCCCTCACCCCATCCCTTTGTCCTTCCCACCATCCACCGTCTCCTCGCCCTCCTAATCATTCCGCACTCCACCTCGCCCTCCCCACCATCTCCCACTCCCCAGTCCCCTCATCCTCCCTACCATTCCCCCCTCCTCCTCCCCACCAGCCCCCACTCCCGTCCCATCGTCCTCTCCATCATTCCCCACTCCCTCGTCCGATGCATTCCCAAATGATCTCATGTTCCCATCAGAAAATTGGGAACATCAAATGATCTGATGTTCCCATCACTGAAATATTAGTTAAAAAAAAGTTAAAAAACGAAATGGAAAAACAATGAGAAAATAAAAAATAAACTATACTCACGAAATGAACGGTATGGTAAACAACACAGCTCAATTCCAACACGTCACACAAAAAAATTAAGTCAAAATGAAAATAAAGCGAAAACTATGAAAATTCAATTTGTCAATGCAATCAGAAACATTGAAATGGAATCGTAACATATATAGTATAGCGTGTGTTGCTCTTACGTGCAACAGATGGCGGTGTTTCTTAAAAAAAGAATGTTTTTACATGTGTCAGA
This sequence comes from Procambarus clarkii, assembly GCF_040958095.1. Lineage (NCBI taxonomy): Eukaryota > Metazoa > Arthropoda > Malacostraca > Decapoda > Cambaridae > Procambarus > Procambarus clarkii. Next base: position 13,669,309 of record NC_091165.1, read on the forward strand.
TGTGGCATCTATACTTATAATTACGAAATGAACTGTATGGTAAACAACACAGCTCAATTCCAACTCAATGTCACACAAAATAAATAAATCGAAATCTATGAAAATTAAATTTATCAATGCAACCGAAAACATTGAAATGGAATCGTAACATTAGTATATCGTGTGTTGCAACGATGGCACTGTTTAAAAACAAAAAATGTTTTTAGCTGTCACAGGTGTGGTATCTATATAGTAGGCATATAAAATTACGCGTGTATTCGAATGGAACGTTGTGTCAAAATTTCAAAGCAATCGGTGAAGAACTTTTGGAGATTACAGCGTGTGTTGCTCTTACGTCCAACAGATGGCGCTGTTTAAAAAAAAAAAAAAAGTTTTTTTCCTATCGCAGGTGAGGCATGTATAAAGTAGGTATATAAAAATACGCCCCTATTCGAATGCAACGTTGTGTCAAAATTTCAAAGCAATCGGCAAAGAGGTTTTGAAGATTCCCTCACATGAAAAACACAGTTTTTCAAAAAAGCATGTTTTTCCCGTCACAGACATGACATGTATATAGTATGTATATAATAACCCGCTCGGATGCGAATGGAACGTTGTTTAAAAAATTCAAAGCAGTCAGTCAAGAACTTTCGGAGATTAGCGATTTTGAACAAACGAACATTTACATTTTTATTTATATAGATTTATAAATAGTTGTACCTTATATAATTGATTTACAAAATTATGTAAATTGCAAATTACTGTATACAAAGAAAAATACTGTAAAGTAATATTGCGTATTATAATTCTGCTTTATATAAAAAGTGCCAGTGCTCATATCACATAATGAATCTGTGAAAAAAGACAATGCAAGCAGCATCAATTGTTATAAATCTAATGCTATTAATAGATTGCAAAATCCTGGAGACACTTCATAGCAATGTACCTTTCCTAGTGATACACTGCGTATTCTGATTTTTTTTATTAGAAAGATCTAAAAAAAAGGCTTGAAATAGCAGACATGTACTGTATTAGCAAATAAAGAAAATCGAGATGCATAAAATTTGAAAGATGAGATTTCCATATTCAGTACAACATATAACAGTTACTTAATAATGTCAAGTACCCAGCTAAGGGTGTTGATACTTCATGATTATTATTTTTTAGATGAAATTGTAACAGCATAGAATATAATAAGTTTATAATAAAATTCATTGAATGATTATGGGTAAATGTTAACCACATTAATAAAATCTGTACTTCAGTACATAAATACTGGCCTGTGTGAGGTTAGGTAAGGATTTAGTATTATTTAGTATTTTATATTTTCCTGGTATTAAATGAGTGAGAGATTTTAAAGTATAAACAGTATTGTAAAGCAGCAAATATTAGCAAATCTAGGTTAGACTTACTTCCTATTTAGAATTCATTAGCATAGTCTTCAGTATTTAATTTGCCATGAATAATTTAATTTGTAGTTCTCTAATTATCAATATACTTGACAACTTTAATTATGGGTGAACTATTTTTCGGTTCCGGTTCCCATAGAGCTGGTAGGGGACGGAAGGGTAAGGATAAGGATACAGGACATCTTGAAGTAGGATTTGGAGATAAGGTGGAGATGGGGAAATACATGGCAGTGGCCCAACCACTTTGGCTTCGTGGGTGATTTTGGTACTGTGATATGAATTGATGTGTGGCATGATACATGACATATGCTGTGCTCGCATTTATGATGGTAATGATTTTTTCCTGGCGGGCTGCCATGTATTGCTGGCTGACTGGCTGTAGGTGCTGTACCAGAGGCTTAGTGTTGTGGAGGTTCATGGATAATCTAATGGGCGCCTAATTAACAGTCTGTTCAAGTTGAGTTTCACGTGTGGCTGAGTTTGGTTGAATAAATATAATTGTACTAACTTTGCCATTTTTTTCCCATGTTTGTGTGTTTGTTACTTTCTATTAGCAAAAAAATTGGCATGGAAAAACACATTGACTAATGACTTCTCTTAGTTAAAATAAGCAATTAATATTGACTTAGGTATTTTTATAATAACCTATTTAAAAAAAAATCTTCATAAAATATACATTTAATAAGAGTTACAGACACACTAAGCATATATTGCTGGCATGACGGGAGCCGCAGACTAAAGAACTGTATTTTGAGTTCCGGTTGTGTAATCGAGGAAAACTACAGTTTGCGTAAAGCTACGAGAGCTCAGGAGGTGTCGAAGTGTGAAAGAGTGATCTTGGGAAGATAGTGTTCATAAACAGTTTGTTGAATCACTACGTCACCACCAAGGCGATAAGAGCAAACAGTTTTACAAGTTCTTGCATAAGTGCTTGATGAATCTGGCCTCTGGAGAGGCCGGCAGGCGTGTGTCACATCAGTGATTTCAGACCAAATGGTATGAGGTACTTTGAGCTCTGTAATTACTTCATACACTCAGGAATGTTGGAAGATATTCTTGTGCTGTACCCAGAGTTTGCTAGTGTAGGGTAATAGATCAGCCTTACATTTCATGTTCTCTCCTGATTCCTGCATGACTAACCATCCTGTGAGATAGGGATATTAGATGAACTAATAGGTAGTGTTTGATCTACACTGTGTAATCTATCGTACAGAATAGGGCAGCAGCACATTGCTGTGTTAACCTAAGCTTGTTAATAATAAAAAAAAAGCTGCAGCCTGTCCTTGCTCATGTTGTTTGTGTCCTTGCTTGTGTTTGTGGGTGTCCTTGCTTATGATACGCTTGTGTGCCCTTGCCTGTGTTTTGGGTATACTTGTTTGTGTTTGTCCTTGCTTGTGCTGAGCTTGTGGGTGTCGTTGGGTATGTATTAGATGGGCGACATTCCGGTGAGGGTTCCCATTTAGCTAAGGCTAGTCTTCTTCTCTCCGGAGCTGCATCAACAATAGTAAAATATGTTGCTTCAGCCGCGCTCTTCATCGGTATGCACCAGCACACTGGCCCGCCTCCGCTCGGAGCCGGTCTTCCATTAATATTCTGCCGTGATACTTTTGACATTCTCATTTTATAATCAATTAATCCAAGTATGGGTGTGAGAAGCGTGGCGACAGACGCGTCCCGGTATATTGTCAGCTACACCATTAGTTCCGGCATCAGCAGCTCATGACGGGCCTCACGAAACCCAAAAGTATCAACATCATTGGTAATAACAATGGTGTTGGGCTCTAAAACAAGTTGAGGATTCATACAAACTACAGGTATATGTACACGTAGTATAACCAAGCGGTGCCTAATGAATACAATCTACTGGCTGTGTTTGAAGTGGTTTATTTAGTTGTTACCTCCTCAGTGATGTGGAAGGTACTGCGTACTGTATTGGTCAAACTCAGAATAATGAGTGATGACTTTTTTGTTTTTGTTTCGTCTATTATATCATAGTCTCTATTTTACAATCTGATGTGCAAATCCTTTAAGTCGTCTCGCTGAAGCCTGTGGCTTAAATTCATGCAGTTAATGTCATTCTCTGTACAACGTCATAGAATGGACGTAGCTTCAGGCTAGGCTCCTCCATTTAGCGACCGGCCTGAAAAATTCATTCATCAACGCATTGCGTATTTCATTTTTTTCTCAAATATATGATAATATTATTTCATACTAGAAAGTGCTGAATTTTTAGGCCTATCATAGGTTAGATTAGATGGTTAGGTTCTGTTGACCATTATTGGTATTTGCAGTACGTGGGTGAAGCATTTTGAGAGGTGAGATCTGAGCATAGGACGTGAACGAATCATAAAAATATACGTCAGCTGAGGTTGTCAGCTAAGAACTGTTCGAAAATGTTCGAACGTCATAAGTTATGAATCTTATGTAAAGTTTTTTTTTTTTATAGATATGGGGTTTATGAATGTATGCGGCTGCATGGAATGAACATTTGTTGTATCACCAATACTACTTCAGCGACACCTACCGCAATGTTGCACTTGTTCCAACAGGCCAGTCTTAGCCTTAACGGGTAGCCTCAATGAGTAGCCTCAACGGTGTGTGTGTGTGTGCTCAGGCCATGATATAACTTGCAGAAATCACTGATATAATGGTTAATATCCTCTCGTGGAAAATACAATAGCCTCGACTGTATTGTTCATGGATCAGGGACAGCTACAGCACTTGGCTGTATCTACCCCGCTTGACTGTGTTAACTGTTAATATGTTAAGACAGTGGATTTTACCGTTAACCCGACAGTCCCAAGTCTCTACAGTTTTGTAGCCTGACATTCCCGAAAGTTTCATAGTTTTGCGTTCCCGACAGTTTCTTAGCCTGACGTTTTATTACTTTTTCTCCTTCAGAATACTTGTTAGTACATAATTTTTCTTGTATAGTTGCAATCTCCTTTTGTTGGTGGTTAATCTCTTCCTCCTCCCCATCTTCCTTCACCTCCTCCTCCCCATCTTCTCCCTCTTTCTCGGCCTCCTCCTCTTCTTCCGACCTTCTCCTATTCATCTCCCACCTGTTCGACCTCCTCCTCCCCTTCCTGCTCAAGCCCCTCTCGCAGCTCCCTCCAGCGACAGTTCTTGATCTGGTGCCAGCCTGCACTCCCTCCAAGGTTTCTTTCCCGCGTTCCTTTCACTTCTTCTGCCACTATTCGCGATGTTTTCCCTCGCTCCTTTATCACCCGTAACCGCTCTCCTCTCCTCTCCTCTCCTTGTCTTTCCCATTCGTGAGGTTTACTTCTCTTTAATGACAACTCTGCTCTACTACCCCCACGTCAAGATAACGTCTGATAACAATGATGCTGCGTGATTTGAGAGTATTCGCTTAAAACGTTTTATTGAGCCTATAAAACCTTGCAGTCAAGCGCGGCATGTTGCATCTACATTGTCTTGATATTGCAAATTTGAGATAGTAAACTGCATCCCTGGGAGTACTGTTGCATAGTTGCCCACGTCAGGATGGCATTCAGGCATTCGCTATTAAGTCGGCTTCAGTATTGTGTAATCCACCGTAAAAGTAATGTATGCAGTTTAGTGGAAAACTAATATTGTACTTTGGGGAAAATGTTGAGGTGCTTATAGTTAAGAGTACACACCTCTGGTCGTCTTGGTATTCTCGGTACAAACCCAAGTGTCAAAAGAACTGGCAGTTCAAGTAGATGAGAGTTAGTTAACCATCAGGAAATTGCAGTAAATGGGTATCCCGGAGTTAGACAACTGTTGTAGGTTGCATTCCGGGATAGGTCAGTAGTTGGCTTACGGGGACGTGGAAAAAGCCGTACATGCTTCCTGTCCACGACAATGGGAACCACCAGTGGTGACGAGCAACCGATTTGAGGCTCGGCTCGCGACCTGCTGTGGACTGGTGTTCAGGTTCCCAGAATTGTCACAATTATTTTTTTAGTCTTCCTTCACCTTTCACTCCTCTGTGTACTTTATATATTTTCTACTGAGCCTGAACACCTAGGCCCTGAGTCTCGTTCCGTGTCTTTGTTCTCACCTGGGTTTCCTGCTTCGTTATTATGCTGGCATTGAAACCTTGTACTGAAATCGGCGAGGTTATTCACTGTTGTTGTTGTTGTTGTGTACTCACCTAGTTGTACTCATCTAGTTGCGCTTGCGGGGGTTGAGCTTTAGCTCTTTGGTCCCGCCTCTCAACCGTCAATCAACAGGTGTACAGGTTCGTGAGCCTATTGGGTTCTATCATATCTACACTTGAAACTGTGTATGGAGTCAGCCTCCACCACATCACTTCCTAATGCATTCCATTTGTCAACCACTGACACTAAAAAAGTTCTTTCTAATATCTCTGTGGCTCATTTGGGCACTCAGTTTCCACCTGTGTCCCCTTGTGCGTGTTCCCCTTGTGTTAAATAGCCTATCTTTATCTACCCTATCAATTCCCTTGAGAATCTTGAATGTGGTGATCATGTCCCCCCTAACTCTTCTGTCTTCCAGCGAAGTGAGGTTTAATTCCCGTAGTCTCTCCTCGTACACACACGTAGTAGTGTGTGTAGGTGGGTGTGTGCGTACAGAAGTCTGCCTAAGGGGTGAGTTGTGTTGTATGTGGTGCGGATGACTGGTGGAGTGTGGTAGTGGTGCTACACCTGGTCTTATGAAGCGGTGGTTGCTGCTGCGGATGACAGCTGCAGTTTGGCAGTGTTTGTTTATACTGAACAGATGAATTACGCTTAATTTTCAGTAACCTAATCTCTCTCTCCCGCTTTTCCTATTTTAAATTTTAATTATTTTCATCTTCGCTCGTTAATATAATTTTGAAAATCTTAGCTATTGTGTTATTTCTTCACTTCTAATTATTTACCCTTTTCTGTATCTCATTTATAGCGAGTCATATGTTTTGTGCTCAAGGAATTGTTGGTGAGTTATGAGGAGCGGCCGCGTCCCCTAAACTGTCACCCTCCACTACATCCTTCTCGTGGTGTGGTTGGTCGCTTGCTGCAGTGTTGTGGTGTGTGGTTGGTCGCTTGCTTCAGTGTTGTGGTGTGGTTGGTCGCTTGCTGCAGTGTTGTGGTGTGTGGTTGGTCGCTTGTTGCAGTGTTGTGGTGTGTGGTTGGTCGCTTGTTGCAGTGTTGTGGTGTGTGGTTGGTCGCTTGTTGCAGTGTTGTGGTGTGTGGTTGGTCGCTTGTTGCAGTGTTGTGGTGTGTGGTTGGTCGCTTGTTGCAGTGTTGTGGTGTGTGGTTGGTCGCTTGTTGCAGTGTTGTGGTGTGTGGTTGGTCGCTTGTTGCAGTGTTGTGGTGTGGTTGGTCGCTTGCTCCCGTGTTGTGGTGTGGTTGGTCGCTTGCTCCCGTGTTGTGGCGTGGTTGGTCGCTTGCTCCCGTGTTGTGGCGGGGTTGGTCGCTTGCTCCCGTGTTGTGGCGGGGTTGGTCGCTTGCACCGGTGTTGTGGTGTGGTTGGTCGCTTGCTCCGGTGTTGTGGCGTGGTTGGTCGCTTGCTCCAGTGTTGCGGTGTGGTTGGTCGCTTGCTCCCGTGTTGTGGCGTGGTTGGTCGCTTGCTCCAGTGTTGTGGTGTGTGGTTGGTCGCTTGCTGCAGTGTTGTGGCGTGGTTGGTCGCTTGCTCCAGTGTTGTGGTGTAGTTGGTCGCTTGCTCCGGTGTTGTGGCGTGGTTGGTCCCTTGCTCCAGTGTTGTGGTGTGTGGTTGGTCGCTTGCTGCAGTGTTGTGGCGTGGTTGGTCGCTTGCTCCAGTGTTGTGGTGTAGTTGGTCGCTTGCTCCGGTGTTGTGGCGTGGTTGGTCGCTTGCTCCGGTGTTGTGGCGTGGTTGGTCGCTTGCTCCAGTGTTGTGGCGTGGTTGGTCGCTTGCTCCAGTGTTGTGGTGTGTGGTTGGTCGCTTGCTGCAGTGTTGTGGCGTGGTTGGTCGCTTGCTCCAGTGTTGTGGTGTAGTTGGTCGCTTGCTGCAGTGTTGTGGCGTGGTTGGTCGCTTGCTCCCGTGTTGTGGCGTGGTTGGTCGCTTGCTCCCGTGTTGTGGCGTGGTTGGTCGCTTGCTCTGGTGTTGTGGCGTGGTTGGTCGCTTGCTCCGGTGTTGTGGCGTGGTTGGTCGCTTGCTCCGGTGTTGTGGCGTGGTTGGTCGCTTGCTCCGGTGTTGTGGCGTGGTTGATCGCTTGCTCCGGTGTTGTGGTGTGGTTGGTCGCTTGCTCCCGTGTTGTGGCGTGGTTGGTCGCTTGCTCCCGTGTTGTGGCGTGGTTGGTCGCTTGCTCCCGTGTTGTGGCGTGGTTGGTCGCTTGCTCCCGTGTTGTGGCGTGGTTGGTCGCTTGCTCCCGTGTTGTGGCGTGGTTGGTCGCTTGCTCCCGTGTTGTGGCGTGGTTGGTCGCTTGCTCCCGTGTTGTGGCGTGGTTGGTCGCTTGCTCCCGTGTTGTGGCGTGGTTGGTCGTTTGCTCCCGTGTTGTGGCGTGGTTGGTCGCTTGCTGCAGTGTTGTGGCGTGGTTGGTCGTTTGCTCCCGTGTTGTGGCATGGTTGGTCGCTTGCTCCCGTGTTGTGGCGTGGTTGGTCGCTTGCTCCCTTGTTGTGGCGTGGTTGGTCGCTTGCTCCCGTGTTGTGGCGTGGTTGGTCGCTTGCTGCAGTGTTGTGGTGTGGTTGGTCGCTTGCTGCAGTGTTGTGGTGTGGTTGGTCGCTTGTTGCAGTGTTGTGGTGTGTGGTTGGTCGCTTGTTGCAGTGTTGTGGTGTGTGGTTGGTCGCTTGCTCCCGTGTTGTGGTGTGTGGTTGGTCGCTTGCTCCCGTGTTGTGGTGTGTGGTTGGTCGCTTGTTGGTGTTGTGGTGTGGTTAGTCGCTTGTTGCAGTGTTGTGGCGTGTGGTTGGTCGCTTGTTGCAGTGTTGTGGTGTGTGGTTGGTCGCTTGTTGCAGTGTTGTGGTGTGTGGTTGGTCGCTTGCTCCCGTGTTGTGGTGTGTGGTTGGTCGCTTGCTGCAGTGTTGTGGCGTGGTTGGTCGCTTGTTGCAGTGTTGTGGCGTGGTTGGTCGCTTGCTCCCGTGTTGTGGCGTGGTTGGTCGCTTGCTCCCGTGTTGTGGTGTGGTTGGTCGCTTGTTGCAGTGTTGTGGTGTGTGGTTGGTCGCTTGCTGCAGTGTTGTGGCGTGTGGTTGGTCGCTTGTTGCAGTGTTGTGGTGTGTGGTTGGTCGCTTGTTGCAGTGTTGTGGTGTGTGGTTGGTCGCTTGCTCCGATGTTGTGGCGTGGTTGGTCGCTTGCTCCCGTGTTGTGGCGTGGTTGGTCGCTTGCTCCGGTGTTGTGGTGTGGTTGGTCGCTTGCTCCCGTGTTGTGGTGTAGTTGGTCGCTTGCTCCCGTGTTGTGGTGTAGTTGGTCGCTTGCTCCCGTGTTGTGGCGTGGTTGGTCGCTTGCTCCCGTGTTGTGGTGTGGTTGGTCGCTTGCTCCCGTGTTGTGGCGTGGTTGGTCGCTTGCTGCAGTGTTGTGGCGTGGTTGGTCGCTTGCTCCCGTGTTGTGGTGTGGTTGGTCGCTTGCTCCGGTGTTGTGGCGTGGTTGGTCGCTTGCTCCCGTGTTGTGGCGTGGTTGGTCGCTTGCTCCCGTGTTGTGGTGTAGTTGGTCGCTTGCTCCCGTGTTGTGGTGTGGTTGGTCGCTTGCTCCCGTGTTGTGGTGTGGTTGGTCGCTTGCTCCCGTGTTGTGGCGTGGTTGGTCGCTTGCTGCAGTGTTGTGGTGTGGTTGGTCGCTTGCTCCAGTGTTGTGGTGTGTGGTTGGTTGCTTGCTGCAGTGTTGTGGCGTGGTTGGTCGCTTGCTCCAGTGTTGTGGTGTAGTTGGTCGCTTGCTCCGGTGTTGGGGCGTGGTTGGTCGCTTGCTCCCGTGTTGTGGCGTGGTTGGTCGCTTGCTCCTGTGTTGTGGCGTGGTTGGTCGCTTGCTCCAGTGTTGTGGTGTGTGGTTGGTTGCTTGCTGCAGTGTTGTGGCGTGGTTGGTCGCTTGCTCCAGTGTTGTGGTGTAGTTGGTCGCTTGCTCCGGTGTTGGGGCGTGGTTGGTCGCTTGCTCCCGTGTTGTGGCGTGGTTGGTCGCTTGCTCCCGTGTTGTGGTGTAGTTGGTCGCTTGCTGCAGTGTTTTGGCGTGGTTGGTCGCTTGCTCCGGTGTTGTGGCGTGGTTGGTCGCTTGCTCCGGTGTTGTGGCGTGGTTGGTCGCTTGCTTCGGTGTTGTGGCGTGGTTGGTCGCTTGCTCCGGTGTTGTGGCGTGGTTGGTCGCTTGCTCCGGTGTTGTGGCGTGGTTGGTCGCTTGCTCCGGTGTTGTGGCGTGGTTGGTCGCTTGCTCCCGTGTTGTGGCGTGGTTGGTCGCTTGCTCCGGTGTTGTGGTGTGTGGTTGGTTGCTTGCTCCCGTGTTGTGGCGTGGTTGGTCGCTTGCTCCCGTGTTGTGGCGTGGTTGGTCGCTTGCTCCCGTGTTGTGGCGTGGTTGGTCGCTTGCTCCGGTGTTGTGGTGTGGTTGGTCACTTGCTCCCGTGTTGTGGCGTGGTTGGTCGCTTGCTCCGGTGTTGTGGCGTGGTTGGTCGCTTGCTCCGGTGTTGCGGCGTGGTTGGTCGCTTGCTCCCGTGTTGTGGCGTGGTTGGTCGCTTGCTCCGGTGTTGTGGCGTGGTTGGTCGCTTGCTCCCGTGTTGTGGCGTGGTTGGTCGCTTGCTCCGGTGTTGTGGCGTGGTTGGCCGCTTGCTCCCGTGTTGTGGCGTGGTTGGTCGCTTGCTCGCGTGTTGTGGCGTGGTTGGTCGCTTGCTCCGGTGTTGTGGCGTGGTTGGTCGCTTGCTCCGGTGTTGTGGCGTGGTTGGTCGCTTGCTCCGGTGTTGCGGCGTGGTTGGTCGCTTGCTCCCGTGTTGTGGCGTGGTTGGTCGCTTGCTCCGGTGTTGTGGCGTGGTTGGTCGCTTGCTCCCGTGTTGTGGCGTGGTTGGTCGCTTGCTCCGGTGTTGTGGCGTGGTTGGTCGCTTGCTCCGGTGTTGTGGCGTGGTTGGTCGCTTGCTCCCGTGTTGTGGCGTGGTTGGTCGCTTGCTCGCGTGTTGTGGCGTGGTTGGTCGTTTGCTGCAGTGTTGTGGCGTGGTTGGTCGCTTGCTGCAGTGTTGTGGCGTGGTTGGTCGTTTGCTCCCGTGTTGTGGCGTGGTTGGTCGCTTGCTGCAGTGTTGTGGCGTGGTTGGTCGCTTGCTCCCGTGTTGTGGCGTGGTTGGTCGCTTGCTCCCGTGTTGTGGCGTGGTTGGTCGCTTGCTCCCGTGATGTGGCGTGGTTGGTCGCTTGCTGCAGTGTTGTGGCGTGGTTGGTCGCTTGCTGCAGTGTTGTGGTGTGGTTGGTCGCTTGCTCCCGTGTTGTGGTGTGGTTGGTCGCTTGCTGCAGTGTTGTGGTGTGGTTGGTCGCTTGCTGCAGTGTTGTGGCGTGGTTGGTCGCTTGCTGCAGTGTTGCGGTGTGGTTGGTCGCTTGCTCCCGTGTTGTGGTGTGGTTGGTCGCTTGCTGCAGTGTTGTGGCGTGGTTGGTCGATTGCTGCAGTGTTGTGGTGTGGTTGGTCGCTTGCTCCCGTGTTGTGGTGTGGTTGGTCGTTTGCTGCAGTGTTGTGGCGTGGTTGGTCGCTTGCTCCCGTGTTGTGGCGTGGTTGGTCGCTTGCTGCAGTGTTGTGGTGTGGTTGGTCGCTTGCTCCCGTGTTGTGGCGTGGTTGGTCGCTTGCTCCCTGTTGTGGCGTGGTTGGTCGCTTGCTCCCGTGTTGGGGCGTGGTTGGTCGCTTGCTCCCGTGTTGGGGCGTGGTTGGTCGCTTGCTCCCGTGTTGGGGCGTGGTTGGTCGCTTGCTCCCGTGTTGTGGTGTGGTTGGTCGCTTGCTCCCGTGTTGGGGCGTGGTTGGTCGCTTGCTCCCGTGTTGTGGTGTGGTTGGTCGCTTGCTGCAGTGTTGTGGCGTGGTTGGTCGCTTGCTGCAGTGTTGTGGTGTGGTTGGTCGCTTGCTCCCGTGTTGTGGTGTGGTTGGTCGCTTGCTCCGGTGTTGTAGCGTGGTTGGTCGCTTGCTCCGGTGTTGTAGCGTGGTTGGTCGCTTGCTCCCGTGTTGTAGCGTGGTTGGTCGCTTGCTCCGGTGTTGTGGCGTGGTTGGTCGCTTGCTCCCGTGTTGTGGTGTGGTTGGTCGCTTGCTCCCGTGTTGTAGCGTGGTTGGTCGCTTGCTGCAGTGTTGTGGCGTGGTTGGTCGCTTGCTCCGGTGTTGTGGTGTGGTTGGTCGCTTGTTCCCGTGTTGTAGCGTGGTTGGTCGCTTGCTCCCGTGTTGTGGCGTGGTTTTTCGCTTGCTCCCGTGTTGTAGCGTGGTTGGTCGCTTGCTGCAGTGTTGTGGCGTGGTTGGTCGCTTGCTGCAGTGTTGTGGCGTGGTTGGTCGCTTGCTCCCGTGTTGTAGCGTGGTTGGTCGCTTGCTGCAGTGTTGTGGCGTGGTTGGTCGCTTGCTGCAGTGTTGTGGCGTGGTTGGTCGCTTGCTCCCGTGTTGTGGCGTGGTTGGTCGCTTGCTCCCGTGTTGTGGTGTGGTTGGTCGCTTGCTCCCGTGTTGTAGCGTGGTTGGTCGCTTGCTGCAGTGTTGTGGCGTGGTTGGTCGCTTGCTCCGGTGTTGTGGTGTGGTTGGTCGCTTGCTCCCGTGTTGTGGTGTGGTTGGTCGCTTGCTCCCGTGTTGTAGCGTGGTTGGTCGCTTGCTCCCGTGTTGTGGCGTGGTTGGTCGCTTGCTCCCGTGTTGTGGCGTGGTTGGTCGCTTGCTCCGGTGTTGTGGCGTGGTTGGCCGCTTGGTCCCGTGTTGTGGCGTGGTTGGTCGCTTGCTCGCGTGTTGTGGCGTGGTTGGTCGCTTGCTCCGGTGTTGTGGCGTGGTTGGTCGCTTGCTCCGGTGTTGTGGCGTGGTTGGTCGCTTGCTCCGGTGTTGCGGCGTGGTTGGTCGCTTGCTCCCGTGTTGTGGCGTGGTTGGTCGCTTGCTCCGGTGTTGTGGCGTGGTTGGTCGCTTGCTCCGGTGTTGTGGCGTGGTTGGTCGCTTGCTCCGGTGTTGTGGCGTGGTTGGTCGCTTGCTCCCGTGTTGTGGCGTGGTTGGTCGCTTGCTCGCGTGTTGTGGCGTGGTTGGTCGTTTGCTGCAGTGTTGTGGCGTGGTTGGTCGCTTGCTGCAGTGTTGTGGCGTGGTTGGTCGTTTGCTCCCGTGTTGTGGCGTGGTTGGTCGCTTGCTGCAGTGTTGTGGCGTGGTTGGTCGCTTGCTCCCGTGTTGTGGCGTGGTTGGTCGCTTGCTCCCGTGTTGTGGCGTGGTTGGTCGCTTGCTCCCGTGTTGTGGCGTGGTTGGTCGCTTGCTGCAGTGTTGTGGCGTGGTTGGTCGCTTGCTGCAGTGTTGTGGTGTGGTTGGTCGCTTGCTCCCGTGTTGTGGTGTGGTTGGTCGCTTGCTGCAGTGTTGTGGTGTGGTTGGTCGCTTGCTGCAGTGTTGTGGCGTGGTTGGTCGCTTGCTGCAGTGTTGTGGCGTGGTTGGTCGCTTGCTGCAGTGTTGCGGTGTGGTTGGTCGCTTGCTCCCGTGTTGTGGTGTGGTTGGTCGCTTGCTGCAGTGTTGTGGCGTGGTTGGTCGATTGCTGCAGTGTTGTGGTGTGGTTGGTCGCTTGCTCCCGTGTTGTGGTGTGGTTGGTCGTTTGCTGCAGTGTTGTGGCGTGGTTGGTCGCTTGCTCCCGTGTTGTGGCGTGGTTGGTCGCTTGCTGCAGTGTTGTGGTGTGGTTGGTCGCTTGCTCCCGTGTTGTGGCGTGGTTGGTCGCTTGCTCCCTTGTTGTGGCGTGGTTGGTCGCTTGCTCCCGTGTTGGGGCGTGGTTGGTCGCTTGCTCCCGTGTTGGGGCGTGGTTGGTCGCTTGCTCCCGTGTTGGGGCGTGGTTGGTCGCTTGCTCCCGTGTTGTGGTGTGGTTGGTCGCTTGCTCCCGTGTTGTGGTGTGGTTGGTCGCTTGCTGCAGTGTTGTGGCGTGGTTGGTCGCTTGCTGCAGTGTTGTGGTGTGGTTGGTCGCTTGCTGCAGTGTTGTGGTGTGGTTGGTCGCTTGCTCCCGTGTTGTGGTGTGGTTGGTCGCTTGCTCCGGTGTTGTAGCGTGGTTGGTCGCTTGCTCCGGTGTTGTAGCGTGGTTGGTCGCTTGCTCCCGTGTTGTAGCGTGGTTGGTCGCTTGCTCCGGTGTTGTGGCGTGGTTGGTCGCTTGCTCCCGTGTTGTGGTGTGGTTGGTCGCTTGCTCCCGTGTTGTAGCGTGGTTGGTCGCTTGCTGCAGTGTTGTGGCGTGGTTGGTCGCTTGCTCCCGTGTTGTGGCGTGGTTGGTCGCTTGCTCCCGTGTTGTGGCGTGGTTGGTCGCTTGCTGCAGTGTTGTGGCGTGGTTGGTCGCTTGCTGCAGTGTTGTGGTGTGGTTGGTCGCTTGCTCCCGTGTTGTGGTGTGGTTGGTCGCTTGCTGCAGTGTTGTGGTGTGGTTGGTCGCTTGCTGCAGTGTTGTGGCGTGGTTGGTCGCTTGCTGCAGTGTTGTGGCGTGGTTGGTCGCTTGCTGCAGTGTTGCGGTGTGGTTGGTCGCTTGCTCCCGTGTTGTGGTGTGGTTGGTCGCTTGCTGCAGTGTTGTGGCGTGGTTGGTCGATTGCTGCAGTGTTGTGGTGTGGTTGGTCGCTTGCTCCCGTGTTGTGGTGTGGTTGGTCGTTTGCTGCAGTGTTGTGGCGTGGTTGGTCGCTTGCTCCCGTGTTGTGGCGTGGTTGGTCGCTTGCTGCAGTGTTGTGGTGTGGTTGGTCGCTTGCTCCCGTGTTGTGGCGTGGTTGGTCGCTTGCTCCCTTGTTGTGGCGTGGTTGGTCGCTTGCTCCCGTGTTGGGGCGTGGTTGGTCGCTTGCTCCCGTGTTGGGGCGTGGTTGGTCGCTTGCTCCCGTGTTGTGGTGTGGTTGGTCGCTTGCTCCCGTGTTGGGGCGTGGTTGGTCGCTTGCTCCCGTGTTGTGGTGTGGTTGGTCGCTTGCTGCAGTGTTGTGGCGTGGTTGGTCGCTTGCTGCAGTGTTGTGGTGTGGTTGGTCGCTTGCTCCCGTGTTGTGGTGTGGTTGGTCGCTTGCTCCGGTGTTGTAGCGTGGTTGGTCGCTTGCTCCGGTGTTGTAGCGTGGTTGGTCGCTTGCTCCCGTGTTGTAGCGTGGTTGGTCGCTTGCTCCGGTGTTGTGGCGTGGTTGGTCGCTTGCTCCCGTGTTGTGGTGTGGTTGGTCGCTTGCTCCCGTGTTGTAGCGTGGTTGGTCGCTTGCTGCAGTGTTGTGGCGTGGTTGGTCGCTTGCTCCGGTGTTGTGGTGTGGTTGGTCGCTTGCTCCCGTGTTGTGGTGTGGTTGGTCGCTTGCTCCCGTGTTGTAGCGTGGTTGGTCGCTTGCTCCCGTGTTGTGGCGTGGTTGGTCGCTTGCTCCCGTGTTGTGGCGTGGTTGGTCGCTTGCTCCGGTGTTGTGGCGTGGTTGGCCGCTTGGTCCCGTGTTGTGGCGTGGTTGGTCGCTTGCTCGCGTGTTGTGGCGTGGTTGGTCGCTTGCTCCGGTGTTGTGGCGTGGTTGGTCGCTTGCTCCGGTGTTGTGGCGTGGTTGGTCGCTTGCTCCGGTGTTGCGGCGTGGTTGGTCGCTTGCTCCCGTGTTGTGGCGTGGTTGGTCGCTTGCTCCGGTGTTGTGGCGTGGTTGGTCGCTTGCTCCGGTGTTGTGGCGTGGTTGGTCGCTTGCTCCGGTGTTGTGGCGTGGTTGGTCGCTTGCTCCGGTGTTGTGGCGTGGTTGGTCGCTTGCTCGCGTGTTGTGGCGTGGTTGGTCGTTTGCTGCAGTGTTGTGGCGTGGTTGGTCGCTTGCTGCAGTGTTGTGGCGTGGTTGGTCGTTTGCTCCCGTGTTGTGGCGTGGTTGGTCGCTTGCTGCAGTGTTGTGGCGTGGTTGGTCGCTTGCTCCCGTGTTGTGGCGTGGTTGGTCGCTTGCTCCCGTGTTGTGGCGTGGTTGGTCGCTTGCTCCCGTGTTGTGGCGTGGTTGGTCGCTTGCTGCAGTGTTGTGGCGTGGTTGGTCGCTTGCTGCAGTGTTGTGGTGTGGTTGGTCGCTTGCTCCCGTGTTGTGGTGTGGTTGGTCGCTTGCTGCAGTGTTGTGGTGTGGTTGGTCGCTTGCTGCAGTGTTGTGGCGTGGTTGGTCGCTTGCTGCAGTGTTGTGGCGTGGTTGGTCGCTTGCTGCAGTGTTGCGGTGTGGTTGGTCGCTTGCTCCCGTGTTGTGGTGTGGTTGGTCGCTTGCTGCAGTGTTGTGGCGTGGTTGGTCGATTGCTGCAGTGTTGTGGTGTGGTTGGTCGCTTGCTCCCGTGTTGTGGTGTGGTTGGTCGTTTGCTGCAGTGTTGTGGCGTGGTTGGTCGCTTGCTCCCGTGTTGTGGCGTGGTTGGTCGCTTGCTGCAGTGTTGTGGTGTGGTTGGTCGCTTGCTCCCGTGTTGTGGCGTGGTTGGTCGCTTGCTCCCTTGTTGTGGCGTGGTTGGTCGCTTGCTCCCGTGTTGGGGCGTGGTTGGTCGCTTGCTCCCGTGTTGGGGCGTGGTTGGTCGCTTGCTCCCGTGTTGGGGCGTGGTTGGTCGCTTGCTCCCGTGTTGTGGTGTGGTTGGTCGCTTGCTCCCGTGTTGTGGTGTGGTTGGTCGCTTGCTGCAGTGTTGTGGCGTGGTTGGTCGCTTGCTGCAGTGTTGTGGTGTGGTTGGTCGCTTGCTGCAGTGTTGTGGTGTGGTTGGTCGCTTGCTCCCGTGTTGTGGTGTGGTTGGTCGCTTGCTCCGGTGTTGTAGCGTGGTTGGTCGCTTGCTCCGGTGTTGTAGCGTGGTTGGTCGCTTGCTCCCGTGTTGTAGCGTGGTTGGTCGCTTGCTCCGGTGTTGTGGCGTGGTTGGTCGCTTGCTCCCGTGTTGTGGTGTGGTTGGTCGCTTGCTCCCGTGTTGTAGCGTGGTTGGTCGCTTGCTGCAGTGTTGTGGCGTGGTTGGTCGCTTGCTCCCGTGTTGTGGCGTGGTTGGTCGCTTGCTCCCGTGTTGTGGCGTGGTTGGTCGCTTGCTGCAGTGTTGTGGCGTGGTTGGTCGCTTGCTGCAGTGTTGTGGTGTGGTTGGTCGCTTGCTCCCGTGTTGTGGTGTGGTTGGTCGCTTGCTGCAGTGTTGTGGTGTGGTTGGTCGCTTGCTGCAGTGTTGTGGCGTGGTTGGTCGCTTGCTGCAGTGTTGTGGCGTGGTTGGTCGCTTGCTGCAGTGTTGCGGTGTGGTTGGTCGCTTGCTCCCGTGTTGTGGTGTGGTTGGTCGCTTGCTGCAGTGTTGTGGCGTGGTTGGTCGATTGCTGCAGTGTTGTGGTGTGGTTGGTCGCTTGCTCCCGTGTTGTGGTGTGGTTGGTCGTTTGCTGCAGTGTTGTGGCGTGGTTGGTCGCTTGCTCCCGTGTTGTGGCGTGGTTGGTCGCTTGCTGCAGTGTTGTGGTGTGGTTGGTCGCTTGCTCCCGTGTTGTGGCGTGGTTGGTCGCTTGCTCCCTTGTTGTGGCGTGGTTGGTCGCTTGCTCCCGTGTTGGGGCGTGGTTGGTCGCTTGCTCCCGTGTTGGGGCGTGGTTGGTCGCTTGCTCCCGTGTTGTGGTGTGGTTGGTCGCTTGCTCCCGTGTTGGGGCGTGGTTGGTCGCTTGCTCCCGTGTTGTGGTGTGGTTGGTCGCTTGCTGCAGTGTTGTGGCGTGGTTGGTCGCTTGCTGCAGTGTTGTGGTGTGGTTGGTCGCTTGCTCCCGTGTTGTGGTGTGGTTGGTCGCTTGCTCCGGTGTTGTAGCGTGGTTGGTCGCTTGCTCCGGTGTTGTAGCGTGGTTGGTCGCTTGCTCCCGTGTTGTAGCGTGGTTGGTCGCTTGCTCCGGTGTTGTGGCGTGGTTGGTCGCTTGCTCCCGTGTTGTGGTGTGGTTGGTCGCTTGCTCCCGTGTTGTAGCGTGGTTGGTCGCTTGCTGCAGTGTTGTGGCGTGGTTGGTCGCTTGCTCCGGTGTTGTGGTGTGGTTGGTCGCTTGCTCCCGTGTTGTAGCGTGGTTGGTCGCTTGCTCCCGTGTTGTAGCGTGGTTGGTCGCTTGCTACAGTGTTGTGGCGTGGTTGGTCGCTTGCTCCCGTGTTGTAGCGTGGTTGGTCGCTTGCTGCAGTGTTGTGGCGTGGTTGGTCGCTTGCTGCAGTGTTGTGGCGTGGTTGGACGCTTGCTCCCGTGTTGTAGCGTGGTTGGTCGCTTGCTGCAGTGTTGTGGCGTGGTTGGTCGCTTGCTGCAGTGTTGTGGCGTGGTTGGTCGCTTGCTCCCGTGTTGTGGCGTGGTTGGTCGCTTGCTCCCGTGTTGTGGCGTGGTTGGTCGCTTGCTCCCGTGTTGTAGCGTGGTTGGTCGCTTGCTGCAGTGTTGTGGTGTGGTTGGTCGCTTGCTCCGGTGTTGTGGTGTGGTTGGTCGCTTGCTCCCGTGTTGTGGCGTGGTTGGTCGCTTGCTGCAGTGTTGTGGCGTGGTTGGTCGCTTGCTGCAGTGTTGTGGCGTGGTTGGTCGCTTGCTCCCGTGTTGTGGCGTGGTTGGTCGCTTGCTCCGGTGTTGTAGCGTGGTTGGTCGCTTGCTGCAGTGTTGTAGCGTGGTTGGTCGCTTGCTCCGGTGTTGTGGTGTGGTTGGTCGCTTGCTCCCGTGTTGTGGCGTGGTTGGTCGCTTGCTCCGGTGTTGTAGCGTGGTTGGTCGCTTGCTGCAGTGTTGTAGCGTGGATGGTCGCTTGCTCCCGTGTTGTGGCGTGGATGGTCGCTTGCTGCAGTGTTGTGGCGTGGATGGTCGCTTGCTCCGGTGTTGTGGCGTGGTTGGTCGCTTGCTACAGTGTTGTGGCGTGGTTGGTCGCTTGCTCCCGTGTTGTGGCGTGGTTGGTCGCTTGCTACAGTGTTGTGGCGTGGTTGGTCGGTACCCCCATGAGTGTTGTATCTCCTGAAGCTTGAAGCTGGTGATCTCCAAGCACTCACATGCCGCGAAGCAGTCTCCAAACACAGCTGTCATCTGTATATTGCCGGAGTTTAAATGCTCTCGCCGAGATAAATGTACGAGTGTGGCTGGTAAGAGCATCTTGGCGAAGGATGGGATGGGGCTCGTAAAGAAGTCGCGGGTTTTTATCGCGAGGACGACCAGCTGGGCTGGGGAAGGCAGGGCTGGGGGAGGCAGGGCTGGGGAAGGCAGGGCTGGGGGAGGCAGGGCTGGGGAAGGCAGGGCTGGGGAAGGCAGGGCTGGGGAAGGCAGGGCTGGGGAAGGCAGGGCTGGGGAAGGCAGGGCTGAGGAAGGCAGGTCTGGGGAAGGCAGGGGAGGGAGGTCGTCGATGCCGCACCATTCCGGACATAAAGATGGGAGCTGCCCTCCGCAGAGATAATACAATCGCACGGTACATTAATAAATATATGCCGTATGCCAGTTTGGCTCGTATTTTAGGGCGATAAGGGAATATAAACTAGCGGCTATGGGGATAGGGGGAATGGCGCTCTCTTGCCCACAGGTACCCCCCTCCCCCCCCCCCCCCCTCCATTCAGCAGCGGCCGTGCGTACTTCAGGGCTGTAGCAACCAGCCACGACCACGACAACCACCAGCACTACCACCACCACCACCAGGCACCTAGGGTACTACTGCGGGTGGTGTGTGGGCGTGCCGGAGAGTGAGTGCGCGAGAGTAATAATGAGGGGGAGATATAATGAGAACATTATCCGTCGCTGCCACACAGGGAGGTCTACCAAGCTGTTAGGTGTATATTCTCTCAGTGTATCATAGTTCTCAACTATAAAGAGCACTATAGTATATACTTGCTGGTGGTCACTAAGCTGTTATAGTGGTCATCCTGCATAGGTAGATACGCTAGGCGAGGCTAGTCGTGGCTAGGCGAAGCTACATGTGGCTAGGCGAGGCGAGGCTAGGTGAGGCTAGGCGAGGCTACACGTGGCTAGGTGAGGCTAGGCGAGGCTACACGTGGCTAGGTGAGGCTAGGCGAGGCTACACGTGGCTAGGTGAGGCTAGGCGAGGCTACACGTGGCTAGGTGAGGCTAGGCGAGGCTACACGTGGCTACACGTGGTTAGGCGTGGCTAGGCGAGGCTACACGTGGCTAGGTGAGGCTAGGCGAGGCTACACGTGGCTAGGTGAGGCTAGGCGAGGCTACACGTGGCTACACGTGGTTAGGCGTGGCTAGGCGAGGCTACACGTGGCTAGGTTAGGCTAGGCGAGGCTACACGTGGCTAGGTGAGGCTAGGCGAGGCTACACGTGGCTACACGTGGTTAGACGTGGCTAGGCGAGGCTACACGTGGCTAGGTGAGGCTAGGCGAGGCTACACGTGGCTAGGTGAGGCTACACGTGGCTATGTGAGGCTAGGCGAGGCTAGTTGTGGCTAGGCGAGGCTAGGCGAGGCTACACGTGGTTAGGCGTGTCTAGGCGTGGCGAGGCTCGGCGAGGCTACACGTGGCTAGGCGAGGCTAGGCGAGGCTACACGTGGCTAGGCTAGGCGAGGCTACACATGGCTAGGCTAGGCGAGGCTACACGTGCCTAGGCTAGGCTAGGCCTGAACCCAGCTCCAAACCAAACCATGGTGGTCGAATTTAGCTTAGAAAGATATTTGTTGTTTGTTAGAGCAAATGTTTCTTGCATTCTTGGCTACGGAGTTCAGGCATTACTCTTACAAGGTATGTAAGGTATTGTATGTGTTGTATTACTGTACAACAGCCGGGGGTCTGGACGGCTCCGTCTAATTACCCAAAGGTACCTAAATATACGTAATGCTATAATCCTATAGCATTACGTAAGTAATGAAGAACTATGATATATTTACTCACTATAATGCTCGTGCTAAATGTAGAACATGAAAAAAAAAATTTTTTTACTCTAAAAAAATATAATTTCATAAGAAATTTAGACGAAACTAAGCGGCAGGTGACGCCACAGGAAGTCGACGCTCCGAGGGACAATGTTGACGCGGCTTTAGGTAATTACATGGACCTAATTTCGTTATAAAATAATGTTAATTCGGAGTAAATATATGTTTTATTTCATGTACATTCAGCACCAACATTATAGTGAGTAAATGTATTATAGTTCTTCATTACTTAGGTAATGCTAGAAGGCTCTGGTTAGCTCTGGGTAATTAGAGGGATCGGTGTGGAGAGTGTGGTGCGTGGTCCTCCGTCACCTGTACCAGCAGCAGCCACAACAACAACAGTGAATGTCTCAAATAGTTTAATGACTTTACACCCAGGTGAAGAGTTATTGGTTCACTTGAACGCCACTCCCTCCCGGAACCCCGCCCGAGGGGGGGGAGACTTTGTCGCTGGTTCTCTCTCTCTCTCTCTCTCTCTCTCTCTCGCTCTCGCTCTCGCTCTCGCTCTCGCTCTCGCTCTCGCTCTCGCTCTCTTCTCTCTCTTCTTCTCTCTCTTCTCTCTCTCTTCTCTCTCTCTCCTCTCTCTCTCTCTTCTCTCTCTCTTCTCTCTCTCTTCTCTCTCTCTTCTCTCTCTCTTCTCTCTTCTCTCTCTCTTCTCTCTCTCTTCTCTCTCTCTTCTCTCTCTCTTCTCTCTCTCTTCTCCTCTCTCTCTCCTCTCTCTCTTCTCTTCTCTCTCTCTCCTCTCTCTCTCCTCTCTCTCTCCTCTCTCTCTCCTCTCTCTCTCCTCTCTCTCTCCTCTCTCTCTCCTCTCTCTCTTTCTCTCTCTCTTTCTCTCTCTCTTTCTCTCTCTCTCCTCTCTCTCTCTCCTCTCTCTTTCTCTCTCTCTTTCTCTCTCTCTTTCTCTCTCTCTTTCTCTCTCTCTTTCTCTCTCTCTTTCTCTCTCTCTTTCTCTCTCTCTTTCTCTCTCTCTTTCTCTCTCTCTTTCTCTCTCTCTTTCTCTCTCTCTTTCTCTCTCTCTTTCTCTCTCTCTTTCTCTCTCTCTTTCTCTCTCTCTTCTCTCTCGCACGCACGCTCAACACACCCGCCCATCAACACACACGGTATGAGCTACGAAGAAAGATTGCTGTAACTGAACCTCACGACACTGGAAGACAGACTTGTTAGTAGGGAGACATGATCATTGCCTATATAATTCTCAGAGGAATTGACAGGGTAGATAAAAGATAAAATGTTTAGCATGGGATGGTACGCGAACAACGAGACACAGGTGGAAACTGAATACCCAAATGAACCACAGTGACGTTAGAAAGAACTTTTTCAGTGTCAGAATAGTTAACAGATGGAATGCATTAGGCAGTGATGTGGTGGAGGTTGACTCCATACACAATTTCGAATGTAGATATGATAGAGCCCAGTAGGCTCAGGAATCTGTACACCAGTTGATTGACAGTTGAGAGGCGGGACCAAAGAGCCAGAGCTCAAGCACAACTGGTTTAGTACTCGCATCAACATACACAGAAATGAATACGTCAGGGTGAGAAGAGAGGCAGGTTATCTTGAGGTTATCTTGAGATGATTTCGGGGCTTTAGTGACCCCGCGGCCCGGTCCTCGACCAGGCCTCCACCCCCAGGAAGCAGCCCGTGACAGCTGACTAACACCCAGGTGCCAATTTTACTGTTAGGTAACAGGGGCATAGGGTGAAAGAAACTCTGCCCATTGTTTCTCGCCGGCGCCTGGGATCTAACCCGGGACCACAGGATCACAAGCCCAGTGTGCTGTCCGCTCGGCCGACCGGCTCCCTTTCACCGGCAGAAAGACACTACGAAAATAACAGCAAGCAAGGCAAAGACACAACCTAAATTGCTGCACAGTCATCAAGAGGAAAACAACAGTGAAGGTACAGGTAATGAAACTGAGGATAAGGGCAGACAGATTCACTACAAACGACAAGGCACTGTGTAAGGAACTCAATAAGAAATTGCAGGAGGTCTTCACATTATTGCAAGGAGAAATTCCAGAGATAAGAGAGGGAATATTTAACTAGGCACCACTAGAGGAGATTGTGATTACCAGAGGGGAGGAAAGGAAGCATTTGCTAGAGTTGGATGTTACAAAGGTTATAGGCCCGGATGGAATCTCGCCTAAAAGAAGGAGCAGAAGCGCTGTGCTTGCCACTCTCTATATGATGTTTAACAAATCAATGGTAACAGGTGAACTGGCAAAAATTTGGAAGACGGCTAATGTAGTCTCGATATACAGGAGGCACTGAACTACAGGCCAGTGTTCCTAACTTGCATACCATGCAAGCTGAAAAAGCTTGTGGAACATCTGGAGCGAAAGAACTTTGTAACACAACATCAGCATGGGTTCAGGGATGGCAAATCATGCCTCCAGGATTACTTGAATTCTACAACCAGGCAACAAAAATCAGACATGAAAGAGAGGGGTGGGCAGACTGCATATTTTTGGATTGCCAGAGAGCGTTTGACACAGTACCACATAAGAAACTAGTGCACAAGCTGGAGATGAAGGCGGGGGTGAAAGGGAAGGTTCTCCAATGTTTGCTGATGATGCAAAAATTATGAGGAGGATAAAGAAAGAGTAGAATAGTATTAGGCTACAAGATGATCTAGACAAACTGAAGGAATAGTCCAACAAATGGCTACTAAAGTTTAACTCGAATAAATGTAATGTGAAGGTAATGAAACCAGGCAGAGGAAATACCGATTGGGAGATGAAGTCCTTCATGAAACGGACAGAAAGAAAGATCTCGGAGTTCATAATACGCCAAACCTCTCTCCTGAAGCCCACATCTAAAGAATAACATCGGTGGAGTATGCGAGGCTGGCTAACATCAGAACTGCCTTCAGAAACCTGCATAAGGACTCATTCAGAACCTTGTATACCGCATATGTAAGACCAATCCTGGAGAATGCGCCTCAACATGGAGCCCGCACCTTGTCAAGCACAAGACGAAGTTGGAAAAAAATCAGAGATATGCCACTAGACTAGTCCCAGAACTAGGAGGCATGAGTTACGAGGAAAGGCTGCGTGAACTGCACCTCACATCGCTGGAAGACAGAAGAGGTGCAGTTCACCTTAAATTCACCTGGGAAGAATAGGTATAAATTGGAAAAGTTTAGATTTAGGATATTACAGACTATTCATTCCCGTGCCACCTCTTGGGTGGCTTAATCTTTATCAATCAATCATTTAGGAAAGACCTGGGTAAATACTGATTCGGTAACAGTGTTAGTGGAACCAATTACGGCGTAACGTGGTGGAGGTGGGGTCCCTTGATTGTTTCAAACGTGGGTTGGACATGTATATGAGTGGTTATCGTAAAGAGTTTATCTTGAGTTGATTTCGGGGCTTTAGTGTCCCCGCGGCCCGGTCCTTGACCAGGCCTCCACCCCCAGGAAGCAGCCCGTGACAGCTGACTAACACCCAGGTACCTATTTACTGCTAGGTAACAGGGGCATTCAGGGTGAAAGAAACTTTGCCCATTTGTTTCTGCCTCGTGCGGGAATCGAACCCGCGCCACAGAATTACGAGTCCTGCGCGCTATCCACCAGGCTACGAGGCCCCTTATTGGTATTGGGTGGTTATAAATAGGAGCTGCCTATGGAACAATAGGGCCTCTGCAATAGGAGACATAAATTTTCTTATGTTCTTAAGAGCTCGGAGAGACATAACCACATCCAAAATCCTTAGGGGAATTGACAGGGTAGGCAAGGATGGATTATTTAACACGGGGGGTACACGCACAAGGGGTGGAAGCTGAGTACCCAAATGAGCCACAAAGACATTGGAAAGAACTTTTTCAGTGTCAGAGTAGTTAGTAAATGGAATGCACTAGGAAGTTATGTGATGGATGCTGACTCCATACACAGTTTCAAATGTAGATATGTTAAAGCTCAATAGGCTCGGGAACCTATACACCAGTTAATTGACAATTGAGAGGCGGGACCAAAGAGCCCAAGCTCAACCCCCGCAAGTACAATTAGGCGAGTACACACACTGGCAGACAAGTTACCATCCCCCGTGGAAAGTGACTTGGATGTAGAGTAAGTAGAGGATCGTGTATTAATCAAATTAGAATAATATCTTTGAACCAGGCGAGAGAGGAAAAGCATGTCCTTGCCTAACACGTCTGACACCGTCCGCTGCCGTGCCATCAGCAGTGGAGAGCGAGGCAGCGCAGAGGACCGCTGCTGGCGCCAGTAACAGCCTAAGCTGATGGCCAGCTCCCCCACTCTAACGGAGCCGGTTTATGAGGGTCAATAAACACAAGAGGGCCAATAAAGTGATCTGTTCTATGACACCACAACATGTGACAAAAACTGTGGGGTAACCTGCTGGAGTATGTAGCAGCGAGGCAGACATGCACTGGAGGCCTTAGCGCATGTCTGCCTGGGTTATGGCCAGGCTTTAATAGCTTCTACGGCTTAATGGTTTTGTGCTGGACTCTTCAAGCGCTCAGGGCCAATTATGGCTTTAAGGGCTTAGTAAAGCTTGCGGGTATTTACAGGTACTTGGTGGTTTATTTGATCTTAATCTATATTGTGAAGAGAGAGTCCTGGCATTATTTAAGACAAGGTACTCAGGAGCACAAATCACTTTGAAGGGATATGAAGGCGTTTGATCTCTGACTTTCCCAACCACTTGAACCATCGGGGATCGAACGCCAACATTCACTTTGAACGTCACCACTTCAACATGCTGGGGCCACATTTGTGCGTCAAGTGGCACAAATGTTACTCCCGTGGTCCCCAGCATGTTGAAGGGATTTGATGAAATATCTGTGGCCAAAATGGTCACCGAGTGTTGTCGGGAATTGGTTTAAGGGTCAGACGACTTCCAATTCTTTTGAACAGTCAGTGTGGTCTAGTAATTAAAGTACTGGACACGCCAAGGTCCATGGAGCCGTGGCTGTCTGTGTTCGAATCCTTCAAAATCTGAGCTGTATCTTAAAATAATAAAATAAAATAATAAAATTTATAAAAAAAGAATGGGAATGGTAGGAGAAGAAAAGATTGAAGTGTTCAGCGAGAATCCACAAGGTCTTCCTCTGAATGTTCTTTATTTTCTTCTTCGAGACTGTGGGTCCCCCCTATACTTGCACGAGAGGTGGTACCCCTATTATATATATATATATATATATATATATATATATATATATATATATATATATATATATATATATATATATATATATATATATATGTCGTACCTAGTAGCCAGAACGCACTTCTCAGCCTACTATGCAAGGCCCGATTTGCCTAATAAGCCAAGTTTTCCTGAATTAATATATTTTCTCTAATTTTTTTCATACGAAATGATAAAGCTACCCATTTCATTATGTATGAGGTCAGTATTTTTTATTGGAGTTAAAATTAACGTAGATATATGACCGAACCTAACCAACCCTACCTAACCTAACCTATCTTTATAGGTTAGGTTAGGTTAGGTAGCCGAAAAAGTTGGGTTAGGTTAGGTTAGGTAGGTTAGGTAGTCGAAAAAACAATTAATTCATGAAAACTTGGCTTATTAGGCAAATCGGGCTTTGCATAGTAGGCTGAGAAGTGCTTTCTGGCTACTAGGTACGACATATATATATATATATATATATATATATATATATATATATATATATATATATATATATATATATATATATGTCGTACCTAGTAGCCAGAACTCACTTTTTGGCCTACTATTCAAGGCCCGATTTGCCTAATAAGCCAAGTTTTCCTGAATTAATATATTTTTTCTAATTTTTTTCTTATGAAATGATAAAGCTACCCATTTCATTATGTATGAGGTCAATTTTTTTTATTGGAGTTAAAATTAACGTAGATATATGACCGAACCTAACCAACCCTACCTAACCTAACCTAACCTATCTTTATAGGTTAGGTTTGGTTAGGTAGCCGAAAAAGTTAGGTTAGGTTAGGTTAGGTAGGTTAGGTAGTCGAAAAACAATTAATTCATGAAAACTTGGCTTATTAGGCAAATCGGGCCTTGAATAGTAGGCCAAAAAGTGAGTTCTGGCTACTAGGTACGACATATATATATATATATATTTATATATATATATATATATATATATATATATATATATATGTCGTACCTAGTAGCCAGAACGCACTTCTCAGCCTACTATGCAAGGCCCGATTTGCCTAATAAGCCAAGTTTTCATGAATTAATGTTTTTTCGTCTACCTAACCTACCTAACCTAACCTAACCTAGCTTTTTTTGGCTACCTAACCTAACCTTACCTATAAATATAGGTTAGGTTAGGTTAGGTAGGGTTGGTTAGGTTCGGTCATATATCTACGTTAATTTTAACTCCAATAACAAAAAATTAACCTCATACATAGAGAAAAGGGTTGCTTTATCATTTCATAAGAAAAAAAATTATAGTAAATATATTAATTCAGGAAAACTTGGCTTATTAGGCAAATCGGGCCTTGAATAGTAGGCTGAGAAGTGAGTTCTGGCTACTAGGTACGACATATATATATATATATATATATATATATATATATATATTGTGACAATAATCTCCTTCAAGAGATTGAGCCTGCTCTTCCCTCCACAAACACGTCGTTGAAATTATATAAAACGACTATGGAAGACATGTCCAACAACAACAACAACACCAGCAAGGCTTGCCAGGGTGAGCAAAACGTATGCAGCCAGCCACCTGTTCGTACTCAAACCACCAAACTACATGTTGATCGCTACCGGCTCCGCTGATTGGTCGCCGGTCTGGCTGCACCTGCACTCGCCCCCCCATACTACTTGATGTCTGGGGTCGCACCAACCCCAGACTCAGAATGTTCAGTGCTCTCGTTGTCACCACTCCTCCCAGCTAGACGCTAGCGTGTACTGAGAGAAGTGGTGGCTTAAAGCCAATATTCCAACACCTCCCATTTACTTTGTATTGCACTTCTTGTTATTTTGCCTTAACGTAACTTTTCATTGTGTCATTTAATTATTCTTATTATTTTGATTGATTGATTTTATTATAAGAATTTGTTTGTGCATTTTATTCATGTTTTGATTTAATTAACGTAATTAAAATTTCATTGTTAAAGTTTACTTGTGTTTTGTGTGTCTTCTCCTTACCTTACCACAGACGAAGTTCCAGTTTTTCTATTTTTTTTTATAACTATGTGACGAGGCCATACCCCTAGCCTTAAACAGCCGAACACCAACGCGTTACCGTCACAAGTTATATGGGGGCCTGTCCTAGGAGCTTCACTCAGGTACTGGTGCCAAGTGGTAATTTATGGTAAGCGTATTTAACTTTGTTAACGTAGCTTTACTATTTTTCATATTCAATTTCATTTTTTATAAGGTGCGGTGTATTGTGCATTACGAGAGTAACATATAGTGAGGGTGAGACAACTTTGGATTACGTGGTGACTGTAGGCCTCAGTCATACTCTTAATTGGTCATCTCTCCCTCCTTGTTATTACTCGTGTTTACCATCTATGTCCCTTGAATATTTCTCATTCTGACAGATCATCATATTGGTACCCTGGTACTGTGGTCTGCCCCGGGTCAAGAGTACCCAATCTTCTGCAATCTGACTGTAGGAGGACAAAGAGGGCCATAGTTCCTCTAGCTCGAACTTTAGTTGCTGAATTGGGACCTCAGCAGCAGTTCTCGTCACCAGTTGACACCTCGCACCCCTACACGTCAGTCAGAGATGATGATACATACAACGGTAGGGAATTAGCTTATTTTTTCAGAGCACAAAAGTTCGCTAATTCTGTAAGTATCATATTAAATTCAGTGGGAAAAACTTGCTTTATGTCCTATAGAGACGTGGCAAGGTATGCCTACATCCTTGGACTACCAATTTTACTTTTGAAGCATTTGACTGTTTCATTTGTTTTCGAAACTTT
The DNA here is from genome assembly GCF_040958095.1 of Procambarus clarkii. Classification (NCBI taxonomy): domain Eukaryota; kingdom Metazoa; phylum Arthropoda; class Malacostraca; order Decapoda; family Cambaridae; genus Procambarus; species Procambarus clarkii. The sequence goes on from NC_091165.1 coordinate 13,697,395, forward strand.
GTTTCATTTGTTAGTAGGATTTTCTTGCCCTTATTCTCTTACATGAGTACCGGGTACAAGATTTCCTGCGCCCTTGATTTAATTTAATCATTTAATATCTTTCACTTAACGTTAATTGTTAAAGATCACACAGGATAGGTACCAGTTGCCACGTTGTCCTGTTTCTGACATTTCACTATTGAATATTCGTGTACCTTTATTTGCTAATTTCACCATGTTTCGTCTCCAAACTTTCCGTGCAAATCCAGCAGGTGAAATAGGGACTTTAAGTCGTGCCAAGAGGACTGAATTACAAACTCTTGCACATGAGTATCAACTAGAAGTTCCCTACCAAGCCAACAAAAATGACCTACACAACCTGTTGCTGGATTACTATTTAGAGCAAGGTAAGATAGACTCTGAAACTCATGAAACTTACTATATTGCAGATAAAACTGACTTGGCAACGATGAAACTTAAACTAGAGCTGGCCAAGATTGAACGTGAGCAGCAAAGAGAAGCAGCTGCCATACGGAGAGAAGAACACGAACGAGGACTCGCCCTCCAAGAACGTGAGGTTGCACTACTCCAGGAGCGGGAACGAGTACAGCTTGAAGCACTCCAGGAGCGGGAACGCGTACAGCTTGAAACCAAACAACGCGAGTTGGAAATGCAACGTGAACATGACAAGCAACAAGCAACTCTGGCTCTAGAGTGTCGTCAACGCGAAATCGCCTTGGAAACTTCACACTTCACTCAACGCCAGCAAGCTACTGCCAATCTTCCCGTCAGTTTTAATATATCACATGCAAGTAAGTTAATGCCATCCTTTGTAGAAGCAGAAGTTGATGTGTTTTTCACCACCTTTGAAACCCTTGCTAATCAACTCCGTTGGCCTGTCGACCAATGGGCCACACTTCTCAGAGTCCATCTTACAGGTAGAGCTGCAGTCACACTCAGTACTTTGGCGTCTGAGAATGACTACTACACTCTGAAACAAGCAGTGTTGGACGCCTACCTACTTTCCACAGAAAGTTATAGAAGGAAATTCCGTGACCACCTGAAGGCAAGTACCACTACCTTCCTTGAGTTTGCTAACACGAAACGGAGGTATTTCATGAAATGGCTGGAAGCAGCACATGTCTCTACTTTTACAGAACTCGTCAACCTGATGCTTGTTGAAGAATTCTTGAGACGTGTGCCGCCTCCTGTCCGCCTCTACTTAGCAGATAAAGAAGAAACCGACTACCTGAAGTGTGCTAAGTCGGCTGACACTTACAGCCTCATCCACCGGCTGACACCTGAACCATCCTCCAGTAAGAAGTCGTGGTACAGTTACGAGAAGGTGAGCCCCGATCAAGCTGGTTCACAACTGTACTGCAAGTATTGTAGACTCTATGGACATACCATAGACAAGTGTGGTAAGTCTCAATACAAGGGAACCACTGACCAACAACGACCCAAACCAACTCCTCCTAAGTCCGGTAAGCCTGTGATGAATGTTGGTGTTGATGTTAATGATCTTTCTCTTTCCAGTAACCACCTGTATACTGGAACTGTCTCTGCCAACGGTTCAAATCCGGAGGGACGTTTCAAATTGAAGATCTTGAGGGACACAGCGGCTCTACAATCGATCATCTTGAAGTCGGCTGTGCCCAACATAGTCTACACCGGGGAAACAGTCTTCATCACTGACCTCACTGCTACCACTCCATACCCTCTCGCCAGAGTCCACCTGGATTGTCCCTACGTGAACGGAGAAGTCCAAGTCGCCGTCAGGGAAAAGCCTTTTCCCATGCCTGGAGTGCAACTTCTCCTAGGCAACGACTTGGCAGAAGACCTGCAACCGACCAACCTGATCGTCATGGACAAACCCCAGGTGTGTAACTCTGTGCCAATAAACCCTATTCTTGAGTATGTTCCAGCAGAGGTTCAAGAGAGTGATGAAGTTTCTCCTCCGGTTCTCGTGACCACCCGTGCACAAGCCGCACGTCCACAGCCAGCTGACTCTACTGCTACCGCTGTCCCTCAAGACCCTCAGAAACTACCCCCGCATCTGACCAAGTTGGAGTTCCGTAAGTTGCAGAGGGAAGATCTTACTTTAACACCATTGTTTTTCCAGGCTGAGACTCAACCCGACAGTATTCCTGGGTTCTTCCTAGAGAACGACTTGCTCTACCGCAGATATAGACCCAGTAAACTGAAGGAGGAGGACGATTGGGCCAACATCGAACAACTTGTGATTCCCACCAGCCTGCGGCCCACTATTCTACACCTGGCCCACGGAGCATTCTCCCACTACGGCTTCAACAAGACTTACCATGGGATTCGTCAAGACTACTACTGGCCAGGTATGGTAAATAACGTCAAACAGTACGTAAAACAGTGTCATACATGTCAGATGGCAGGCAAACCGAACGTCTCCATTCCCAGAGCACCACTGATTCCCATACAGGTGCCTGCGGAACCTTTCCACAGACTCATAATAGACTGTGTTGGTCCTTTACCTCGGACCAGTTCAGGTAACGCCTACATCCTAACCATCCTGTGTCCTACCACCAGATTTCCCATAGCAGTTCCAGTGAAGAACATCACGGCTGCTACGGTTATAAAACATCTATTGAAGATCTTCACTCAATACGGATTTCCCAGGGAGATTCAAAGTGACTGTGGCACCAACTTCACCAGTGATCTCTTCAAAAGGACACTGGAGGAGTTCAACATCAAACAGGTATTGTCCAGCCCCTATCATCCTGCTTCACAGGGTTCTCTTGAACGTAGTCATCAGACCATCAAAGCACTCTTGAAAAAGTTTTGTAGTGAAACCTCAAAGGATTGGGATAAGCAGATTGACCTAATAATGTGTATTTTCAGAAGTCTCCCCAATGAGTCTCTAGGAGTATCTCCTTATGAGATGCTCTACGGCCGTAAGTGCCGTACTCCCCTTAAGGCTTTCAAAGACTCTCTCAGAGATGCCACCTTCAGTGAGCATCAGAATGTGCCCCAGTTTCTTCAAAACCTTCAACACATTCTAGAGAGAGTCCACCGCTTTGCCCATGATAATCTATTGAAAGCCCAGGTGAGAATGAAGACTCATTACGACCAGACCAGCAAAGTAAGAAAATTCGAGCCGGGAGACTTCGTCCTTGCCTATTTCCCTATCCCAGGTTCACCTTTACAAAACAGATTTTCAGGACCCTACTGCGTCAAAGAGTGCAGAAGCAACAACACTTACGTCATAGAGACTCCAGATAGGCGGCGGAAGACCCAGCTGTGCCACGTCAACCTCCTGAAGCAATATAATGGTACTCCTCCCACTGTCCTGACTAACTATTCCACATTCACAGAACCCTACATCCACAGTGAGACCTTCCCAGCTTCTCCTCCCGAAAGCACTGACAAGGAGTCAGCGCTTTCTAATTCCGAAATCCTTAATGATCTTCCCAAATGCTTTCAGGATAATAATCGTGCTCCTTTGCCCTCTTCTAATTCCACTCTCACCTCGTCAGATAAGCCCTTCATCCTCCATGTCGACGCCAATGGTACCGACGTTGGTGGTGTCGTGATGCAGCAACGAGGCGAGAAGAATACACCTGTCAGCGACTACTGCTACAAGGATCTACGGAACAATTGGCAAGGAGCTACTCTTCCTCATCCTGAAGCTTCAGCACTTCACTCCACACCTGAAAAGTGCTCGGTCCACCATCAACACGGACCACACCACCCTACACCACCTGCAGCACGCCCACTTCTCATCTCAACGTCTTCTACTATGGGCTTGCTACCTGCAGAAATTCAACCTGGAGACACGCTATACCAAGAGTCTGACAACATCTTAGCCCATGATCTCTCCAGAGTTTATGAAGTAGAAGCAACTTCATCCATTACTCCACCACATAACGACGTACTTCTTCCAGAACCGCAGGCTTCGGGGGAGAGTTGTGACAATAATCTCCTTCAAGAGATTGAGCCTGCTCTTCCCTCCACAAACACGTCGTTGAAATTATATAAAACGACTATGGAAGACATGTCCAACAACAACAACAACACCAGCAAGGCTTGCCAGGGTGAGCAAAACGTATGCAGCCAGCCACCTGTTCGTACTCAAACCACCAAACTACATGTTGATCGCTACCGGCTCCGCTGATTGGTCGCTGGTCTGGCTGCACCTGCACTCGCCCCCCCATACTACTTGATGTCTGGGGTCGCACCAACCCCAGACTCAGAATGTTCAGTGCTCTCGTTGTCACCACTCCTCCCAGCTAGACGCTAGCGTGTACTGAGAGAAGTGGTGGCTTAAAGCCAATATTCCAACACCTCCCATTTACTTTGTATTGCACTTCTTGTTATTTTGCCTTAACGTAACTTTTCATTGTGTCATTTAATTATTCTTATTATTTTGATTGATTGATTTTATTATAAGAATTTGTTTGTGCATTTTATTCATGTTTTGATTTAATTAACGTAATTAAAATTTCATTGTTAAAGTTTACTTGTGTTTTGTGTGTCTTCTCCTTACCTTACCACAGACGAAGTTCCAGTTTTTCTATTTTTTTTTATAACTATGTGACGAGGCCATACCCCTAGCCTTAAACAGCCGAACACCAACGCGTTACCGTCACAATATATATATATATATTATGTTAAATATGACCGAAAGGGTAAGATTAATAATTCTAACACGAATCTTCTCAATATTTCTTACGTTTTTCTTCACTGTCGAGGGTAATTGAAAAATTAACTCTCCAAAATTCATTTTTCTATATTTTTATTTTTGGTCTGACACCTAAAAGCGTTTCGTAAGGCTTCTTACATTTTCAAAGACCGGTTGACACATAACATACATCATGCTTATATTTGTTTTTGGGTGAGGTGATATGACACACAAGTTTTGGGTGAGGTGGGTATAAATGGTGTATGAAAACATAAGAATGGAAGTAACTACAGAAGGCTTATTGGCCCATACTTTCTCTTGCTGCTTCTATGTTGGTTCGGGGGTCTTGAAGTGGGTAGAATATAGTTATGCATTAATTGGCTGTTGATTGCTGGTGTTGACTTTTTGAGGTGTAGTGCCTAGCTGATGTCGAGTTTCCTGCTATCGCTGTATGTATCGATGATTTCTGTGTTGCTTGTTAAGATTTCTCTGGTGATGGTCTGATTATGAGAAGAGATTATATGTTCCTTGATGGAGCCCTGTTGTTTGTGCATTGTTAATCGCCTAGAAAGAGACGTTGTTGTCTTGCCTATATACTGAGTTCTTTGGGGCTTACAGTCCCCAAGTGGGCATGTGAAGGCATAGACGACGTTGGTTTCCTTCAAGGTGTTCTGTTTGGTGTCTGGGGAATTTTTCATGAGTAGGTTGGGCGTTTTTTTGGTTTTGTAGTGAATTGTCAATTGTATTTTCTGATTTTTGTCTGTAGGGGACCAAATAGTAACGTTAATAGTAACGTTATATAATTAGTGATGTACAATCAAAAAGTTGACATTTGTATTATTAAATTTGAAGAAACTAATTTTTTTTAACGGCAACATTAATATAAGATATAACCTAACCTCTCCTTCCAATCCTAGGCCTAATACATGCTATCTTAGGCCTAAGATACAGAAGTACATATATGAGCTATACTAGACCTAGGAACATTTGAGTTTGGTTTTTAGCTATATTTTTCTAGACTATGAAAGTCATAGTACAAAATGTGTCTCACTGGCGGTCCGTCACTACATATTGGTGCTTTCTTCCAGTTAGTTACTATAAGTACTATGCTTTCAGGAGGACGGGTTGGTAAAGGTTACTATCAGCAGGCGAGGAGTCACAATAACGTGGCTGAAGAATGTTGACCAGACCACACACTAGAAGGTGAAGGGACGACCACGTTTCGGTCCATCCTGGACCATTCTCAATTGACTTGAGAATGGTCCAGGACGGACCGAAACGTCGTCGTCCCTTCACCTTCTAGTGTGTGGTCTGGTCAACAAAGGTTACATTGGCTGTCTGGGAGAGGGTTGGTGGTATTGTGGGCGCTCTTCATTATTTTAATCTGCTGCCTTTTTGGTCTTCTAGTAGATTATGAGTTCAAGTTTTTGGTTGTGATCAACTGGTTTTATTCCTCTGGATATGATGTCCTTCATGATGTGTTCGTCTGTCTTACATTGGGTGTTCGTGCAACCTGTCCTACAAAGAACGTCGCATTGCGATCGTATGCGTTACATAAGGCCAATAAATGCCGTTCTAGAAAATGGAAGCGGCCCGCGAAAGTGACGTACTGTCCCGTTGTCTGTTTTGGGTCTTCTGGCAGGTTAGGAGAGGACACTTTAAATTGACCGTTTTCTTGACGTTGAAAAGTTTCCCTCCAGTGCCCCATACCTTAGGAGGACGGGCTGCTACTAAACACATGGCTCTGAATGACTAACCATCCTGCGAGATGGGGACTTGTATTACCACTGCTACCTTATTCAATCTTGTGTTGATGATATCCTCAAAATGCTTCCGGAGTCTCCCAGTGCAGACTGCCTATCACGTGCCTCTGTATGACTAACCATCCTGTGTGATGGGGATTTCTTAGCATCACCTAGTTAGCTTTTTTGACACACTGTACTCCACTTTATATAGTCTAGGGTAGCTGCACTAATGCAGATGTATCTAATGTATTAATAAAAAAAATGCCTCATGAGGGATATGTAACACAGTTTGATGGGTGGGGCGTCTGCTGGCGTGGTGGGTTAGGGTTGCACTATTTATCTAGCTACTTCGTAATGCAGGTGTTCACTTCTTAGTTTCTCCATTGTTTACTAGAGCTTACAAACGTCTCTCCCATTCTTTGTGCACGACGTTCCAGTTTGTGCAGTGGGTGAGAGGTCTCCGGATGGTCATCACACTTCTCTTGTATCGGCAGAGGCGCTTGCTGAAACTTTTCACACACAGACTGATGTTTGTTGGTTTTGTGTAGATTTCGGTAGTGAAGATGGCGTCTCTAATATATATATATATATATATATATATATATATATATCTCGGGGAATGGGAGTGCCCCATCGATACCAAGATCATGTGTAAATTGGACTACTGAGGACTCGGTAGTCTATCCCTTAACCAGTTCACGGTCTTGGAGTTCCGTGACACAGATGAAAATGTCATCTGTGCACCTGCTATAGATCTGGGTAGGGGGGGGGTATGGTCATATTAGATGAGCAGGGATCCTCCCTGTAGATCCTCTCTTATAGGGACCCCATATAGACATAAGCGAACAGGACACCTACTGGCGAGCCCATTGCTGCTCCATGGATATGTGGTTACATGTGTTCCCAGGAGGGGGGTAGAAGGGGACATCTTTGTGAACTTCTCCAGAAGGCTTCTATGGGTGGTCTCTGGGATAGCCAACTTGGGTGTCGTGTTCACGGTATAATCCTTGTACATTATTAGGTTGACTGTAGAGTGTACGGGGACATTGGTGGATGAGTCAACGTCAAGTGAGGTTATTATATCCTCGGGTTTGTTGGCCTTCATGATATCAATGCTCAGTGAGAAGGTCTGAACTTCAGGGCACAGTCCTGGCACCACTGCTTTTCCTTATTCTCATATCAGATATAGAGAAAAATACAGGTCACAGCTCCGTGTCATCTTTTGCAGATGACACAATTTTTTTTTATAAAAATTACTTCTGTAGAAGACATTGAAACACTACAGCTCATATTACTAGTCCTCGACTGGGCAGCAGAAAATCACACGATGTTTAACAGTGATAAATCCATGGTGCCTAGATTTGGTAAAATGAGGACCTTAAACAAGATTGTGTCTTGTACAGAATACAAGACACAATGAAATCTACCTATCGTAGAAAAGCAACATGTAAATGATCTGGGAATAATGATGACTGACGGCTTAACATTTAGGGAGCATAACCAAGCAAATATAGGGTCAGCTAGACAAATGATAAAACGGATTGCGAGAACATTCAAATCTGGATCGAATTATTGTAGTTCATACTATTCGGATTTATTGTACTGCCCTGCCTTGCTTGGCCTTGCCCTGCCTTGCTTGGCCTTGCCCTGCCTTGCTTGGCCTTGCCCTGCCTTGCTTGGCCTTGCCCTGCCTTGCTTGGCCTTGCCCTGCCTTGCTTGGCCTTGCCCTGCCTTGCTTGGCCTTGCCCTGCCTTGCTTGGCCTTGCCCTGCCTTGCTTGGCCTTGCTTGGCCTTGCCCTGCCTTGCTTGGCCTTGCCCTGCCTTGCTTGGCCTTGCCCTGCCTTGCTTGGCCTTGCCCTGCCTTGCTTGGCCTTGCCCTGCCTTGCTTGGCCTTGCCCTGCCTTGCTTGGCCTTGCTTGGCCTTGCCTTGCCCTGCCTTGCTTGGCCTTGCCCTGCCTTGCTTGGCCTTGCCCTGCCTTGCTTGGCCTTGCTCTGCCTTGCTTGGCCTTGCTTGGCCTTGCCTTGCCCTGCCTTGCTTGGCCTTGCCTTGCCTTGCCCTGCCTTGCTTGGCCTTGCCTTGCCTTGCCCTGCCTTGCTTGGCCTTGCCTTGCCCTGCCTTGCTTGGCCTTGCCTTGCCCTGCCTTGCTTGGCCTTGCCTTGCCCTGCCTTGCTTGGCCTTGCCTTGCCCTGCCTTGCTTGGCCTTGCCTTGCCCTGCCTTGCTTGGCCTTGCCCTGCCTTGCTTGGCCTTGCCCTGCCTTGCTTGGCCTTGCCCTGCCTTGCTTGGCCTTGCCTTGCCTTGCTTGGCCTTGTCCTGCCTTGCTTGGCCTTGCCTTGCCTTGCTTGGCCTTGTCCTACCTTGCTTGGCCTTGCCTTGCCCTGCCTTGCTTGGCCTTGCCCTGCCTTGCTTGGCCTTGCCCTGCCTTGCTTGGCCTTGTCCTGCCTTGCTTGGCCTTGCCCTGCCTTGCTTGGCCTTGTCCTGCCTTGCTTGGCCTTGCCTTGCCCTGCCTTGCTTGGCCTTGCCCTGCCTTGCTTGGCCTTGCCCTGCCTTGCTTGGCCTTGCCCTGCCTTGCTTGGCCCTGCCTTGCCTTGCCTTGCCCTGCCTTGCTTGGCCTTGCCTTGCCCTGCCTTGCTTGGCCTTGCCTTGCCCTGCCTTGCTTGGCCTTGCCTTGCCCTGCCTTGCTTGCCTTGCCTTGCCCTGCCTTGCTTGGCCTTGCCTTGCCCTGCCTTGCTTGGCCTTGCCTTGCCCTGCCTTGCTTGGCCTTGCCTTGCCCTGCCTTGCTTGGCCTTGCCCTGCCTTGCTTGGCCTTGCCTTGCCCTGCCTTGCTTGGCCCTGCCTTGCTTGGCCTTGCCCTGCCTTGCTTGGCCTTGCCCTGCCTTGCCCTGCCTTGCTTGGCCTTGCCCTGCCTTGCTTGGCCTTGCCCTGCCTTGCTTGGCCTTGCCCTGCCTTGCTTGGCCTTGCCCTGCCTTGCTTGGCCTTGCCCTGCCTTGCTTGGCCTTGCCCTGCCTTGCCCTGCCTTGCTTGGCCTTGCCCTGCCTTGCTTGGCCTTGCCCTGCCTTGCTTGGCCTTGCCCTGCCTTGCTTGGCCTTGCCCTGCCTTGCTTGGCCTTGCCCTGCCTTGCCCTGCCTTGAATACTGCTCGGTGCTCCCGTCCCTCACAGAGCAGGAGAAAGGGCGGCAACAGGGAATACCGAGAACATCTCCGGCACTCAGACACCATTAAGCACCTAAATTATCGTGACCGTCTCAAAGCATTCAGAACGTTCTCTCTATAAAGTAGACGAGAGAGGTATCAAATAATATATTAATGGAAATTACTGGACGGGCAGGTCCAAAAATTTACACAGTAAAATATCGAACTGGAATGGGCGATATGGATGAAAGTGGAGAGTAGAGGTGCCATAGGCACAGCCAGAGAACACTGAACATCAGAGGTCCACAGGTGTTCAGTATTCTCTCAGCAATTTCATCCTCCGTTCTTCTTGCAACATTAGGTGCGGCTAGCCTTAATCTTCTGGCCTCAACTCTTGGACTCCCGTCCCCTATCCCTCATCCCCAGCTCTCGTCCCCTATCCCTCATCCCCAGCTCTCGTCCCTTATCCCTCATCCCCAGCTCTCGTCCCCTATCCCTCATCCCCAGCTCTCGTCCCTTATCCCTCATCCCCAGCTCTCGTCCCCTATCCCTCATCCCCAGCTCTCGTCCCCTATCCCTCATCCCCAGCTCTCGTCCCTTATCCCTCATCCCCAGCTCTCGTCCCCTATCCCTCATCCCCAGCTCTCGTCCCTTATCCCTCATCCCCAGCTCTCGTCCCCTATCCCTCATCCCCAGCTCACGTCCCTTATCCCTCATCCCCAGCTCTCGTCCCCTATCCCTCATCCCCAGCTCTCGTCCCTTATCCCCAGCTCTCGTCCCCTATCCCTCATCCCCAGCTCTCGTCCCTTATCCCTCATCCCCAGCTCTCGTCCCCTATCCCTCATCCCCAGCTCTCGTCCCTTATCCCTCATCCCCAGCTCTCGTCCCTTATCCCTCATCTCCAGCTCTCATCTCCGCTATCCTCCAGCTTACAGCACCCGTCCACTATCCCCTCCAGCTCTCGTGCTCACTATCCTTCACCTTAGAGCACCCGTCCCCTATCCCCTTCCCTCCAGCTGCCGCCACCTATCCCTCATCACCGTGACCTGGACAAACGAGCCAGGCAGTAGTCCGGAGTATTAATCACCTCTGCCTCTAATAGTTCCTCTCACCAATTAACGCTGATGGCGTTAATTGCATTATACGAGACAAAGAAGAAAAATTACCTTGTTTACACTAATAGAATGTAAGCGATCACGGCTAGGTGATGTCAGCAGTGTCAGCAGGTGGGCAGGGGGCCAGATGGGCATGTCGGTAGGCTGTCAGGAGGCGGGCAGTGTCGGGAGGCGGGCAGTGTCGGGAGGCGGGCAGTGTCGGGAGGCGGGCAGTGTCGGGAGGCGGGCAGTGTCAGGAGGCGGGCAGTGTCAGGAGGCGGGCAGTGTCAGGAGGCGGGCAGTGAGCAGTGTCAGGAGGCGAGCAGTGAGCAGTGTCAGGAGGCGAGCAGTGAGCAGTGTCAGGAGGCGAGCAGTGAGCAGTGTCAGGAGGCGAGCAGTGAGCAGTGTCAGGAGGCGAGCAGTGAGCAGTGTCAGGAGGTGAGCAGTGTCAGGAGGCGGGCAGTGAGCAGTGTCAGGAGGCGGGCAGTGAGCAGTATCAGGAGGCGGGCAGTGAGCAGTGTCAGGAGGCGGGCAGTGAGCAGTGTCAGGAGGCGGGCAGTGAGCAGTGTCAGGAGGCGGGCAGTGAGCAGTGTCAGGAGGCGGGCAGTGAGCAGTGTCAGGAGGCGGGCAGTGAGCAGTGTCAGGAGGCGAGCAGTGAGCAGTGTCAGGAGGCGGGCAGTGTCAGGAGGCGAGCAGTGAGCAGTGTCGGGAGGCGAGCAGTGTCAGGAGGCGGGCAGTGAGCAGTGTCAGGAGGCGAGCAGTGAGCAGTGTCAGGAGGCGAGCAGTGAGCAGTGTCAGGAGGCGGGCAGTGAGCAGTGTCAGGAGGCGGGCAGTGTCAGGAGGCGAGCAGTGAGCAGTGTCGGGAGGCGGGCAGTGAGCAGTGTCAGGAGGCGGGCAGTGAGCAGTGTCAGGAGGCGAGCAGTGAGCAGTGTCAGGAGGCGAGCAGTGAGCAGTGTCAGGAGGCGGGCAGTGAGCAGTGTCAGGAGGCGGGCAGTGTCAGGAGGCGAGCAGTGAGCAGTGTCAGGAGGCGAGCAGTGAGCAGTGTCGGGAGGCGAGCAGTGAGCAGTGTCAGGAGGCGGGCAGTGAGCAGTGTCAGGAGGCGAGCAGTGTCAGGAGGCGAGCAGTGAGCAGTGTCAGGAGGCGGGCAGTGAGCAGTGTCAGGAGGCGAGCAGTGAGCAGTGTCAGGAGGCGGGCAGTGAGCAGTGTCAGGAGGCGAGCAGTGAGCAGTGTCAGGAGGCGGGCAGTGTCAGGAGGCGAGCAGTGAGCAGTGTCAGGAGGCGAGCAGTGAGCAGTGTCAGGAGGCGGGCAGTGAGCAGTGTCAGGAGGCGAGCAGTGAGCAGTGTCAGGAGGCGGGCAGTGAGCAGTGTCAGGAGGCGGGCAGTGAGCAGTGTCAGGAGGCGGGCAGTGAGCAGTATCAGGAGGCGGGCAGTGAGCAGTGTCAGGAGGCGAGCAGTGTCAGGAGGCGGGCAGTGAGCAGTGTCAGGAGGCGGGCAGTGAGCAGTATCAGGAGGCGGGCAGTGAGCAGTGTCAGGAGGCGGGCAGTGAGCAGTGTCAGGAGGCGGGCAGTGAGCAGTGTCAGGAGGCGGGCAGTGAGCAGTGTCAGGAGGCGGGCAGTGAGCAGTGTCAGGAGGCGGGCAGTGAGCAGTGTCAGGAGGCGGGCAGTGAGCAGTGTCAGGAGGCGGGCAGTGAGCAGTGTCAGGAGGCGGGCAGTGAGCAGTGTCAGGAGGCGGGCAGTGAGCAGTGTCAGGAGGCGAGCAGTGAGCAGTGTCAGGAGGCGAGCAGTGAGCAGTGTCAGGAGGCGAGCAGTGAGCAGTGTCAGGAGGCGGGCAGTGAGCAGTGTCAGGAGGCGGGCAGTGAGCAGTGTCAGGAGGCGAGCAGTGTCAGGAGGCGGGCAGTGAGCAGTGTCAGGAGGCGAGCAGTGTCAGGAGGCGGGCAGTGTCAGGAGGCGGGGAGTGAGCAGTGTCAGGAGGCGGGCAATGAGCAGTGTCAGGAGGCGGGCAGTGTCAGGAGGCGGGCAGTGTCAGGAGGCGGGTAGTTTCAGGAGGCGGGTAGTGTCGGGAGGCGGGTAGTGTCGGGAGGCGGGCAGTGTCGGGAGGCGGGCAGTGTCGGGAGGCGGGCAGTGTCGGGAGGCGGGCAGTGTCAGGAGGCGGGCAGTGTCAGGAGGCGGGCAGTGTCAGGAGGCGGGTAGTTTCAGGAGGCGGGTAGTGTCGGGAGGCGGGCAGTGTCGGGAGGCGGGCAGTGTCGGGAGGCGGGCAGTGTCAGGAGGCGGGTAGTTTCAGGAGGCGGGCAGTGTCGGGAGGCGGGCAGTGTCGGGAGGCGGGCAGTGTCGGGAGGCGGGCAGTGTCGGGAGGCGGGCAGTGTCGGGAGGCGGGCAGTGTCGGGAGGCGGGCAGTGTCGCCAGCCTCACCATCCTCGCAAGCCTCGCCAGCGTCACCATCCTCGCCAGCCTCGCCATCCTCACCATCCTCGCCAGCCTCGCCATCCTCACCATCCTCGCCAGCCTCACCATCCTCGCAAGCCTCGCCAGCCTCACCATCCTCGCAAGCCTCGCCAGCCTCACCAGCCTCACCAGCCTCACCATCCTCGCCACAAGTGGTAATCTCCTAACAGGAGGGACCTTCCCCAGGCTATATCCTCACCCCAGCTTCTAGTGCTGCCTGGTGACTGTCAGGTCTGTGGCGAGTGATTAATATGGCGTATTAATGTAAGCCTCGCCTAGCTCATATCTGCAGGATATATCTGAGCTGCTGAGAGCCCGGGCTCACCCCTGCATGTTGCACAGCTTAGGATAATCTCCATATACAAGTATTATGGCTATTATAGCACCTGGGACGCCGAGTAAACACCTTCACTGAAAGAGAGCAACCTACAAAATCACTCCGTCAATGCAAACTAAACGAGTGTGTCATACACCGGGGGTGTATTAAGTCAAGAACACCTCTCAGGATAAGGCAGAGTCACAGTATGATAGAGGGATGCTAGGATGAAGAGGTATACACAGTGAAGGATCTCAAGTGTTGCTGATATACATAAACACTAACAGATGAAGTAAGCTGGTTCTTATCAGTCCTTGATGACCATACTAAACTAATGAGGCAGACCATAACAACGGAGGGCTGATGTACGTTGACAAATGAACTAGACACTCCAGAGATGGCCTGAGAAATAACTACTGGTCTCTAACACAGACAACTGCAAGTTTATGAGAGTAGGAATAGGAGCAAGTGCACGAGGAAGCCGGTCGGCCGAGCGAACAGCACGCTGGACTTGTGATCCTGTGGTCCTGGGTTCGATCCCAGGCGCCGGAGAGTAACAATGGGCAGAGTTTTTCACCCTATGCCCCTGTTACCTAGCAGTAAAATAGGTACCTGGGTGTTAGTCAGCTGTCACAGGCTGCTTCCTGGGGGTGGAGGCCTGGTCGAGGACAGGGCCGCGGGTACACTAAAAAATGCCCCGAAATCATCTCAAGGTAACCTCAAGGTAACGAGGAAGGGAAGCCAACTTACCATTAAAGCAACAGAGGAAGGTTTGCGTAGACTTGATCAAACTCCAGAAGCACATTTCAGCAGAATTACAACAGCAGCGTATGGCATGTTGGCAAGCGACTGGAACCTGGACAAAGGACCTTTATAAGTGAAGGTGAAGCTCACACTTGAGTATGCCGCCCTGGCATGGAAATATTACTCAAAGAAACACAAAACAAAACTTGAAATGATTAAAAAATATGCACTAATTATCGTTCCTAAGCTGAAGGGAACTGGATCGCACCACACTAGATGAAAGAAAGAATTGTGCAAACATGATAAAGACGTACAAGATTCTAACTGGAACAAACAAACACACACACATACACACACCCTAAACATTATCTGGAATACCCTGGAACATTATATAACACAGTGCAGAGTTACCCAATAAGATTTCAACCTAGATTCAACAGAGCAGAAAAAGTTGTTAAACACATGGGACAAAAATCTTACTGAAGCAACCATACGAGTCAAAATACTCATACTCCGCCCAAGTAAAACAGAAACAAGCAACACTTAGTGGGCCAGCCAGAGGCTTAGGGCCCGCGCAGTGGGCCAGCCAGAGGCTTAGGGCCCGCGTAGGAATATCCCTGCAAAAAAAAAAAAAAGCGGCATACGCTGGGTTGGCCAACATAAGAACTGCCTTTAGAAACTTGTGTAAGGAATCTTTTAGGACCCTGTATACCACTTATGTCAGACCAATCCTGGAATATGCACCTCCTGCCTGGAGTCCATACCTAGTTAAACACACGACAAAGTTAGAGAAGATTCAGCGGTATGCCACCAGACTCGTCCAGGAGCTGAGAGGTATGAGCTACGAGGAAAGGCTAAAGGAGCTGAACCTCACGTCGCTGGACAACAGGAACAGTAAGGGAAGACATGATAACCACCTACAAAATTCTCAGGGGAATTGACAGGGTGGACAAAGATAAACTCGTTAGCACGGGTGGAACACGAACTAGGGGGACACAAGTGGAAACTGAGTACCTAAATGAGCCACAGAGACGTTAGCAAGAACTTTTTCAGTGTCAGTAGTTAACAGGTGGAATGCATAAGACAGTGATGTGGTGGAGGCTGACTCCATACACAATTTCAAATGTACAAATGATAGAGCCCAGTAGGCTCAGGAATCTGTACACCAGTTGATAGTTGAGAGGCGGGACCAAAGAGCCAAAGCTCAACCCCTGCAAGCACAGCTAAGTGAGTACACACACGCACAGAGCAGTGATTTTGTAATGTCACTTGAAAGGACGAATTGCCTCGTTGCTGGAAGAAGGCAACTATGATATCAGTTTACAAGAAAGAAGATAGAGAAGAGGCACATAACTACAGACCAGTCTCACTGACAAACATCTGCAAAGTACTCGAAAGAATAATAAGAATGAGAATAGTTACACTTCTAGAGATAATTAAACAGACATCATCATGACTTCAGGGAAGGGAAATCGTGCCGAACGAACCTACTAGAGTTCTCTGATAAAGTAACGACAATAATACAGGACAGAGAAGGTTGGGCAGTTTGCATATTTCTGAACTGCCAAAAAGTCTTTAATACAGTACCTCATAAGAGATTACTAAACAAACGCGAGAGGCAGGCGGGATAAGTAAGTGAAAAGCGCTAACATGAGAATTAGAATAATGAATTACCGAACAAACATGAGTCGGAGACTAACAGTCTCTAATAGCAACTGTTAGTCTCGGAGACTAACACAGACTAACAGAGACTAACAGCGGAGTACCTCAAGGATCGGTGCTGGGATGTATACTATTTCTCATTTATGTAATTGACCTAGCTACAGGAGTTGAGTCTTGTGTCAGTGTTTGCAGACGATGCAAAACTAGTAAGATGAATGTGACAGATGAGTACAAGATTCCCCAAGATGACTTAACAAGCTGCAGAGTTGGTCCGAGAAATGGCTTCCGGAGTTCAACGCCAGCAAGTGTAAAGTGGTGGGAATGATAACAGGGAACAGGAGACAAAGAAAGACAAAACCAAATGATAGCAAGTTATCTCCCGATAACGACCAAAGAGAACGAAAAGACCTGGGAGTAGACATAACACTATACCTAACTCAGGAGGCTAATGTAAATAGGATAACGTTAGCTAGTGCTAGTGCTAGTGCTAGTGCTAGTGCTAGTGTAGTTAGCTACACTAGCAAATGTTCGATCATTCAGCAACATCATAAGGAGACATTTAGATGGCTGTACACCGCCTAAATGAGACCAGTATTAGAGAAGAGGGGAGGGGAGGGGTGGGGGTTAGATAAATATACATTATATTACGTACGTACATAGGTCGAGGGAGTCACTACATTAGACAAGCAACGGTTAATAAGCTTGGGTCCAAGAGCTAACGCCCCGATCCTGCAGGCACAAATAGAAGATACAAATAATAAACTCACGCTCACACTCGGTCACATACTTGCGCGCGTGCACTCACTCTCTCTCTCACACACACACACACACACACACACACACACACACACACACACACACACACACACACACACACACACACACACACACACACACATGGAATGCATCAGGAAGTGATGTGGTGGAGGCTGACTCCATACACAGTTTCAAGTGTAGATATGATAGAGCCCAATAGGCTCAGGAATCTGTACACACACACAAGACTAAGGAAAACAGAAGGGGCATATACTGAAAGTGACAAGGAAATCTGCGAGGCACTGAATGCCAGCTTCCATGGAGTGTTCACAACCGAGCCTGAGCAGCTCCCATTGTTAGAAGAGATTACCCCAAGATGAAAGACTACCAGATATAGAGTTGACAACTGGGAAGGTAATGAAACAGTTGACAATACTGGATGCTACTAAAGCGGTTGGGCCAGACAAAGTATCACCGTGGATACTAAAAGAGGGAACGCAGGCCCTCAGCGTGCCTCTGGCAGTGATCTTTAATGAGTCACTTATGTCAGGAGAATTGCCCAGTTGCTGGAAGAAGGCAAATGTACCGATTTTCAAGAAAGGCGATAGGGAGGAGTTACTTAACTATAGACCTGTATCACTGACAAGCATCCCCTGTAAAATACTTGAAAGAATAATTAGGCTACGACTGGTTGCACACCTGGAGAACGTTAAGTTTGTGAACAAACATCAACATGGGTTCTGGAAAGGGAAATCGTACCTAACAAACCTTTTGGAATTCTGTGATAAAATAACGAAGATAAGTCAGGACAGAGAAGGTTGGGCAGACTGCATATTTCTGGACTGCCAAAAAGCCTTTGATACAGTACCGCACATGAGACTGCTGTTCAAACTCGAGAGGCAGGCGGGAGTGGGAGGAAAAGACCCTAGCATGGATAAGGAACTACCTAACAGGAAGAAGACAGAGTTACGGTAAGGGGCGAGAAGTCGGACTGGCGAACAGTAACGAGTGGAGTACCACAAGGATCGGTACTGGGACCATCACTATTTCTAATATGTGTTAATGACATATTTACAGGAGTAGAGTCCTACATGTCGATGTTCGCGGATAACACAAAGTTGATGAGAAGAGTTGTGAAAGATGAGGACTGCAGGATCTTCCAAGAGGACTTGAACAGGTTGCAGAGATGGTCAGAGGAAAGGCTATTAGAGTTCAACACGAGCAAATGTAAAGTTATG
Source organism: Procambarus clarkii (assembly GCF_040958095.1). Taxonomy (NCBI): domain Eukaryota; kingdom Metazoa; phylum Arthropoda; class Malacostraca; order Decapoda; family Cambaridae; genus Procambarus; species Procambarus clarkii. The sequence continues at coordinate 13,715,154 of NC_091165.1, forward strand.
GAAATGGGACTAGGTGATAGGAGACCAAAGGGACAGTACACAATGAAGGGGAACTGCCTACCTGTGACGATTCGAGAAAGAGACCTGGGGGTGGACGTAACACCTAATCTATCTCCTGAAGCACATACAAATAAGATAACGACAGCAGCGTACTCTACACTGGCAAAAGTTAGAACATCATTCAGAAATCTAAGTAAGGAGGCATTTAGGGCGCTTTACACAGCCTACGTGAGGCCAGTCTTAGAGTATGCCGCATCATCATGGAGTCCCCATCTGAAGAAGCATATAAGGAAACTGGAAAAGGTTCAGAGGTTTGCAACGAGACTCGTCCCAAAGTTACGAGCGATGGGGTATGAGGAGCGCCTGATGGAACTGTGCCTTACGACACTAGAAAAAAGAAGGGAGAGGAGGGGGGGACATGCTAGGAACGTATAAAATACTCAGGGAGATTGACAGAGTGGACATAGACGAAATGTTCACACGGAATAGTAACAGAACGAGGGGACATGGGTGGAAGCTGGAAACCCAGATGAGTCACAGAGATGTTAGGAAGTTTTCTTTTAGCGTGAGAGTAGTTGGAAAATGGAATGCACTTAAGGAACAGGTTGTGGAAGCAAACTCTATTCATAATTTTAAAACCAGGTAAGATAGGGAAATAGGACCGGAGTCATTGCTGTAAACAACCGATGCTCGAAAGGCGGGATCCAAGAGTCAATGCTCGATCCTGCAGACACAAATAGGTGAGTACACACACACACACACACACACACACACACACACACACACACACACACACACACACACACACACACACACACACACACACACACACACACACACACAGTGAGTAAGCACTCTTCACTAAATATTTCAAAAATTCACTAAGCCGCTGCATTTTATACAGACATTTAAGCTGCAAAAGATCACGGGATTAATTTTTTTAGTTTTGGCCACCAGAGGGCGTGTGTGTGTCATGCTTGGTCACCTCTAAGTTGGTGAGTGTGTGACGCTGCTCTCACACTGCTCTCTAAGTTGGTGAGTGTGTGACACTCTCTCACACACTGCTCTCACACGCTGCTCTCTAAGCTGGCGAGTGTGTGACGCTGCTCTCACACGCTGCTCTCTAAGCTGGTGAGTGTGTGACGCTGCTCTCACACGCTGCTCTCACACGCTGCTCTCTAAGTTGGTGAGTGTGTGACGCTGCTCTCACACGCTGCTCTCTAAGTTGGTGAGTGTGTGACACTCTCTCACACACTGCTCTCACACGCTGCTCTCTAAGCTGGCGAGTGTGTGACACTCTCTCACACGCTGCTCTCTAAGCTGGCGAGTGTGTGACGCTGCTCTCACACGCTGCTCTCTAAGCTGGTGAGTGTGTGACGCTGCTCTCACACGCTGCTCTCACACGCTGCTCTCTAAGTTGGTGAGTGTGTGACGCTGCTCTCACACGCTGCTCTCTAAGTTGGTGAGTGTGTGACACTCTCTCACACACTGCTCTCACACGCTGCTCTCTAAGCTGGCGAGTGTGTGACACTCTCTCACACGCTGCTCTCTAAGCTGGCGAGTGTGTGACGCTGCTCTCACACGCTGCTCTCTAAGCTGGTGAGTGTGTGACGCTGCTCTCACACGCTGCTCTCACACGCTGCTCTCTAAGCTGGCGAGTGTGTGACGCTGCTCTCACACACTGCTCTCTAAGCTGGCGAGTGTGTGACGCTGCTCTCACACGCTGCTCTCTAAGCTGGCGAGTGTGTGACGCTGCTCTCACACGCTGCTCTCTAAGCTGGCGAGTGTGTGACGCTGCTCTCACACACACTCAAGACGCCACACACGCCAAAGTCCCCAGGGAACTTTTGCAGGTATTACCCCAAATTTATTTGCGTCTAGATGACCTTACCACCCTGGGGGGAGGGGGGGGGGTCAATAGACCAATAATATTTGTGTTATCTCAAAATTTGCACAACTCACTTGAGATAAAATAGTACACAAATTTTGTATATAGATTTGTATTTTTTTTAACCTGCGTTACCATAATTTTTTTTTTATTTTTTAACAGCACTTTGGTTAATTTACCGCGGGTCCCTCTATAGTATTGAGGGAGTGGGGGCTCGGTACCCCCAGAAGGCGGGATGACCCACTCTGGTGTAACTAGTCATGATAGTTAGTAGGGGTGCTGGACTATTGATCACTAAGGGGGAACACGGGTAGTGGGGGGGGGGGGGAGGGGGATAGTACCATGGTCATTCTATGGGGAGGATAAAGTAATGGTGTACCTATTTAAAAGGGAGGACAAGGGGGGTACTTGTACCCCCTTTAATGAGAGCACAAGGGAGGGGAATAAGGGGATTAAAGGGGAGGATGGGGCGAAGCTGCCACCGCCCATTATTTTATTGATTAATGGAATGTCTGGTTACCTACCTTGTGTAGCTTCCGGGGATCATCGTCCCCGCGGCCCGGTCTCCGACTAGGCATTCCGGTTGGTCGTCTGGTCGACCAGGCTGTTGGACGTAGGCTGCTCGCAGCCTGACGTATGAATCACAGCCTGGTTGATCAGGTATTCTTTGGAGGTGTCTGTCGAGTTCTCTCTTGAACACTGTGAGGGGTCAGCCAGTTATGTCCCTTATGTGTAGTGGAAGCGTGTTGAACAGTCTCGGGCCTCTGATGTTGATAGTTCTCATGCAGCGTACCTATTGCACCTCTGCTTTTGAATGGGGGTATTTTGCACATCCTGCCATGCCTCTGGTCTCATGTGATGTAATCCTCGTGATCAGATTTGAAACCAGTCCCTCTAATATCTTCCACGTGTAGATTATTATTATGCATCTCTCTCTCTCTCTCTCTCTCTCTCTCTCTCTCTCTGTATTCTCTAGAGGATATAATATGTCCATTATATTTATTTATTATGGCCATTATGATAACCACTACTCAATATTCAGCGAGTGTTTTTCACTCTTGAACTTAAATACTTTGTAAAATATTGTACAGAATTATTTCCGTTGATTACTCATTTACCCAATATTCCCATGCATTACTAGCCTCCTGACTACCTCTTAGCATATGTAACTTTACTCTCACCATTTGTCTTCGTAAAGATACTAATATGAGCTGAGTCACTGATAGAAATCTGAGATGCTACACAACTGGACGGTTCCCCCTGACATTACGGCCACCTCGACACTCCAACCTGCCTCCTCACGCCCTTAACTGGAAGATCTTCTAGCAATCTTGTCTTAAAGTTATCTTGAGATGATTTCGGGGCTTAATGTCCCCGCGGCCCAGTCCTCGACCAGGCCTCCTTTTTGTTACACACCCCCAGGAAGCAGCCCGTTGCAACTGTCTAAGTCTCAGGTACCTATTTACTGCTAGGTAACAGGGGCATCAGGGCGAAAGAAACTCTGCCCATTTGTTTCCGCCTCCGCCGGGGATCGAACCCGGAACCTTAGGACTATGAATCCCGAGCGCTGTCCACTCAGCCGTCAGGCCACAGACAAGGATGGTAGACTAGTCTATCGTCCCCCACAAGGTCAAAGACCACTGTGAGTGGCCCGCAAGGTAAGCTATAGGCTCCTCCCACCTTCAGCTAGCCTGAGGCTACTTCACATTATCAGTATATGGCCATATCATATAGGCTTCCCAGAGCATCTCTTGTCTGTGCATATACTGTTCAAGTTTCAAGTCAATTTTATTCAGGAAAGTACATATATATTTGAATTACAAATATAATGCTGGATTTCTAGATAGAGCTAGTACATACAATACCTAAAGTCACTAGTGCGCTTAGCGTTTCGGGCAAAAATGCCTAGAATCTCTCCCTCTCTCTCTCTCGTTCCCAGATACGGCTCCGCATATCTACACTGTAAGAAAAGAATGTTTGTCTTTCCGAAGCTGGAGGACAGAGGCTTTGAGCTTGCCTCGCCCAACTTTGCAGGGAAACTGGTCTGAGGTCCGGGACAGATATAGTCCGGCTCCGGTCGGCCCAAGTTAAATATTTAAAGAAATATCAGCCTGTAAACCTCCCCCCCCCCATTCTTTATGTGCAAATTTTATTTGCGGATGATTTCCATAGGCCATTTTCATGATTTACCGGAACATGATGAACTGAATTCATTCGGATTACGGTCGTGAAGATAGTAGTGAAGATGATTATGGGGGAGGTAATTATCAGGGGAAAGCGCCAAGCCATTTCGACTATATAGCACTTGGAAGGGGGTCAGGATAAGGATTTGGGATGGGACGGACCCCCCCCCTCCCCACCTAGTTACATATAAACTATTCTTGGCATCATATCTCTCTATCTCCCTCTGAATAAAGCTTTTAATAAATATCTGATGATGGATTAGGCACTGTATGAAAACTGTAGTGTAGTAGAGACTTCCCCCGCGACCCAGAATACATCTTTGCTAATACATAATACATTACTACGATATATTATATGAAGACGGGTCATCTTGTTGGGTCAACTTCACTGTGTACTCACCTAGTTGTGCTTCCGGGGGTTGAGCTTCGGCTCTTTGGTCCCGCCTCTCAACTGTCAGTCAACTGGTGTACAGGTTCCTGAGCTTTCTGGGCTCTATCATATCTACATTTGAGACTGTGTATGGAGCCTCCATCACATCACTGTCTAATCTATTCCATTTGTTATAACTAC